>NW_024423343.1:57499969-57825986 GCF_017311325.1 Ursus maritimus | reverse complement strand
CTGTTAAGGATTCTGATTTAATGCTCCCAGATGGTGAAAAATCTTATTACCATAACAAGAGAAACCTCAAGTTAGGATTTGAATCCTCTCGAATGTTTGGTTAATAGTGGTGAGTCACTGCTTTTTTTTTTTCCTAAGTAAATTCGATGCCTAATGTGGGGCTTGAACTCACAGCAAGAGTCGCATGCTCCCCCTATTGAGCCAGCCAGGCACCCCCAAGCTACTGCTTCCTAAATCAGCAGGTACCAAACGAAAGCACTGGCTGAAACTATAGCAGTGAGGATCTGGTTCAGACGTTAGCGACCCTCTGCCTTCCTGACTATCAGATTGTCAGGGAGCTGCAGCAGTTAATGCTTGATTTTTCTGTATGTGCTTTGTCTTCTTTGAGGATTTTTGGGGATCAATTTCTGCATCTCAGACTGACTTCCCCATTATCCAGTAAACTTCAAATCACCTAATTCTGCTGCATAATATATTTAGCATGAATATTAATATCAGACAAAATGTCACAACAGAGACAGGTAAACACTGTACAGGGGAGAGAGATAAGAGAACTGAGTTCTAATCCCAAGAATTCCATTGATAGATTTGGAAAAATCACTTAAACTCATTCTATCTCAGTCTCCTTCCCTCTGAAATGGTGGAGTTGGAGATACAATCAAAGGGCTTTTGCAGCTCACAGATTCTATGATTCTGTGAATCATCTGAAATCCACTCAGTGTGTCAGTGATGACTTTGGACATTTTGACCATTAAGGCCATTTCTTAACTGTATTTAAAATAAAAATTCTGTGAATATTCTAGATTCTTTCACAGACGTTTGTCTAGCACTTTATGAGAAACCAGAATCCTGTTCTCTCTCTGCCTTTGTTGACATGCATTCAGGCAGCCATATTGCTTCTTACCTGAACCCAACTGTCATGACATCAGGAGTCATGGCCATGTTTAATACGTGTATTTCCTTATCATTTGACAAAAATCACTGTATTATGATGTATTTTATTTTCTCTCCTAACTGCACTTAACATAGACATTAGCCCGGTATATATTTCAGATAGTGTTGTTCAAAGTATCTTGGGGGGTTGGGGGGAGGGAAGTATCTTATGTATGTGGTATCCATTGATCATCCTTTCTAAATTGTTGCTTGCCCTGGAGAAGAGCTAGGTTTGTATTCCCATGAGATTTTCTCCATCAAGTGGTTATTAATGCATTGTTCTGGTTTTAGCCAAAGAAGGTAATAGTTTCTGCAACCTTCCTGAAGTGTTCGGATTTATGATCAAACTGTATTTGAAATGTCACTCTTTTTAGGTTTAATTGTTTTACATCATATTGAGACAAGGGATCTGGTAGGATGTTATTTCTCACCCACCCCCACCCCCACTTTGGCTGCTGTCTGAAGGGAATATAGTTTTTCCCTCTCCACCTTTTTTATAAGAGTTAAATAAAATCTTAAAATAAATCACATAAATCTTCTAAAAGCTGGGGAAAGTGTTATGGGAATCAGTAGAAGCACCAACACCTCATCTATAACCATTTCAGGTATCATCAATTACATAAAGTCTTCTTTGTGTCCCTTGACAATCTGATTCAACACACTGTTCAGGAATGGAACAGTATATGTTGCCTATGGAGGGGCAGAATCCTTGAGCACATGCTTGGATTCAGCTTATAAAAGTACCGTTACCACCACCTCCAATAACATCTGCAAGGGGAAAGTGAGACTTTGTGAAACAAATCAGTGCTTCCTTTCATTTTTCCAGAGGCAAAAACACTTAACTTTCATGAGAAAAGAAAGCAAGCCTTATTCCAGTCCCTCTGGATTTGGTCATTGCTGGATCCCAGGAGCCTGGGGAGCTATTCATTAAGAACAGAGGACACTCAACTCTGGTTTAGATACTCGTCAGCTCTGGGAAACTTAGAACTTAGGCAAAAAAAAAAAAAGTGGAAATAAGAAAGAAAGAAAGAAAGAAAGAAAGAAAGAAAGAAAGAAAGGGAAAGAAAGAAAGATCTCTTTCTCATCAGAACTTTTGCTTCCCAGACGCAGTCATTCTCAATGATTTCATGAACCAAAGCACTAACATCCAGTCACTGTTGGGGGGTGTGGGGTGGCAACAATGGGAAGAGCCCTGCCTGGGTTTATAAGCCCTACCATTTATTCACTGAACAACCTCAAGCAGATCTCTTCTTTCTGTTTCATCTGTAAGTATTTATAGAGAGCATTATATGATCATGTGAGCACATGGAGCATATTTATTACAAACTATAAAGCTCCACACACATTTATAGTGTTATCATGTTAATCCTTCCAATTGTGTGTTCTGTCTTTCATTGTAGAAAAAAGACAGATTTCCCCTATAGGAAAGAAGTCAAGAAAAATCTCTGTCCTGACCCACAGAGATAATATAAATTTAGTATCCTATCCTAAGGCCTTATAGATTAGCCACAGGTGTGCTGCTGATATCACTGTATCCAAGTTACAAGTGTTTGCATTGCTTCCTGAGTCCAAGTCAAGATAACCTGGAGGGGCGCCAGGGTGGCTCAGTCAGTTAAGCCTCCGACGCTTAGTTTTGGCTCAGGTCATGATCTCAGGAACTTGAGATCAAGTCCCATATTAGGTTCTGTGCTCAGCAGGGAGTCTGCTTAAGATTCTTTCCCCTCCATCTCCCTCCTCCTCTGCTCCCCTCCCCCACGCGCACATTTTCTCTCTCTCTCTCTCTCTCTCTCTAAAAAGAAATAAATAAAATCTAAAAAGGAAAGAAAAGATAACCTGGAAAGTTAGCATTATATCCTCTTAATAGCAAATTTGATAGTTCAAACCATCTCAGCTTCGTGCAAGTAAGAAAGACTCAATCTCTCTCCCTCTCTTTTACTGACTATTAGGCAAACCAGTACATATTTTTCAGTCAGTCAGGAATAACTCATTTGGTGCCCACCGTGTGCCTACATTGCTAGGTCCTATCAAAATAGTAATAAAATGTCGTGCCCACATTGCAGTTCTTTGGAAAGAAAAACTGAGTTATGTGTGCATACAAGCAAGAGGCCTAAGGGTTAATCAGAAAAGAAATAATTTTCACATAAAGTGATCTTTCTTCCCTTTTTTTATTGTAGGCTCAGAGAGAATTGTAGCAATACGGATTGAGCAATTTTCCTTTTTATGAATCCCGTGCTCAATTTATGAAAGCCATTTTGCAACCCATTTACATGCGGTAAACCTTTGCTTTAAGGTTCTGTCATTTACCTTGATCATGATTATTTATAGTCCCTTTAGAAAAGACCCTTTACTGGTTTAGCTGTCAAGTACAGCACTGCCACAAGGCAGTTTTCTACTGAGCCTTTGAAGTCATGGTGGTAAGCCAAGACACAGCCAGTCTTATAGCCACCTGTGAGGCACAGGGAGGGGTGTTGTGTAATGGGGAAGAAAACTAGTTGGAATTAGGAGTCTTGGTCAAAACCAACTCCATTCTCTCACCATGTGATCCTGGCCATTTGTGTGCTTTTACAGTCAGTTTGCTCACGGGTAGGAAGGGAAGGATACTTTTATCACAAGACTATAAAGTAGAACTTAACTAAGGTACTCTAGTGTAAGATACAGTGTAAGTTATAAAGAGGAAAATGTTCCATGAACTAATTGTCTGCAGTATGAACTGCTATAAATCACTGACAAAGGAATGGTATGTCGCCTCTAAAATCTTTCTTGATCACATACTATATTCTGTCTACTGTAATGCCCACACGAATGTAAACTGAGAGCAGAAGCCTTTACCTGACACACTGGAAGGAACTCAATGAAGTATTTATTGTATTAATGGATAAATACAATTGCCAGCTGAAAGTCGCTGTGCTGGGCATGGTACAGAATACAGGGCAAGTAATAGATCATCCCAGGCCTCCAGGAGCGTATAGTTTCGTTAAGATGTCCAGCCATAGATGCACAAAAAGCCAGTATGAGTTAAGTTGTGGCTCAAGACAGGAGAAGACGTTATGATATAGTATGTCAAAGTCCCTCAGCAGATCCATACAGCAGGAACCTTTGCTCTTCTTAACTCTAGGTGAGCCTGTCTTCCTCCAGCCCCATGTCCTCTTGGTATCAGTCCACAGAACTTAGATGCCCACTCAGAAGGGTTTCACTGAAATGTATACAGTGAAGTGGCTTTGTAGAAATATGTGCAGACTCAGTGGGCACCAAAAAGGGTTGGCAAGGCACCGAGAGACAAGCAATAGCAGGAAGCATTACCTCCCCTAGACGTGAAGGGCCAGGTGGAGGGCAGGCAGGGAGCGTGATGGCAGCTGGAGCGAGGCACGGTAGGAAGTGTGTCAACACACAAGTCCAAGGGGAGCTGTACGAGTCTTATTCCTTGGACAACTAGCCTGTCAAAGTCAGCAGACATGAACAAGGCTTTCTATGCACTTGGTCCAGATCTTTATGTGGGTGGGGCTTTTCTTGAGGCCCTGAGGAAGGGATCCCATCAGTCCAAAAGGCTGTCTTCCCGAAACTGGGATTGATCATTCTCTGCTTTTGCAAGTAGCTCAGTGAGACAAGCGTGAAATGACCAAATGTCTTCCTTGACTCCACGGCACTTACCACGCACAGCCTTCCCAGGGCACAGAGCAGGAGAAAATGGATTACGCCCTCAACAGCAAGAGGCGAGTCATCCGCCTGGTGCTACAGTGGGCCGCCGTGTACGGAGATGTCCTACAAGAGGATGACGTGGCCGTGGCTTTCCTCGAGGTACAGAGTCCTCCCTTCCAAGAATACATCTTCGTCCCACTGTACCAGGACTCCCCGGAAGCACGCAGCTTCCCCGGAGAGGCTGTGATTGCAAATTCTGTCCTTTGTTAACACGATCATCAGAAGTGCCCTATGAGAGAAGTAAGGAACATCATCACCCACCCTCCTGCCCTTCTAATTCAGTAACTGGCAGCACCGTAATGTATTTTCACTTGCTCTCTTTTTCTTTGCATTTGTTCCATGGTCGTAATCACACAGTACCCATCATTTTGTAGGCTGCGGTTTCCACTTATATAAGGATTTTCCTATGTCAGTGCAGTCTTTCTAGTAAAAATTCCTGATGACCTTTGAGTAGCTGTGCCACAGATATGCATATTTTTCATCGTGTCGAATATTGACATCATTTCCAGTTTCTGCATTTCTCGAATAATAGTTCAGTGAACATGTTCGTGTAAGTGGGTCTGTCCTTGGTCACATTCCTAGAAGTGGGATTGCTAATGCAATAGTACCTATTTTTGAGTGGGCTGAAACAGATAATTTTATTGAGGACTTTCTAGGACCGTGAGGTGGTTCCAGAGGGACATGATTTATGTCAGAAACACTATTTTAAGCTGAACTTCCCTTTTCCTTCCCATGGCTCCAGCCCCACATTGCAGCATGGGCCCTGGCATTGAGTCCTTGATGACTCACTCTGTCCTCCGAGACTTTGATGAGGACCTCCAATGCAGGCAAAAGGCAATGTGGCTTCTGTTTCAAACGCTTTCAGTCTGTATGTTCAGGAATGAATTATCCAAAAGAAATGTGCCCCTTTCCCTCTTCTTAATCATAAAATTTGGCAGGAAGAGAGGTGGAGAAGGGAGAAAAGGGAACTGTGAGTGACCCTCAAGGCTGTGGAATGAAGTACTTTGAAAATACAAAGGAATAGTAGTAGCTTGGGTCATACATTGACTCCTGGCCTCTACCAGTTGAATAAAGGACTGTTTGCAGAGGAACCAGAGTGGTGGTTAAGTTGGCATCACCACAGCTGTCATCTTCTGCTGTGGAGGCCACTGCTCCGGAGCAAAGCAGGCCCAGCTGCTGCTGCCTGGTGGTCAGGATCGGTCCCAGGGTGTCAATAAAGAGTCCTGAGTTGATAACAAACTCAGCAAAACGTCAGTCCAGGCCTGAAGACCATGCCTGCATTCTACCACCAAAAATCAACCACACCTAGTGGAAAATAGTAAATAAACAACAAATGCTAAAATAATATTCAGAATAAATGTTAAAATTTCCCTGAAAAAATGTTGAGGTAAAAAGTGCTCCGACAGTATAAGCTATAAAATGACCCATTCGAAAACATTGTGTTCCATTGCCTTTCGCATAAATATCCTATGAACAGTTCATTGACAATTTAAAAAAAATTTTTTTTAGTTTTTTCATTGTGATAAAATATATCAAAGATAAAATTTGCCATTTTAACCATCCTCAAATATACAATTCCGTGGTATTAATTAATTCACAATGTTATGCCACCATCACTACTAACTACTTCCAAAACCTTTTCTCATTTGCAATTTTGAATTTAGACATAATGTAACGTTTTCCTTTTCTTTTTTGGTCTCCAGTCCATGCAAGCATGGTCTGGAGACGCTAGTAAAGCAGATGACATAGGGAGACATCATTGTTGCTCTTGACAGAATCGTGTACCTTGGCAATTCTTATTAAAAGCCTGTGACCTTTGCCAATTACAGGAGTTTTATGTGTCTGTATCAGATGATGCCCGGATGATTGCTGCCCTCAAGGACCAACTGCCCGAGTTAGAGAAGATTGTCAAGCAAATGTAAGGAAGGGCCTGGCTTGGGGGTGTGTTTTCATCAAGTAAGTGCCTGCCTCTCCATCAAAACATCTTCCAAAAAGCCCTTCACCCCCAAAAGGTGAAAGCTGGTTTTTTCAGCAGCCCCATGGTGTTCTGGTTCGAGTGGACGGGGCCTCCGGCTTGGGTGGGGGGGTAAGGCCAGGTGAAGAGGGGAGATTCTGCTCTACTCCTCTGTGCCGGATGGCTGCCAAGAGAAAGCCTGGGACAAGGTGGAGATCCTCCTGTGGGGCATCTCACTCAGTAAACTCGGGTCCCTTTGGTTTACAGTGGTGAATCCAGTAAAAAAATAGTCCGTGGCATTTAAAGAAAGGGGAAAGGGAATTATCATATGGAAAATTCGCTTTCTGCCACCAAAGCTGTTGCTGGTGAATGTTTGCGTCCCCTCAGTGAAAACATGGGAGGTTTCACACGCTGTCCTTTGAGCCTACAGTAAATACCAGAGAGAATGTATGCTACTAGAAAGACCCTGAAAGCTGGAAATCCTGGCTTTCAACATCAGTTCAGCCAAGGGTCTGCCTGGGATCCGAGCCAATCTCTTTGTATGTCCTCTGTGTTTGGTCTCTTGGTATTAATATGAGGATTGCTCAAGGATTGCTGTCATTTCATTTTGTAATTTAAGATTAAAATTTCATACAAATGAAGCAATTCAAAATAACAGTACCAGTGGTATTAAATAATGTGCTTTCTCTGTTTCTCGTAGTTCAGAAGATGCAAAGGCTCCACAAAAGAAGGTAAGTGACCACGGCTTAGGATTCTCTAATTGCGCCCTGTTATGTAACAGTTCTCCAGAAATATTATAGTGCAATATATGAAAGTGATGTGTTTGTAAACACAAAATACGTTTTCTCATTTCTTGACTCTGCTTCTCGAGTGTGTTTCCTCTGAGCTGCAGATGTGCATGGGTCATTCTCTCATGGCGGCTGCTGTGCTTATGTTTACAGCACAAAGTTCTTTTGCAACAGTTCAACACAGGCGATGAGAGAGCCCAAAAGCGCCAGCCTATCCGCGGCTCGGATGAAGGTGAGACTTCTCTTCTAACTCGAGGTTCTGTAGATTACTCAAAGTCAATAAAATCTCTCCCCTGGGAACCCTTGGACCCACCGAATAGCTTTTCTTGGACTGTCTCTTTGCACTCCGAATGGTTTGCTTGAAGGTGTCCTTTGGCATTCCAGTTATCTATCCTTGAACTCTGGGCCTGGAGTGGAGGTGCTTGTCCACACCTCCCTGATTCTGCCTCTCCCTCACTACCGCCGTTCCCTGAAGGAAGGAAAGATTATCTCTCAGGAAGTGATTGTCAAGGTGGCCCCCCTCTGGGAAGACCTGGCAGGCAGGTGGCTGGCGATTCACAATGCCATGCGGAGGGGCAGGGCTGGGGTCATCTGCAGAGCAGGACCCCTGGCCAGAGAAGGCGCTCCGGCCCCGAGCACAGCGTTGTTAGCAGCCACGAGAGAGGTGCACATGCTGACAGCTGCCATTTGGTTATTTAAGATTTGTCTCAAGAATTACAACCAAAATAAAATGAATAATAATGACAACATTTTCATTTGAAGCCACAACTGAATCTTGTCATTTAGGAGCGCCTCTAAACCCACGAATTACAGTAGCTGGAATTGCTTCCAGGATTTGTGTTCAGACATGAGCCTTTAGGTACCACGTATGGGTTTGCTGAGCTCGGTACTGCCCGAGCTCTGTGGCCCAGCCCCAAAGCACACAAGCCAGTGAACGAGCGAGCAGGAGTGTGTGTTCGTGCCCCGGGCAGAAGCACTGCTGTCTGCAGGGGTGCTCATGTTTGTTCCCCAGCACCCCGCCAGGCAGCAGCAATCTAGCCATCAGCCCACCGCACAGCACTTCCTGGATTATGAAAAAGAAACTCTTACGGGCAAGTGCAGACCCAGCAAACAGGCCTGAACATACTTCCTTTGTTCCCTCGCTTATGTATGGGTTTTCCACAAATATCTGCTGTGGTTCTTTGAACTGGAGATGGCAGCCATGTGTGTACCCATTCTTAGACCAGTGCGAAGATCAGGAGTTTTGGAAGTGGGCAGGCACAGGCGTAGACGACTGCAAATAGGTACAATAGGAAGAGGGACAAGATGACACAAAATTGGGGAGTTATCTGAACATTTGCCATCACTGATGGTTTTCTTAAGAACACCCAAGACTAATTTCCCGTATTGTTACTGCCTTCCCAATAGTTCTGTTTAAAGTCTACTGCATGGACCACACCTACACAACCATTCGAGTGCCAGTGGCCGCCTCGGTGAAGGAAGTCATCAGCGCAGTCGCCGACAAACTGGGCTCTGGGGAAGGCCTGATCATCGTCAAGATGAGCTCCGGAGGAGGTAACGGCTTAATTAGCACCTTGGGCTTCTGCAAAATGGAATATCCCATCCAAACAGAAGCCCTGCCAGGAGTTAGCATGGCCCTTCCAAGAAGATCCGAAGGGACAAACTGGTGTTGTGTGTGCTCCCACAAATAACAAAATAATATGGTTAGAAGTGGGCTGGGTAAGTGTCTGATATGCCCTATTTTGTGGGTACCCACTATAAAGCAGAAGAAGGTGAAGTGATCTGTCTAAGGCAGCTGGAGCTGAGGACTCTGGTGTGGATGTCAGCTTGGAGTTCTTCCTACACAAACCCTAAACAAAAAAGCTTAAGGTCTTAGAGCTCTGAGACATGTGGACCCTAAGAGGGCATCTGGCTTGACAAGCTACAGGCCATAGGTTTCCAAAAGTCTGAAGTTGGAGGTGATCATAGGCTAATTCTTTCCAGCTGGTGACGGTTCCCCTCCTTACCCCACAGAGAGGGCAGGAGCCTAACTCATCGAATAAAATGGGGAGTATTTTCCCCATGGGATTACTTAATTGCCTTATGCTTTCTTGAAATGTCATTTGTTCATATGCCATATATATTTACTGGCCACTTAGTGTGACTGGGACGGGAGGGATGTGTTCGGTGCAGCCGTGTCCCCAAGCTGTTGCTAGGCCGGCGCGGAGCTAGACCGTAAATGAACAATCACAATCCATGCTGGCTAGAGTTTTGGAACGGTCAGCTCGCGTTGCAGTAAGAGCCCGAAGAAGGAGCAGGAAGGCTAATTTAAATTATCTGGCAATGATTTAATAGCCACTGGGGGATCCTTCAGGATCAGGTAAACCATTTTTGCCATGTCTGAAGGCAAATGGTTCTACTGATGCAGGGTTTTAAACACGTCATGGATTCCCAAGATATCCCCTCCCATTGCTGTCCCAGTCACACGGGACCCAGCCTGCCTGCCTTCGCCGATCCATGTGGCACAGTCTTTCCACAGCTGTCCCGGATCCCTCTTTCACGTCCTTCAGGTTTTCACCCAAATGTCTGTGTCCACCTGAGGCCCCCTCCTTCCTGTCTTTGATTCCCTTTCTAAAATTGTATGCTCTCCCACTCACGTATACTTCCTAGCCTCCTTCCCTGCTGGTTTTTCTCCTCATGGCTGCATGCTGTCTGATACTTTTGTCTTGTTCACTGTCTATATCCCTCACGGGGACGCAAGCTCTTGTTGGACCGGGATTTTTTTTTTTTTTTCTGTGCTGTTCCCGTCTGGATCCTCAATGCCTGGAGCAGTGTCCAGCATTAATAAATACTGAATCAATATTTGTTGAATGAGTTAATTTTTGAAATATAGGAGGCTTAATCTAGGTCATGCCATTGCCCTCCAAATTAGGGAATCCATGAAAAAATAATGATGAATTTTACATCTAAAGTCCTTTGGGATCTCAGAAACCCCCTAAGTTTTCTAAAAGTGATATTTCCTTCTCCAAAGTGCTGGGTATTATTGCCATCTGGAAACATAATTTGTTATATAAATAGTAAGTGCGGGTTTTGTATGTAATTACAGTTGCAGCGCAGAACTGGGTGAATTGACCCTCGGTACTTCCATTCCTGTTTTGTGGTCATTTTCTGATGGCATCCTGAGTGTCATGTGCCCGCATGAATGCTGTGTCTTTTTTATTCAGTGGGTCCCTTCAGTCCTGTATTTTATGCAGTCGCTCTGCGTGTTCCGGTAATTCACCGAGCTGGCAATTTGTTGGTGTGATTAGGGCAGTGCAGCAAATCTCAGATGCATTTAATAGGCAATCTCATGCTTTTTATGTTCACAGAAAAGGTGGTGCTCAAACCTAATGATGTTTCAGTATTTACAACGCTCACCATTAATGGACGCCTATTTGCTTGCCCGCGAGAGCAATTCGATTCACTGGTAAGTGTGTGCAGCCTCCTCAGAGCAGTGTCTGCAATCAGAAAAACTTGTCTGGAGCTTAATTTTGCAGTTACATTGAACCTAGTTGCTAAAAACTCTTGAATGCTACTTGGCTTTTTCTTTTTCTGTGCTCTGTTAGGTAAGCCTCAGGTGTTCATTTGATATGCTCTGAGCTTTAGATTTTCGTTTGTGGAAATTAGCCAAGTAGCACCTCTATTGGGGCATAATTCAGCTTTTAGACCTCTTTATAGTAAATCACCTCCTTGAAATCCCCCCAATTTAGATAGTAATATTAAAAATCTGAATGCTTAGACCAGGAGACAAAAAAAAACTTTTTAAGACCAGACATTGCGATGTATCACTCCCCTTCGTGGGAGCTAGAAAGGCATCGGGGCAAAGCCACTCTCCGGTCTAAGAAAAATGGAAAGGGCTCCAACCTGTGTAGGAAATACCAGAGGCCACCAGTTTCTTCCCTAAGTCCCCAAACCCTTGTTCCCAGCCCACACAGAGCTCTCTTCGAGTAAAGGATTAATCAGCCCATGCTAATAGTTGAGGAGCCGCCCGTCTTTTATGTAGATGGTAGGGTTCATTTCTGTTTATCCTACAAAAATTAGACATGTTGCCGAGTAGCTCTCAAGCTATCTTGGAAAGCCTGTGGGGCCAGCGCAGAGGATAGGGAGGCAGTCTTTTCCATCTTGGGACACACGGGGCTGATGTTACTGAGAAAAGTGCAACAAGAGCAAGACGTAAACAGCAGCATATTTCGGGGGGAGAGTTTAGCCACGTGGGTGCTGCATAAATACATTCGGGTGTCATCAAATCAGACATTAGAAGTAAAGCAACATTCCTCTCCTCTTGAGAATGTTGTAAATTTTTAAAAAAGATTTTATTTATTTATTTGAGAGAGAGAGTGAACGAGAAAGAGAGAGCACGCAAGCAGAGGCAGAGGGAGAGGGAGAAGCAGACTCCCTGCTGAGCAGGGAGCCCGATGCAGGACTCGATCCCAGGACCCCGGGACCATGACCTGCGCTGAAGGCAGACACATAATGACTGAGCCCCCCAGGCGTCCCTCAAGAACGTTTTAGAGCTTGCTTTGGCCTCGTGGTAATTCTTTGAACTGGGGGAGAGCCATTTTGTGCACTCCAGTGCAGTTAAGAGGACTGTTCCATATCCTAAATCCCGAGGGAGGGGAACTTAGCAAATGTGGCCTTCATTCTCTGACTGTTCCTCATCCATCGCTGCCCATGAGCCCCCTTGCTTGCCTCCACCACGGGTGCTAGGTCTGTCTGCACACAGTCCTTTCGGTCATCGTTTAAGCCATCTACACTCACTGCTTTCTAAAAGACCAATATTTGCCAACACTGAGGGACTGGGGGGAAAACGTCATAAATGAGTCATGCTGCGCTCTCCTGGAAACGAACACCACCAAAACCCAGGTTAGCTATAGCCCTATTAGAGGTGCTGCGCGATGTGTTTGCCACACGGCGTTCGGCCTCTCTTGCCAGCTGGTTCTTGGCCGCAGTGATAGTTGACATGGTGTGTGGATGGAGTGTGTGGACTGTTTCCAGCTCCCTGTCGGGCAGACACTAACTTTTTAAGCCTCTGTTTATTTGCACATCATCCTGCAGCCTTACAAATTCTTAGTCCTTGCTAGTCTTCCATGTTAAGGCCTGAGTAATTGAAAGGCATTTACTTCGCAACAAATACTGGGGAATGTGAGTGTGTTAACTTCTTCCATATCCGTGTTCTGCCATTCACTGGGCTGATATCATCGTACTAAGGGCTGGTCAAACCCTACCTGCCTCACAAAACTGGAGATATAGAGCCTTCTCCAGCTTTCTAAAGATTTCTCTGAGGACAGTCTTTCTAGGAAGAATCGCACGCAGGATGACTCTGTAGAAGAGAATGCTGGCCAAGCCCTTTGATCTATCAACACGTACTTAGGAAGTGTCTGCTTTGTACTCGGTGCTGTGCTGGCTTCTGGGTGACTCTAGACCAGTCATCCCAGAGACTCTGTCCTTGTGACAGTTACGGTCACATTAGGGAGAGGAGGCTAACACAAACAGCCCGGAGCAGAACCCATGGTGGGGCTACATTGTGTTGTCTAGAAACAGCAGAGTGCCAGAGATGGATCCTAGTGGTTTGGATTCTGGAACTTTCGTCTCTGGACATTTTATTTGAGCATAAATGTTAGTGCAGAGCAAATTATAATAAAATCCCATTGTACTGTAATTTGGTTTTACTCTTATCCATTTGTTAGTTCCTTAGACTTTTATTTAGGGCTTGCTCTATCATTCCAGGCATTGTGAATGGTTCTGGCTGAGGGACTCCAGAGTGTAAGGAGAAGACGGTATGACAAATGCCATTGCAGAGACAGGCTCAGAGGGGGAAAGAGGGTTGCTGGGGTGGCAGCTGACTTTCGCTATCTCTTTGTCATTAATGATCAGTGTATCCTTTTTATGCTTTGGGTTCTTCAGTTGGAAATTGGGAGGGTAATGATGCTGTTTTCCCAGAGGGAAAGTACATGGTAGTTCTGTGCCTCTGGATAAGCAATGTTCAGACCTGCCTGTGCACTGCAGACCCTCTTTTAGCTCTGTAGGCCTCATCTGATGAAATGTCCACAGGACTATTTATGAGAAAGGAGAGCAAGGGGATGCTTCCTGTGGGGCCCCAGGGTCACCTTGCAAATTCCCCACTTCAGATAGAAGAGCTACTTTGGCCACTCAGATTGCCTCTTCAGTGCTTCATGGAGGGAAGGGGTCAGCCTGCCCTTTGTCAAGGGGGGAGAAGGCTTTGGTGAGCCCCGCCCGCTCAAAAAAAAAAAAAAGAGAGAGAGAGAAAGAGATTCTATTACTCTCTCAAAAGGGATGCAGGAATGATAGACCAGCATCCATGACCTGAAAAATTTTGTAAATTTCTTCATATTGGCACCTTCCCTGTAGTTGCTGGCTTTGTCCCCTCCGTGAAAAGCCGTAAGGCCTCAAGGGAATGAGGTGGGAGCTGGGGAGGCTGGGGAGGAAGAGAGCAAGAGCGCAGGTGCATGGAGCAGAGGGCTGTGCACGCAGCAGCAGCTGCAAGAGGGAGGGGAGAACGTGGAGAGCCTGTCTGGGCCTGACAGGACTACCCTGCCGGAAACCGTTCTCCTTACTTGTTTCCATAAGCTACTTATCCAGAGCTTCAGGTCCATTCCCTAAGTTTCAAAACTTTGGAATAAGTGTTTTTCTTCCCAACTCTCTGTGCCCTGCATAGAGCGAATCAGGAACAACCGTGCTTATGTCCAGGCGTCGTATGGACCATACTTGCCCATGTATCTGCATGGCTGCCGCACATGTGAGGAGGGGACCCATTTGGAAGGGGGTGGGAGTGGGGCTCTCCTCTGTGCCAGGCACTGTGCTTGTGTGATACACTGACATTATTCCCAGTCAGTCCTGTTAAGAAGCCTGCAGAGCCGGTACTGCCAATACCTGGTTCCCAGAGCTGGGAACAGACACTCAAGAGATGAGGGAATCCATCCCAGTCTGTGTAGTCAGAGTGGGGTGTGCATTTAGAGTCTGCTGCCCTCCAAAGCTGCTCTTTTGCAAAACCCCAGCTCCTTGTCTGGCACTCACAGACTTTCTAAAGCTGTTTGAGCTCTTTGGTTCCCCGAGGCTCTCTGTTCCCAACAAACGGATCTCCCGAAGCTTTCTACCCTTCCTGCCTCTCTTGCCATCCTTCAGCAGACCAACCTGGGTGCTCAGGGGAAACCTTGCTGTTCCAACCCACCCCGGTTTGTCTGTTTAATCTTTTATAGCCCGGCTTCTTTCTCCAAGAACCTCTTCAGGCTGCAGATTCTTTTGAAATGCCCACTAACTCTCTAAAAGCCCCTTCCTGTTCTCCCACGTGTTTATCTGTGTGTCTGGGCGTCAGGTGTGTATTGATGCTTCTGTCTGTCCTTCATACCCACATGGGAATGCCAGCAGCTGACTGTTGACTGAGTGTCGAGAGGTGCTCCCCAGTCAGAGCTGACCCTCCCTTAGACTATAAATTTGCAGGGATCACTTACATCCTGAATGTGTCATTTCTTTAGTGCCCAGAATGCAGTGAGCGCTTATGGAATGTAATGGCTGTGGATGATGATGATGACGATAGAACTTGAACAATACTAGTATTTCCAACGTAAATATAGAATATCCCAATGTGGCTAGCATGACATTAGGGAAATCCTCTTTCAATTCATGTGCCTTTTGTAACTTTGGACATGTATTACAGATCCATAAGTGTTCATAGAGTATACATAAGTTTCCAAGGTATGCAAGTCATTCGTTTTACTAAGGAAAAGCAGTCTCTGTCATTTCTCATAAAATACAAATGAGATAAGTAAGTCAGATAGAAAGTTTTGAATGAGGGCCTTCCAGAAAGTGGCAGAGTTTGGTTTTCTGAAGCCCTAGTCCAGGACACCATGACCACGTGGCTATCATTTCTAGCTCAGCATCTCTCCGAGAGTGGAGGGAGGGGCCTGCATGTGTAAGGTCAGCACACAGAGCCCTCTGTCAGCCAGTGAGCTCAGGCCGTGTGTTATACGAGCTGGGTGACCAGTCACCAGCCCCGGCAACAGTAAGTGGTGCTGTGGTTAAATGTCCCAAACTGCCATCCCAGTTCCTGCCCCGGAACAGCTACAGTGGAAAGTAGGAGCAAAACATCTCCAAGGACTTCTTATACCTTTAGCAGAGAAAAGGAATTGTTCCCAGGGATCTCCCAAGCCCAAGCACAGGGGAACCTCCCCAGGTCACTCCTCACCAAATCTCATTTGCCATGGTCTAGGTTTTTGCAGTCAGTGGAACTGATGATAGTAACGAGGGTGACGCTAGGGATGGCGCTGAAGCGAGTGAGCATTGCGAGCAAAAGTGTCTTTCTCCTCTGGGTAAAATCAAAGTTTCAAGATATTCCTGAAAGCATCCTGAAAGCAATCCTTTACCCTCAGAAACTCCTTAAAGCATTCAGCAGGAAGTACTTACCTGTTCTGAGATTGTGACCTATTTTTGCATTATTATTCATAGACTCCCCTGCCGGAGCAGGAAGGCCCAACTGTTGGAACGGTGGGAACTTTCGAACTGATGAGCTCCAAAGATTTAGCATACCAGATGACAATTTATGACTGGGAACTCTTCAACTGTGTGCATGAGGTAAGGCGCTCGGTGGAGAGCGTGAGGAGGTACGGCTGCAACTCTGGATGAAGGCTGCCGGGTGGCTCGGCGGCAGACGACGGTGTATGCTGCTAGACGGCAACCACAGGATGGCTTGTGTAAATACTGCCTGTATTAAGAAAGCCTGTTACAAAGTCTTTGGGTCTTAAAGGAAAATCGTAGTGATTCATAGTAAGCTCTGTCTTCCTGAGCATGTTAAGCCAATAGCACCTCGTCGACAGTTCTATATTTAAGAAGCCCCACTGACGCCCCCTCACTCTGTAGTACAGGTTGAGTCCTGGCCGGTGATTGGATTCACCTTTGCTGACCAACGTCAGCTTGTCTTGACAAATAGAGAAGCCTCGTTGGTGTTTTGATTGAGAAACAAAGAAATAAAATTCTTTTCTTTTCTTTTCTTTTCTAGCTGGAGCTAATCTATCACACATTTGGAAGGCATAATTTTAAAAAGACCACAGCAAACTTGGATTTGTTCCTGAGGAGATTTAATGAAATTCAGTTTTGGGTTGTCACTGAGATTTGCCTTTGTTCCCAGCCCAGCAAGCGCGTTCAGCTCTTAAAAAAATTTATTAAGATAGCAGCCCAGTAAGTATCATTAGCTTACAAAGAGAAAAATGTTTAAGCTGCATTTTCATTTTGTCCCATTAGGCTACATCTTTAAAAAAAAGGCGGGGGGGGACAGAAGATACAGGATCTCCTTATACACAGGGAACAATGACAGGGGCTTAAGAATAACTGAACTCTTATAAAAGATTAATTTAATCTGGCTTTTATAGTACTGGACATCAGTCTAAAATAAATTAACATCTTACAGCATGGATGCAGGAGTCAAAATCGTGACCTCTTTTGCTCTGAACTGCCCTGGCTTTGTGCCTTCCCCAGTTTGAAGAGTCCTTCGGCAAACAAAGTTCTGTTGTAGAAAAGTTGAGAAAGCCCTTCAAGTCAATGTCCCACATGACACGTTCTCGCCAGTAGAGGGCAGTAGAAACATGCGTGTGCGTCAGCACATCCAACTCAGCCGGAATGAAATCAGTAAAACGCATAAAGGAGAGCTAACCTGGGACAGGAAAATCATCTCCATCGACATCAGAAAAAGCAAGCAACTTATAAATATTCTATTTAACAGCACTTCATGGGAAACAATTTATTTACTGCAGGGGCCAGTTAGATTTCTCCCTGACATGAATTTAATCTTCTCCTGCTATTTAGATACGCCTGACAACCTCCTGTTTACCTCCATGTTTTTGGTATCACCACATGGCTAAAAATAAAATGCTAAATGTGGCCCATGGCTGGGAGACTTCTTTCTAAATGCAGGGACCTCTCGCACAGGAAGGTGGGGAGCACAAGTGACCCCAGCTAGCAATTTTCTTGGACCAAAGAGTTTAGATCCCATACAGAGTCGGATTTCCAGAGCTAAACAAAGAAGTAAATGCTTCTTGACATTTCATACGTATCAGCTTGCCAAATGCTTCACATTATTTTGCTAAAAATTTGAGGGTTCAATGGGATATCCAAATCCTCAGATTCAAATGCCGGTATCTCTTAATTTGGAAAAGCTGCCTTTTTGAAGAAAGATTTGGTGAAATGTTGCTTATGAATTTCTGGTTCAAAGGACAGCCCCTTTTTCTAGGAGACTGAACAGGCTTGTTGCAAGGGACAGGTGCCTTTGCATATTTGGAAAGATTACCGAAACTGTGACGATATGTGCTTTCGTGCTATAAAGAGCACATTCCCTCTTCACCTTAGCCTGGCAGTGCTAAATGCAACAAGGAGAAGAGAATGGCAATCTGCACCCCAGTGTGGGAGATCAGCAAACCTTTTGGGGCCTAATCCTGTTATTTGACAGTGGCAACATAAGAGAGCCTTTCATAAACTCAGGAATTTTTTTTTAATGTTTTTTCCTTTTTTATCCTTCTTCCTTCTGATTATGGGAATGAGTAGGTGGCTTTGGCCTTTGGTATAAATTGGCTTATATTACTTAACCTTTACTAAGCTGGTGCTGTCCTGCAGTGGAGCTGTTTGCATGGGCCTGCTGGAAGAAGACTGTAGACTCTCCTAGACCAAGATCTCCAGGAACGAGATCTAAACCCAGTGGCAATAGCATGTTTTATGTGGTGTTTTTAGGGAACTGCAGCAAATTCCACGTAAGCTCTTTGACCTGCCCGGAGCATTATGAAGTTGGGGGTCCGAATGCTATCATCTCCTTTTGCAGATGAGGAGACTGAGGCATGGGGATAGCTCATGACTTACCTAGGGTGATGAAGTTAGTTGGTAACAGTGACCAGTGAGGTGACCAGAAAGGCAGATCTGTATTCCTGCATGTCCTTTCAAGATCACACGGATTGGACAGAAGCAAACACATGTACATGATCATTCTCCTTGCCTTCAGCCCCAGGGGGTCTCTGAAACTGCTCTCTGCCCCTGACCTGAGAGCCACTGCCCTGGCACAGCAAAGGCCTTGCTTGCTCTTTCGCCAGTGGGATAAGGCACCAGATAGCTTCTCTGAAATCTGTTTTCCTCTTTCCACACAGACCATTTAAGAATCACTCATTGCTTCCTCTGCAAAGAAAACACAGGCAGCAAAAACAACAATTTAATTAGCCTTTCGCAAAAATGTTCATCCAAACAGGATTTAATTATGATGCGGTTGACTTAGATAACCATATTGATTTGGGGTAAAGGATTTGCACTTGTTGCAAAATTAATTCTTTCCCTTTTCTAGGAACTGGTATGAAGAAGTTGGGGAGTCCCTTCTTTTTTTTATTCTTTTTTTTTTTCTAAGTTAAATCAAGTACCTGGGCTAAATATTGCCATTCTAATAAGAATCTTTGATCTCGTTCCACAATATTCTTATTCCCAAATATACATTCGTCAAGGCTAACAGTCGCCTACGTACACAAAGCGATTGGCCTCATCGACATCAGTAAAACGCAGAGGAAATAAGGTCACTTTTTGGTCAGGTTCTTTGTCAGCTTTATAGGGATCATGACTTGTAAGTTGGTATTTCTCAACAAAGTGGAAGCATCCGCATGGCAAGCGAAGTCTGGGTGGCGGCCGCAGTCAGACTTCCTCGCTCCCTCTCAGGCTGCCAGGACGCGGCCTCAGGCTCAAAGTCCAAGAGTCTTCAAGGACATTGTGCTTCCCTCTCTATTCCCATGAGGTGTTTCCTTCCAGGTCCAACAGGGCTTTTAGGAAGCTCTGAGATCATCCCAACAATCCCTAGGGTAGGGGTCTTTAAATTCCTTCTCAAAACCTGAACCTAGATGGCCGGAACCGTCACCTTTCTACAATTACCGTGGGAAGTCAGATAGCCGAACGTGGGCACCCAAGTGGAACTTACACAGTGCATTAAATCTATCATTGCCTGCTCTCATAACGAGTCCTGATGAACATTAATGACTATCAGAAAATAGAACTCTACTTTTGTTTTAAATTGCACTCAAAGTGGCATTTTTCTCAGCCATGTGCCTCTTGTGTTTCAGCTGTAAGGAGTACAAAAATCTGAATTCCTTTTTTGCCATCGTCATGGGACTAAGTAATGTTGCTGTGAGCCGCTTGGCACTCACGTGGGAGGTAAGCTTCAGCTGAGATCCAGCTGTGACTTTTGCCTTAAGAATAAAAACACAGGCTCACCAGTGAGCTTTTTTAATAGAAATATCACTCACACTGGTATAACAATGGAAAAGGTGGGACACTTTGAGGGAAGTGACCTGTCTCCTTTTTCCAGTTGCCTGAGAGTGTGAATTTAAAAAAGTATCGTCCTTTGGGCTGGGGGGATGTGGGGGGGGTCTCAGCTTCTTGGTCGATACAAGGTAAATAATAATACATTTAGTTCCTAGGTACAAAATGAATCAATAACATTGCTCGGATGATTTCACAGGTTTTGCTCATGGATTCTGTTGTTTTCTGGAACGTCTGCTTATTGCCTTATCTATAATTAAGAGAGGACAGAAGATCCATTTTTATCCAAGTAGTCATTTTGCTCCAGGGAAAATTAGCCAGAAGGCCAACTGTTTGGCCCCGCTGAGTACTCAGTATCTCTTAACTGCCTGGCCGACCTCTCTGTGTATGGAGAAACAACAGTTGGCTAATATTCAGGTTGGAACAAAAGTTATGCAGGTGTGTTGTGAATTTCTGGAGCAAATATCATTAGTGATTTGTTGACAGTTGGTTATCTGTGCTAAACATCTTCATTTTTCATCAGCTAAGGACTCAAAATGTGCCCGACCCCTTAAAGTTGAAGAAATACTAATCTCTCATAGAACATACACACAAAAATAGACGCTTACTAAAAATAAAAAAGTATGTGTAAGTGGGACACAGAAAGAGGTCAAGGAGTAGGTAAGAGACTTAATTTGCAAGGGTGCTTTAAAAAGGCACCAAAGCCTGCTGTTTGCATCTCCAAATATTTTCCTTAAAACATTTCCTTCCCCACTTCCCTCTTGAAACTGTTTTCTTTCTCTGTCCCTCCTAAATGTTTCCATTGTTTATAGGACAGGTCCTCACAAGTTCTTCTGTCTTGGGTTTCTCTTAAAATTCCAGGCAGATGCAACACACAGCAGCTCATCCCCTGAATATAGGAATGAGGGAATTGGTGAGGCCTGCATGCCACGCGGCTGTATCATCTTCCAGCTGGTAAACGGATGGAATTCGGGCTGCCACAAGATCAAAACGGCGAAGCCATAGCACAGGCTCCCCTGCCTTGTAGCCCAAGGCTCCTGCAATCTCTGGAAACCTAGGGTTCCCTTGCAGACAGTCTGCCTTCCCCAGCCTATTTCCAGCTTCTGCCCCCACAGAGTCCAAATGATTTGGTGGGGAAGATCACAGACGGTATAACGCCTTCCGTGGGTCCTGGAGGCCAAGTGCATGTAGCACATAACAACAGCCAGACGTTAAGGCCATAGCATGGGGGCGGGCGGCACTATCAGAGTCTCCTTTCTTGGTCCAAAGAGAAAGATCGGAGGCTGCTTGGGAGACGGGAGGGTAGCAGTCCACAGAAGGAGAGGGTTAACTGGCCAGGCCTTCATTTTCATGGGGAATGTGAAGAAGCACTCCAGTCTGCGAGCTACTGTGCTCATCCTTGCATGTTCCTGTGGGAAGCACTTTCATTCGTATGCAGTTTTGATTTGGGTTTCTCTACCTGTACTTGCGGAGAACCTCCCGGGCTTCCCATGCGGCTGGGGCAGAGAGCAGGATGGCCCGGACATGAGCAGGGTGAGAAATGCTGCCTGACCGCCCGCAACTGCAGAACACACGTGAAACTGTCAGTGAACAAAGCGGAGGAAAAGTTAAACTACACGGCAAAGGGAATGGTCAGCCTGGAAGTCAAAGGCCAATGTGACATCAAGAAAATGGGAGTAAAATCCTGGAGCAGTTTCTTGGCCTTGGCAGTGTTAACACTGCGGGCAGGATAATTCTTCGTTGTGGGGCTGTCCCGTGTAGCTCAGCAGCCTCGCTGGCCTCCACCTACTATCTCTCAGTAGTGCCTCTCACTCTGCTCCACCCCAGTTGTGACACTAGAAAATGTCGGCAGACGTCACCAAATGTCCCCTGGTGGTTGTGGGGTGAGGGGTGCAAAACTGACCCCAGTTGAGAACCGTTGCTCTGGAAGCACAGGGTGTACATAGATTATAGTATTAAGACCCACAAAAATTTGTATTACCTTATACTGTACCATATACAGTAAAGAGAGGTAGAGCGACAGATGTAAGCAAAACTGGAATTCACTTGTAATTTTTAAAGTGGTCTATGTCCATGGCAAGTTATCACCTAATGAGGTGATTTGGATACTGCGTGTGGACTGAGACCCTTGCATCCCATGATGCCCATTCCGGCTCTCATCCCTTTGGACATGCCTTCTGAGCAAGGATATCAGCTTTCCCTGAAAACCTAACTTGAAAGTAGGTACTAGGAAAATGAGCTTGGAGGACATATGGGAGACTAGTCCCAGAAACAAAGTAGGATTTTTTACAGATGTTTAAATGGGACTATGACAATCTAATTCAGACATGAGAGAGAAGGAAGAGGAGCTCTTCTGTGAGTGCAGAGGCCTAATTGGTGAATCTTTTGTTGCCGGTAGACTTCCGTGCAGGAAGCAGAGCTGAGCAGGGAATCTCTGAGGCCTAGGACTTGGTCAAAGCCTCCGCAGTCTCAGGAGCGGAGACACAGGACGCTGCTCTGACTTGTTGTGGCCTATCAGAAGAGAACAGGGTTTCTAAGATCTCAGGACCCAAGCAAAGAGAGAACCAATAGCTTGAAAGATGACTAGATAATGGGCTTCTGGTGTCAGTATGTGGGTATAGCCAGCAGCAATAAATCGGAAATCACATGGGTAGAACCACTGTGTTCCTATGACAGCAGGGCAGAGAAGTCACGTGGGGAGATGCTTGTGTGGAAAAGCACAGAGCATGTGAGAGAGGCGTAGAAAGGAGGCAGGTGATGCGAATTCCAGAGGCTTGACCGTCATCAGCTAAGCGACTTTGGGCATGTCATTTAAACTGTGAGACCTAATTTCTTCCATCTATAAAACACAGGTTTAATCTATTCAGATAAATATTTATGGAGCAGTGACTACATACCTGACACTCGTCCAGGCACTTGGGGATATAGCAATAAATACAACTGATAAAAATTTCTATTCTCGCGTAGTTTACGTTGTAAGGGAAGAGGGGGATTGAAATAGGTAGTGTCTAAAACTTGTAATCCTACTATTCTCTGGTCTAGAGTCCTAATTGTGGGAATCAGAGAGTTGAAAAGGTGTGGGAGGAGGTGATTCCAAAACACTGTGGTCTGAGAATTCAGCCCTCTATATGAATAATTAGAAAACATTATAAAAACAGTAAGACCAAACATTTGTAGTTACTTCTGTTTCAACGAGGTTAAGAGTTTTAAAAGGTTAAGTTCTTTATGTTCCAGATGATGCTCAAATGATAAGACAGATCACAGCCTGGCCTTTTTTAGAGATGTTTGATTAAGAGCCGGAGGAATACATTTCCCCTAGAAATGGTAACACATGATACATATCTAGATATCGAATCTGACATATGAGTGTGGCATTTTCGTTTCATTAACAGAAACTGCCAAGCAAGTTCAAGAAGTTCTATGCGGAGTTTGAAAGTTTAATGGTAAGTGACAGTGGCTCCTTTATTCTGTTCACTGTCTGCATTAATCCAATTTCTGATTAGCTGAATTGAAGTTCTCATTTGAGAAATTTTACCTGTCCTTGTATGACTTTAAGAAGTTTATGATCCCGTTTTAGTGCTGCTAAAACAAGCATGCCTGACTAATGAATGGCACCCTCAGGAGCTAACTTAAAGAGGACTTATGTCCCACATAAGGTCAATTTGTGTAACTAAGAAAAGCAGTGTAATAGGATCCTTTCCGCCCAGCACAGGTGGGCTCTGGGTTGGAAGCTACATTTGCCTTGCCTTGCCAAAATGATTGTTCCCCATTGGCTGGGAGGTGTTCACAGACAGCAAAGGAGTGAGTGGGAGCTGGCAGGAGTGATGGGATGGTTTCAGAGAGGGCACAAGGGGCTGGCGGGGCAAGGTGGGGAGGAGCGGCTGGAGTCAGAACTCACAGGAAGGAGGTGGTGTTTGGGGGGGCGGGTCCCAGGAAGGAGGCGGTGCTTCAGGAGAGGGGTGTCTCCTAGTGGGGGGGGGGGTTGTTTGACACATGTATTTGCTCGCAAAGGGAATCTCTCCCCTCGATCCCTGCAGGCAAAACTCCCTCTCAAGCAAAAAAGGAAACAAAAAGCAAATAATTTTCACGTCAGACGGGAAGTCGTTTTAAAACAAAAATCAATTTAACTTCATCTACCTTTCCTCGTTGAAAACCATCCGATTGGGGGGTAGCAAGTCTAGGTGTGTTAGGTGTTAGAGAGGGCGTTACATGTGTCATTAGTCATTAACCAGCATCTCTGTTTCTCTAAAGGATCCTTCTAGAAACCACAGGGCCTACAGGCTGACAGTAGCTAAGCTGGAGCCTCCTCTCATCCCCTTCATGCCTTTGCTCATTAAAGGTAATTCTAAGGAAACACATAGGTCGAGCCAGGGAGGAGTATGTGGGGAAGAAAATGAACAAGAGCTAAGCAGACTGAGCTCTTTGGAAAGAATGGTCCCATCCTTCCCCCTTCATCACCTCCTCTCCCCCTTGACTTTTCGGAAAGGGTTGGGAAGATTATCAGAAGAGCAGGGATTTGTGATTTGGAAGACATGATAGTGAAACAGAGGGTTAGTTTGGAAATTTTACTAATCTCAGGTAAAGTGCTTTCAAAAGTTAAACACCCAACATAAAAGGAACTATTATCAGCTTTTTTCAACTGCACTGTTATGCAAATCCTCCAGCATAATCTAATGGTGCTATTGTGGTTTCTTGGTATGACATATTTCTGTTAGTGATTAGAATGTGACTTTTATTTCTGTGCAGATATGACATTTACTCATGAGGGGAACAAGACGTTCATTGACAATCTAGTAAACTTTGAAAAAATGGTACGTACAGTATTATAACCTTAACTACAATGTTTTTTTTACATAAAATCTGCATTTGCACTAATAAAGGAAATAATTTCCATATATGCTGCCATGTTAAAAAGGTAGTTACACATAAAGGAGTATTGAAAGATTTGGTTCAAATTGGCTACCTATTTTCGTCTGTCAGTTCTCTTTTGTAAAACTGAATGGTATTGGTGCCGCAGCTCACAGCAGCAGCTAGCTTTTATGCTGTGTGCTTGGTCCTGGGCTGCCTGTTGCTAAAATGCGCGAATGTTCCAGAGTGACTTGCATGTTGTTGTTTTGTTGTAAGGTTCCTAGAGCTAGACTTCCCCGGGATGCCTTTGAGTTGTTTATCTGCTGAGCCTGACTTTAGTGCCTGTAGGTAAACGGCAGCTCCATAGCCCATCCTTCTTATGGAGTGTTCATCTACATGTATAGATAAATAAAGCTTGCCCAAGTTCAGAGAAGGAACTTGAGAATCTTCATAACTAAAAACAAATTTTTAAAGACTAACAGATGTGGAACTGGCATATATTCGGTAGTTTGCAGCTCCCCTCATCAAGAAAAAGCTGTGATCTGGCGGGAGTTACCTTGCCGTTTATTTTCTTATCTTCTGTGAAGCAATAAAGCAGGTCATGCCAAAACCTATCTTTAGCCTCATAGTGCATGTTCATGGAATGCTCCATTGTCTTCTAAATCCTCTGGCTGTGGCCTGGATGGCTGGGGTGTTACAGTGTTATCTCTGTGTGGGTAAGCATCTGCCCCGGGTTAGGGTTTGCAGGGGGGAATATGGCACTGCAGGAAAAGCTCGGGACTGGGGAGTTCAGGAGTCATGAGGCTCAATTCTCAGCTTCGTCCCTTTGTAGTGATCTCTTAACTTCTCTGTGGGTCAGTTTACCCAACAGAAAATGAGGTCCTGCCTCCTCCATCTATGTCTGGAGATTGTTCATAGGTCCAGAATATATAGTATTCCTTTAAGCCGTATACAGTGCTACAGTATTCTCAGAAAACGGTTCTTCTCATTGTTTCTTGAAATTCAGCTGGTGTACGTGACTCCAGGAGAGCTGGAAACATCCTGCAGTGATCCTGTAAGGATCACACCCTCCAGCTTTGGGAATGAGCTTAATGCAAGCCCAGTCTGGTGAAGAAGCCCAGCAATTGCTGGGGAATTGGCTTCCGTGCCTTAAGCTTGCTAGGAAAGAGCATAGGAGTCCACACTCCTCAAAGACACCCTGTGCTAGAGGGCGAATATTTCATCAGTAGTGTTCCCTCCAAGGGCAGAGTACAAGCATCTCTAATACTGTCAGCTTAATAATTCTTTGATCAAAGTAAAAAAAACATTCTTTGCTCACTTATTAGTATGGAGAATTAAACATATTTCCCTGATGTCTCAAAACCTGTTTTCCAGAAATGAAAGATTTAGCAAATAGGTAAAGAACCTTCCAGATCACTTATGCAGAAATGCAGACTAAGGGATGGCTAAGCCAGCTCTTTGACTATAAAATCTACGTGTGCACAGAGGCATAGAAGGCAGAGTTTCCTAAAGAGTTGACTGAGCTTCAGAACTTTTGATCATTAAAGTGAACGAAACAGGACAAACAAGAATAGCAAAAATATCTGTCAAGAAGAATGAAAGTTCTTTCCTCTGGGCTTTTAGATCTTGGTGTCGCATCCATAACCTTCAAAGGAAGAGTCATATCCGATGGCTGTTAAGAGAGTTCCCCTCCCCCATTTCTCCACTCCATGCCCACAGCTGTCGTGGGGAGAGACCCTTCACACCCTGCTCCTCACACCGCGCTCTCAGAGAGATTCCACTTTAACTTAAAAGCAACTGAATGGTCAAGATAGCAGTTCAGCTGTGGTAGCATAAATCTGAATTGACAATGGCTTTCGCAACCAAAGTATATTTCTTTCTAATGTGAAAGTCCAAGCGAGTGTGGTGGCTCATGAAGTGGTCACGATCCAAGGCATCTCCTCTCTTGCCATTTCTCCATCCACATGGTCCAAGATGGCAGGCCACCAAGCCATGTCAGGGAGAGGGAGAAGGTAAAGACACGCTTCTTCCCTGTAAGGATGTGACCCGGAGTGGCATTCACCATTTGGTTCACATTTGACTGGCCAGAAACTTAGTCACACGAAAGGAAAGTCAGAATATGCGGCCCTTATTTGGGGCACCCATGTGCCCCACTAAAAATTAGGGGGTTCCACTACTGTGAAAGCGAAGGGAGGAAGGACACTAAAAGAGAACTGGTAGTGCTCCACTCCACCAGCTATAAGCTTTATTTCATTTGGTAAGTCACACCATGAGGAAGTTTAATTTTACAGTTGCCTTTTTTGTGAATTCGATGTTACTGGAAAGTGACATGGGATTTCAAAAATATTTGGTTGTTTTTTAAACCTGGCTTTGGCCCGCCTAGCACTTGTTGTCAGCTTTCCAACCTTCTCTCCCCATAAACGACCCCACGCCCGTCCCCAGAGCACTACCACTGCCACTTACAGCCTCCACGAATGGCGCTACTGCCCCTGTGTGTCTTGGGGAAGGAGACATCTCTCCTTTCAGGTTGGTGTCCATGCCATTTCCCAATCATTCATCGCGAGGCCGAGGTGGTGAGCGGAGCTGGCAGCCCTGATGGGGCTGGGAGGCCGTCTCCCCAGAGGGAGCCCCTGCCAGGGGCAGAAGTCACCACGGTAGCCAGGAACACAGATGCCTGTTCTTGGTGACAGCCTTGCACAGACACAGCGAACTACTGTGCCAGCCCTGAGTATTTTTATTTTGAACCTTTTTACCCTTGAGGTATGAAATGAGGATTAGAGAATTTATTGCATATTGGTTTTCAGGATTTATGAGTATGAACAAAAGAGAATTCACACTCTGATCCTTATGCAAAGAAAAAAAAGCAGACATTCTTTCATTTGGGGGAAACATAAAGGAGTATTCAAAAAAATGTTTGAATAAAGCCCTTTGTAGCTTTCTATGGCATACATGAATATTTATAACATTTAGGAGGTAGACTAGCAATGGATTAGAGGATAATATGCTGGCTGGCTGCCACTATCCCAGGCTGCATAAAGCATGCTGATAGCCATGGTTGCTACTGTATTAGGAGGTTGGTTCTATTTCAGACATACCCATATTTAGGTGTATTTATTTATGAACATTATTTTAAGATAGTCATTTTATTTGGAATGAGAAGCATGGGGCACGCTTCTACTCTTCTGGAAACATTAACAGAAGCTAATTCATTGAAGAGAGAGAAATGCTTTGAATCCTTTTATTTCTGTGTCACTAATTATGGCATTACGTAATTAGCAACGATATGTTTTCTATCACCAATAATATTATTACAAGATCCATGGAGAAAACACTAGACTTATATCAAGCTATGAAAAAAAGAACCTCCAAGTAAAAATTGGAATGTTCAAATACATCCAATTCTCAGAACTTTCCAACACAATAGAAATCTACAAGAGGACCTTGAAAGTTTATTTCTTTATATAGAACTCACGAACTGAGCTAAATGCAGATTTTCCAAGAGATACGTTTCAAAACAATGCAATCTGTGTTGACTGTTCAGGCAAAAGATTTTGCTAGGAAATAGAAAGAAATCCAATAAATAATCTTTGGCCTTTAGGAGATTATATACTGTTAAGGTAAAAGCATAAACACATGAAATATTAAAAGCAAAAAAAAAAAGGTATAAGAACTAGTTCACGATAGTAATAAAAGAGACGTCTGAAAGCAATATGCAAAGCAGTAACTTCACGCAGCTATATCAGGAGGAAAACAAAACCATGTTAAATACAACAACGTAATATAATCAAATCCAGACTTGTTACCCTGACACCATCCAGCCTCACCTCACACTTCATCTTCTCTGTACTCAGTCCAAGTTGGCAAGAACAACCTTCTTTCTTTTTTTTTTTTTCCTGCCTCGGGGCCTTTGCACTAGCTGTTACCTTTGCCTGAAACTGTCTCCCTGCTAGTCTTCACCTGTCTGACTCTTTCTCATCATTCAGGTCTCAGCTCATGTGTCCCCTCCCCTGAGTGGTCTTTCCTGACTACCCTTCAAACATTCTTTTATCTTCCACACCCAGCATTCTCAAACAGATAACCTTGCCCTGACAGCTGGTTTCATAATCTGAGACAACCTTTACTTGCCTCTTCATTGTCTGTCTTTCCCACTAGAATGTAAGTGTCCTAGACCAGGTATTTTGTCTCTTTTGTTCACTGATATTTCTGCAGCACCCAAAAAGGTGTCTGGCACATCATAAGTATGCAAGAAATATTTGTTGAATAAAGAATAACCCAGTCATACTCCAGTGTTGGACCTAGTGAGATAGGACAATACACTGAAGCGATTTTTTTTCCTGAAGCATTTTTAAAGGATTTTATATAGGGGCACCTGGGTGGCACAGTTGGTTAAGCATCTGCCTTCGGCTCAGGTCATGATTCCAGCATCCTAGGATCCAGTCCTGCTTCAGGCTCCCAGCTCAACTCTTTTTTTCTTTTTTTAAGATTTTATTTATTTATTTGACAGAGATAGAGACAGCCAGCGAGAGAGGGAACACAAGCAGGGGGAGCGGGAGAGGAAGAAGCAGGCTCATGGCGGAAGAGCCTGATGTGGGGCTCGATCCCATAACGCCGGGATCACGCCCTGAGCCGAAGGCAGGCGCTCAACCGCTGTGCCACCCAGGCGCCCCTCCTTCCCCCTACTCTTGTGCTCTTGCTTACTCACTCTCTTTCTCTCTCCCTCTCAAATAAATTAAAATCGTTAAAAAAAAAATAAAGGATTTTGTATAACAAAGATTTAATCCAAAAGTGTTTTCTATTTTATTAGAAAATTTGATTAAGCAGAATGTCCCAGGCATTTTGCATTACTGATAGTTTATGCAAGATGATGCCCTTAGCCTTCTGTTCCAGATTGGACATTATTCTGTCTCCCCTGCTCTCTGCGGTGCTGTGTCTGCCCTTCATTCTCCTTTCCTGAACGCAGAGATGCACAGTACTCTGCATGTGCCTCAACAGGCACTGAGCCACCGTGTCCCGTGCCGGTGAGATGTACAATGGACCACAAGCATCACGCTCATTACATGTGTGTATCTGTAGGTCACACACCTCCTGGATATTGAAGATCCCTAGCCAGGGGACAGGGCTCAGGGTTCTTTCTCAGTGATGCATATAGTGGAGGCTGGCTGAGCTCCTGGACCTTTTTGTCTTTTATCTCTGGTCTTTACCGCGCACTTAATTCTGCTTGGTTGCTATCATGGGCACAATCTTTGTACGTGAGAGGCTATATATATTTCTAGGTCTTGTGGGAAGAAATTCCTGTCCTAAATATGTGAGGATCTGAATAAAAGAATCAGGTGATGTAGGTGTGGTTTTACACATGCTCAGCAAGGAATAATTGACTGAGATTCTTTATTTGATAAGCGTACAGATGGGGCCAGAGTCAAATCAGTCAGGGCAGAAATAAGAAAAGAGGCAATGTGGGAAACATTAAGAACACGGTCGGCAAAGATCTCAAAGGGCAAGAGAAGGAAAGACGAAAACTGTTCAGGGTAAGCATTTAGAAGAGGCCTGAAGTCCAGGAGCAGCTTCTCAAAGGACTCAAAGCAGAAAGGCAGCCTGGCCCCAGAAGAGGGAGGCTGTTCTGGCGGCTGTCTGTGTGGGAGGAAGCTCAAGAAAGTGTAACGGGGCAAGAGGGCATTGCCTGCAGGGCCTGCTGGTCTGAACATGAAAGTCTGCTCCTCTCCCGGGACAGGAGGGCTAAGGTAAAGCCTGGATGGGGGGACAGGATTCAGTACAAAGGTGGCCGGAGAAGCTGGAGACGGCTGTAAAGGCCTGCTAGGCTATCGGCTTATCTGGATAGGCGTGAAAGGGTAAGCTGGCCAGCCCACTCCTGCGGGCAGGGTGCCACAGAAAGGTAAACAGGGAGGCCCAGGCCCAAGGGCCCAGTCTGAGAAGAAGCCCCTCGGACCCTTCGCTGGGTTCAAGGGGAATTACTTATGTCGGAGCTGGAGGGAAATTTGTGTTTGGGACTGTAGCCTGAGGCTTCTTGCCTGCGCCAGGCTGAAGTGCAGACAGCTCCTTCCTGTGGACAGCCTCTTTGTACTGGTCATTCTCTAAGCCGGCCCCAAGAAGGACATTTGCTTCCGCGTCGCTCTGTTTTCAGCTAAAGAAATAAATACATGAGGGTAGGTACAGAGTCCTTCATTTGCTACCTCCTTTTTTCTTCCTGAGCCTCCCTCCATGAGTTCATGTCCTGAGGGAGGTTCACCAGCCTTCATTTGGGCCCATCTCCCAGCCGTAGGTGAAGAACCGCATGAACATGTTAATTTGTGCACATAACCTCTGAAGACCTAGACCTAGAATGGGTCTCCGGAAAAACGGTGGCTGTGTGTGATTTAAAACCTTTTCCGAGGTTCTGACTGCGGACTGCTTTCTCGGTGACAGCCCTTGCGGGCCAGCTGCTGGGTAGACTCTTAGGTGGTGATTCCCAGCGGGGGGCGGGGGCCCATGGAAATCAGTTCCGGTGTGGAGAGTGGCGTTCACACTGCCCACCTACACTGGTTCAGAGCGCCTTCTAAAGGAGCGTGTTCTCCTCACTCTGCCCCCACATTACACACTGCTGTTCTCAGAAGCCAGTTGCTAAAGGGAGTGTGTCATAAACCTCAGGTTTGCTGAGATGGGAAAAAAGATGAGAAGCTTTGCCTTGGAGTAATCGAGTATTTTCCCACCGGCCCCGCATCATAGCAAAGCCGCCTGGCCTGCTCCAGGCAGGCCAACCGGCTCCGGCAGGATGGTGAAACCTAGGGTATCTATCATCTTTGGCTTCATCCCTGCTGTGGCAGTTGGATAACAAAGCCTGTGTCTCTTTAACCTTCGCTTCTGCCAACCTTAACTGAGAACACCAGTGAATAAATGCTGTCTGCCGTCAAAAACAACATGTAAGGCTTAAGTCTGCGGAAGGATTGACTCTAACTAGATAAATGCAAAATCCTGCACTCTGGTCCAAGAAAGCAACTGCACATCGACGGACAGGGAGGCTGCGTCCAAATAGCCACTCAGTTCTCACTGAGATAGGCTCCCAGGTTTGATTCACTCGTGGTTCAACAGACGTCAGCAGTGTGACTTTTTGTACATTGTGGACTCAGACGTGTAGCATCATATAGACCAAGGAAGGAAAATAATCACTCCTCTCTACTCCGATTTGCTTAGTCTAGGGCACCATGCTAGAGACTGCCTTAAAGAGACCCAAAACTGTCAAATTGTTCAAAACTGAAAAATTGTTAAAGAAATTGTCAATATTTAGATGGAACCAGAAAAGACTCGGGGCATGGGAATGTCCACAATGGTTGTCTTCAAGTGTTTGAAGAACTGTCCTGATAAGAAGGAACTAAATGTGTTTGTTGTGGATCCAGAGCTCACAACTAGGATCAGTGGGCAAAAAGCAAAGGGAGACCGGCTTTGACTCAGAATGATAAAGAAATTTCTAATAGTCAGAGATGTCTAAAAATGAAAGGGGCTGTCCTTGGCAGGAATGAGTAGCTCTCAGTGGATGTATCCAAACAGGGGGAAGCTACTGTTGGTAGGCAGGCTATAAAAGGCATTATGCACCTTGCAGACACTTGAAGAGGGGGACCTCGGAAGCCTCTTTCAGCAACCCAGGGGAGTGCCTTGTAGGTGCCGTTGTGAGCAGGTTATGGCAGGTGTCAGTGGGTGCAAAAGTGGGTGGAGTTAAAGTATCCAGTTAACCCTTCTTTGGCCTTGTGAAAGCATTTCGTAAGCATGTGTCCCCTAGCAATGCCAGTGGGGTTCACACACGCTGTGGCACTGTGGCAGGGGTTACGTGGAGCAGTGTGACCATGCAGACCTCACAAAAGAAAACAATGGGCCTCGTCGCAAAGCCAGATTTGGATCTCGAAGTTAAACTGAAGTTATCTTTGAGTACAATTAAAAAGGATACGTCAAAATTAAAACCATTGTTGAAATTAATCAAAGATTTAGAAAGGTAGAATGAACTCCAGAGCTGGAAATTACTGATTTAAACAATTGTTCTCACATTTTAAACCACATAATGAGCTAAAAATTATGAAGCCTCAGAGTATAGCTGTAAAGAGTAGTCTAAAACCAAAGTCAGAATGAAATGTTTTAGCTTTCAAAACTAAAAAGCAGAACAATTACTCCCTGCAAAATGGTATAGGAAGAGGTTTCTGACCCCTGCTAATTGTTTTATTATTCTTCAGAAGGGGCTCACTGGCAGCATTTCCCGGGGTTTTCAGTAATTACACTCCATTCAATATCTGAAGAATTACAATAATTCTACACGGAATATACTTGTGCCCTTCGGATGCAAAGCCTAGAGAAGTGAAAAAACAACTTAAAGTAAATTAGCAGGAAAATTATCATGGTTCCTGTTTATTTCAGGCTCCATATATCAGAGGCTAATTATACATTGTATGCTATGTTTTCCTGGAGGTATTTGTAATATATTTCTCATGCTGACATACTGGTTTTTAGGACCCTTTATAAAAACGAAGTTCAAACTTTTCCGATTGCTTCTTTGTGTACGAGAAATTATCCAGTGTAGACACATGTCACGTAATGCTTCCAGAGTTCTCAAAGCAGTAGTATTCAGCAGGGTATCATCGGTGTTCACATGTACATACTTGTGAAGCTTCGACTCTTCTATGAAGCTTTTTCGAAGTCATTTTCTTTTTTTTTTTTTTTTTAAGATTTTATTTATTTATTTGACAGAGAGAGAGACAGCCAGCGAGAGAGGGAACACAGGCAGGGGGAGTGGGAGAGGAAGAAGCAGGCTCCCAGCGGAGGAGCCTGATGTGGGGCTCCATCCCAGAACTCTGGGGTCACGCCCTGAGCCGAAGGCAGAAGCTTAACGACTGAGCCACCCAGGTGCCCCTTGAAGTCATTTTCTATACTTTGGCAAGCCAAGGGTCCATGAGAGAAGAAAGCAAGGACTGGAATTACATAGCCACTCAGAGATAAGAAAATCTCTTTTCCTGGCTGGAGCCTTATCAATTTTCTGCTAGTGTTAGAATTAATCCATCATCTCTGTGAGACCCCTTTAGAGTCTGAGCAGCAAAGGTGTCCTGAGACAATACACAGAGCCTGGGGGTCCCAGCTACTGTTAGGATATCCTGAGCAAGAAATGTACATCCTGGCTGAGAAATGGTGGGTGGGTCTCACCGATGTTTTTCCTCATGTTTCTATCCTTCCTACTTTTTACTCCTTTCTTCTTTCGTCTTAAACTAAGTTGAGTACAGTTTTAAAAAACTCCCTTATAAGTCTTTTTGGCAACCAAAACATTACCAAGAAACTAAGAGGATCACATAATGACAAAATTAACAAAGGTTAAATAAATTATGATCTGTCCATAAGATTGAATACCAACTCATTTTTTAAATGTTTTAAAATGCAAATGACATGGAAAACAGTCACAATACCATGTGAAAAAATTTCTATCAAAACAGAAAGATGCGTATAAAATATGACTTCAGTTGTCTGAAAAAGATGCTTTCACACATTTATTTTTAAAGCATTAGAAGGAAATGTACCAAAATATTAATGAAGTGACTCTGTGAAGTGATATTCTAAGTGATTTTTACTTTGCTCTTAACATTTTCTGCATTTTCCCATTTTCTAAAATGTACACGTGTTAGCGTGACAATCAGAAAGGAAGAAAAATGAAGGACGGAGGGAGGAAATCAAATAACAAAGATTAACATTAAAACAGATTTCTGCTGCAGGTTAGAAGGGTCGGTAATACCCAGTGTTTACAAAAATGTATAGGTAACGTAGTTTGATTGCATTCAGTCGGTAGAATCTAATACCTCGTTACAGAGTCCTGTTTACTGGGAGGAACTTGACGAGCTAACCCTTCTCCAAATCTCGGAGAGTTACAAATTCTCTGACCAAAGTGCACAGTGACCTCCAGAAGGGGTGGTGAAAACTAGTCCCGAGGGGTAAGATACTGTCTCAGAAACAACAGACTGATTTTTATATCAGAGGCACAAGCAAACAGTTGGAGTAAAATTATGCCATGAGTATTCCTCATCTGAGAAGCGCCTTGTCTGTGTGACCGTGGGTGCCTCTTTCAAGTAATTAAACCGGTTATACATCAACCAGTTGCCTCCAGATAGTCAATGTCTCAGAACAGGCCGTTTTTCATGGTCACAGGTATTACTGAAATATACAATGGTTTGTTTTCCTTTATGGATTATACCCAAAGCTTACCTGCATTTCACTCTTTCTTTTTTTCTTTGTTCTTTTCAGCGCATGATTGCAAATACTGCCAGAACAGTGAGATACTGCAGGAGCCAAGCCTTCAGTAAGTTAAATGCCGCTGTGTGCTATAATCTAGATCTGGGTGATTGAGTCCTTTTTAATGAGGCTATGGACACATTCTAGAAGTCTGGACAATATTTGATTGTGTCAGGGACAGTTTGGACCATGAATTCCCATGGGATAGGGGCCTTGGGTTGAAGGATTTTCTAGTTGTAAAACTAGAAACTAACCATAGGAATATTATTTTATGAATGGACTTAAAGAGAGTAATGTGCTCTTTCTAGTGTGGCTAGAGACAGCTAAGACACGAATGCCAGCAAACCCGCCTCAAACCAACTCTCTTTATGACTCACTGCTTGATGTTGAGAAACTCACATCAATTCCTGATGACTCAGTTCTGTCGTTCATAAACCGGGAAAGATAATATTGTCTCTTGGGGTGTTGCAAGAATGCATTAATGTGTATAACACATTTGCAAATGCCCCATAGCAGGAATTCATATTATATTTCTAGTATTCCCAGGTGAATTTAAGATGTTCTTCCTAAATCTGAACATATAGCACAGTAACTGGTACCATACAATGCTTTAATGTAAAACTATTACTAATAATAAATAGCAATCTTAAATTAGTAGGGATTAAGTTGCATCACAGCACCAGATCATCGTGCCAGACCAGTGCTACCATCTCCTGGGCTGGGAGTCAGAAGGTGGCCCCTATAAAGTTCTTTGCTAAATTCATTGTATGAGTCACTTGAAGTCATTTGGCTTATTAAGCCAACGTGATAATTTGAGATGGACGTGACTGTGGGGCTACCAGTAACACCCCCCCCCAAGTAAAGCTTGTGCTAAGAGACTAAAAGTTTCTCAACTTACGGATCAGAGCTATCTTTACCCTTCCTAGCCCAGGACTGGCCCAAAGTGAGGGTTTACTAACAGATGATGCCAGACCTGCTAAATGTTCATTTGTTAATGTACAAAGGGGAAAACCTAGGAAAAATAATCTTTACTTGGGGAGCAAGTAGACCTTTAAAATTTTTATTCAAATGACCGTCCCTCCTCTTCCTTCTAAAGTGAGAATAGTCTTGTGCATTGTCAACTATTGCTATGTGAATTCTAGAAGAAATGGAGTGTCTCACATTTCTTCACCTAGTAATTTACTGTCTGTGTGAGGACATGGTCTTCAAGCCGTTATACAAGTGAATATGAGACTAGCTAAGTGACGTCAGTCTACAACAAGGCCCATGAGTCCAGGGCCCTTCAGGGGGTCCAGGAAATTCCTGAAATTAAACACAAATTTTTCGTGCCTGAGAGGGTTTGTAGCCTTGAGAAGGTTCTCAATGAGCTCTAAGAGCAGAAGAACTGCCACAGACTCTGTTTTGTTCCCTGAGCCTCTTTGGAAGTAAATCCTACATTCTCCTCCATCTTCTAGAGAAGTTGGCGGGGGTGGGATGGGGAATTATATATCTATACATAAAATACCCACTGCATTTGTTGAATTTATCAGTAACTGCGGGTAAACAGCAGCTGCTCAGTGCTGAAGTCAACGGTCTATAGATAAAGCTATAGGAATAGATTCGTAAACATTGTGGGGATATGTACAATGTCATTACAGTGTATTGTACATGCAGAGTACGCTGCCAGGGAAAAGCGAGGAATTAAACACTGGGGGATTATTTATATGTGATAATTATACTGATGAGTTTCTTCTTAGAGTGAGTAGGGGCCTTTGTATCTTCCCTCTGCTTTTCTGTGTTCAGACCTGCACCACTACCCTCCACCCCTGATGCAGATGGCATCCCAACTGTCTTTGGGAGTGATGCGCGGATCTAAGCAGAGCAAACGGACTGCAGAAGGCAGCGTGTCAGGAGGGGAAGACCCCCGGCCGGGAGTCTAGACTCCAGCTCGGCCACTCCCAGTGCGCTGCTAGATGAGAGCCCCGCGCTGGCGATCCGTGGGGCAGAGGTGGCCCATGGCCCACAGCACAGGTGCTGGGTCTAAACAGAGCGTTTCCCCCCTCTTGTTTGAAAGTAATGTCACTGTTAAGAAATGGAGAGAATTTCCAGGAAAGAAATCCAGATCTCTCGTGTCTCTAGAAAAGTAGGACGATCTGGCAACTCGGGGTGCAGATTGCCATGTGGCCGCAGCCTGCGGGAGCTGAGGGTCTCTTCCAAAGGGAGCCGTGTTCCCAGTTCACCACTGCCAGATTTGGCCTTCCTCGTCCACGTAGATTCTCTGCGGAGGGCTCTGGGCGCTTGATCCTTCTTTCAGCCCGGCTTTCGGGGAATCTGTTCACTTCAGTTCGCTCCCGTGCTCACATGCGTTGGGGAGTCTAGGCGAGAAAAGAACAGTAACTGGGATTTCTGAACAAGTCGAATCAGGGAATCGAAGGTCTGGCAGAAGTTCTGACTTCAGCCCACGTGCACAGCCCGGAAAGTGCACACGGCTGCGGGACTGCTGTGTGCCGGCCGGAGGAGCGAGGAGCGGCGGGCTTGCTCGGCTCACCGGCTTGTTGCAGTTCAGCCCGGCTGTTAAGTGCTTTGGTTGGGAGCTAAAGAAAACTGTCTTTGGCCCCTAGTCCTCATCTGTATCAAAGGGGGCAGAGAGCTGAGTGTGAGACACAGGTGGGTGGAAAAAGGAAGCAGTTTTGATGTATAACCAGGGGCTATCAAGGGATGCTTTCTCTTTTATTTGGTGCCATTTTTTTTTTTACAACATGCAATACAAAGGAAAATGATCAAAATAGGTGATTCCAGGGGAAAAAAGGGTGGGAGAGAGGAGATGGAATATCCAAGTGGAAATATTTCAATGAATATGGTACGTTGAAAGGTTGCAGTGGAACCTTGGAATCCATGATAAATGTAATAAGTAATTGGAGAAAATAAAGCTGTATCTTATATGCATATATTACGCGATGCCAATTTGCTCTTTTCTCCTTCAACAGATCCTGATGCGGCTCAAGCTAATAAGAACCATCAGGATGTCCGGAGTTATGTACGGCAATTAAATGTGATTGACAACCAGAGAACTTTATCACAGATGTCACACAGATTAGAGCCTCGTCGACCATAGACATTTAAAGTGCCCAGAACAATGGTTTGCCTCCAGTCCACAGTTTTTCAAAAATGCCATTTACGCTACTACTGACTGTCTTGTCACTAGAAAATTCTACAAAACAAGCAGAAACGCACCCTGAGACATCTCAGGGCCGCGGCTTACCAGCGTCCTGACAAGAGAAGAAATTCTTTGCATAAAGTGTTCACACTCTAGCTTAGGACTCTCCAATTTGTAGTCACCCTATTTTATTTCCAGTTGTGCCATCCTCTTTGCTGAAACATAAATTAAGCCCCACATGAAGAGTTTGGTAGAAACACCATTGTCAAGAGACATAGCAAGCCCCTGACGGTTTTTCTCAGAGAGCTGGCGGGATGAGATCCGCTTCGAACAGGGGTTACTTGGCTACAGCTGTGGTGGTCTAGTTTCGCAGTTTTTATCTCAACGCTTTGATTTGGAGCACGGGGTTTTGGAAGGTGTTGAGGAATCATGTAAATCCAAATCATAAGCTGTATTCTAGCATCTTCATAGTCTTACCTCTGAAGGAGTTAAGCCCCACCGCATTACTATAAAACATTATGGCTATTTATGTAATTTAGGGAGGACTGGTCTGTAATTTCTGAATGATATATAGAATAATATTTATGTTTACAATGTAACTTTTTTAAACTTACAAATCAGGATTACATACATAAGAATTCCACTAAGAAACTCCAAGGTTCTAAAAATTGCCAGCGTTAAGATAAAAAAAAAAAAAGAATATTTCAAAAGAGCACAATATACACAAAACATTTTTCAAAATTATTTTCCTGGGCATTAAAAAACCTTTACTATTGGCTAATTATTGTTACTGATTTAAAAAAAAACACATATTTTCTGGACTTAAATGTTATTACAAATATCTTAATTTTCAGCAATTGTTTTGCACTTTCAAATAGATTGTAAATAGTTCACTCAATCAATGGTATAGTTATTTATTTGCTATATAATAGATATTGTGCCAAATGATTACTTTTTATTTATTTTATTTAGTATGTAATTTTGGAGTACATTTTTTCCTCTTTTCACAATTAGGCTACATTTAATGTGTAGGAATTGTATGTATATCTTCTGTAAATAACAGCTGGTATCTTCATTAAATATAATTGTTGACAAGAAAAGGTCGTGTTGTTCTCAATTCCTATAATATGGGTGCGGTAACTTTTTGGTGTGGTGGGGTCCTGCATTTTTAATTGAATTAAAATTCACATACTATAAAAATCACCCTTTTATAGTGCAAAATGCCGTGGTTTTTAGTATATTCACAAGGTTGCTCAACCATCATCACTAATTCCAGAACATTCTCCTCATTCCTAAGAGAAACCCCATATTCATTAGCAGACGCGCCTCATTCTCCTCTCCCCCCAGTCTCTGGAAATCACTATCTGCCTTCTGTCTCTGTGGATTTACCTATTCCGGACATTTTGTATAAATGGAATTATATAATACGTAGCCTTATATGTCTGATTTCTTTCCCTTGGTGTAACATTTTCAAGATTTGTCCATGTTCTATCAGGTATCAGTACTTCATTTCTTTTTACGGCTGAATAATAATTGATGATGTGGTTATAGCGCTTGTTTGTCAGCTGACAAGACACTTGGGATGTTCCACTTTGGTTATTAGCAGCTAGGAAAAGGCACGATTTTAGAACGGCCTGGTATGGGGCCTCAGACCATTTCTCAGTGATTTAAGCACTTAGTAAATATTTGATGAAGAGATTTCTAAAATTCTTTAAAGTCCAAATACGTCTCTCTTTTTTCATGTTAGCATTTTCCAGAGTGTGTTCCAGGCTATACTAGTCTCACAAGCTCACAAACTATTCCTCCAAAAACAGACACACAACTGCAAAGCAAAAAACGAAACCAAGATGGTATCTTCACATGAATTTGGGGGCCACTGCATAATATACATCCCATTCTTAGAAATTATTCCCAATATTCATTAACATATTAAAGGCTCTGAGAAGTCCCACTGCCATCCCTCCTAACATCCCACAGCGGAAGCTCACTTTGAGAAATGCTAAAGCAGGCAAATGCCTTTCTGTGTTCATTCATGTCACAGTGTAAGGTCCCCAGGGGTGTTGTTCTATGCAGTGTTATCCCTCCCACCTAGTGGAGCATAATGCCTGGAATGTACTAGAGAGTTAAAAAAAAAAAAAGTCACCGAATAAATTTTTTTGAAGCCATTATTTTTCAGCATTTCACTATCTCATAGGTCTCAGTTTTGGCTGCAAATTTTCACCATTATATAGTTTTCCTTTTCTAGATAATTTTGAAAGCTGAGAAATGAAGCTGATAGCCCATGCCTTCGGCATTCTTGCTCTCGTTTACTCTTCTTTATTCCTACCTTACTTAAAAGCTGGTATCCTATGTCTGACAGCCTCTTTCCCCCAATTTCATGGTGACTGACATCTTTTGACCTTTTAATTCAGTTTTCGACATTGTTCACAATTAATACATATCGCCTTACTCTTCCAAATGAGAATAAGGTAGCAATGGCAAAGTAAAAGAATTCACACTCTAAAAATGGATAGTAGTAGCCAGGCAACCTTTCCTAAAGCAGGAGATGCAGTTAATATTTTAAAACTTGCAATACAAGCCAAAAGAAAATGAGAGGCCTACAGGGTCACAAGAAGGATAATGAGGTTTGCTGGAAGATATGAAAAAAGAAGAAAGAATGTTTTTTTTTACCAAAAATGCCTGCAGAAAATTATACATGTAAGCGTTTAACACACCTGCTTAGCAAGGTCACTGGCACAATGTATAAGAGTCAAGCTTTTCCAGCATCTTTTGAATACCATGCACGTCAAATAGATGGCTCCTGAATTCAGTGGCATTTCCTCTTAAATATCAATGCAGGTCAATGACCACCAGTCTGAGAAATTGAAAAGAAATGTGTTCTGGTTTTAAATGTGCTTATAATTTCTTTAAAAATCAGCATAGAATACACTGTGTGGTAAAAAGGAACCCCAGCCTCGAATAGCTTTCCTTACACTGTCAATTTAAAATGTATTACATTTCTTGCTGTGGTCTTAATTTCCCCTATTTGTTTTATGTTGGGGAGGAAGAATTCCTCTGCCCTTCAAGGTCCTTCTAGCTGGACTAAGAATCAAATTGACATGAGACAGATTAATAGGAGAAAATCAAATTTAATAGCATACTTAGGGGGAACACCCACACAGACATGGAAATTTTAAAGACAGTCAGGCAAAATGAGGTATATATGTCATCCTGAACCAAGAAAGAGGGAATAGGGGGCTGGGTCTTCAAAGGGAAGAATGAAAAAGAGTAAATGGTTGGTAAACACATGTTTGCTGGGCCATTCAGAAACAATGGGACAAACAGAGGACTTTGAACAGGTCTTGCTAGGCTCCTCCCTGTCTACGGTACCTAGTTCAGATTATACCATAGTTATGTAGGTGATAGCTCTCTTCCTGGAGCACCTCCTCTGTCTGAATTCTTTTAGGCAGTTGAGGGGGAACGTAAAGAGCTTTTCCTGAATCTGCTGGGGTTTGATTGCTTTTTAAGCATTTAAGGTGCTTTTTCAAAACCACCTTCATGCCAAATTTGCCCACCTTGGACAGCCTGCCCTTGGGCCCCAAACCTCTGTGGAGAACAGCATGGTGTTACTTATAAACCGACTTATAAACCTTTAACTTAATTTAAAGAAATTTTAACTTAATTAGACATTGTCAGTTAACTTTCTATTCACTCATTCATTAGCAAATAATGGTTCAGGGACTTACTGAGTGCCAGGCCCTCTATGGGCTCCGCATTCAATGGTGAGAGAAACTAGAAGGTCCCTGTTCTCCTGGAGCTAATCACCTAGTGGGGGAGACAGAAGATTAATTGAAGAATCAAACATAATATAAAACACTCCTAGGGAAGCATCTGGTGTTCACTGACATGTAATAAGGGCATTTACACTGAACAGAGGTGAGGAAATATTTCCTGTGGAAGTGACAGTTGACCTGTACCCTGAGGGATGAAGATGCGAATGAGGCAGAGAGAGAAGAATATGTCCTAAGCAGGGAATAATCTTGGCAGTGTGAAGGGCGGGAAGCTCCCCGTGGCAGAGCCAAGAGGGTGCTGACGAGCATGCTCCAGAATGTGCTGGAGACCTAAGGAGACTCAGAGCTGCTAGGCTGTCCAGGCCTTTTCAAGGAGCCTCATGTTTGACTAAGAGCAGTGGGAAACCGTTGAAGTGCTGGAAGCGGGGGGCTGCATTCCTAATGGTAGCCCTTGGGGGGCAGGGTCATTGCTTTATGTTACCACATTGCGGGGACACGTGGTGTCATCCCTAATTCCTTAATGACCGTATTATGCAGGCTTAAAGGTAAGGCAGAAGGAATTGTGGATAACGGCAATATTAAAAGCAGTGGTGGACCCAGACACACACACAGAGTCAAACCACCCTTCCTCCTGACTTTGTCCACTCTGGACCACTTTTTAATTTTTTGTGGTAAGACATACATAAAATTTACCATTTTAACCCTTTTTGAGTGTACAGTTCAATGATATAAGTACATTCACATTGCTGTGCAACTATCCACCTTCAAAACTTTTTCATCAACCCACACTGAATATACCCGTTACACAATGACTCCACTCTTCCCCTCCCCCACCCCCGGTAAGCACAATTCCGCTTTCTGTCTCTTTGAATTTGGAGGTTACCTCATGTAAGTGAAATCATACGATCTTTGTTCTTTTGTGTCTGGCTTGCTTCACTTAGCATTACAAGGTTTATCCCTGTTGTAGCATGTGTCAGAATTTCCTCCCTTCCTAAGGCTGAAAAATATTGCCTTTCATGCATGAACCACATTTTGCTTATCCATTCATCCATCATTTGGTCTGTTTCCACCTTTTGGCTTTGTGAATAATGCTGCCGTGCACCTGGGTGTACAAATATCTGCTCGAGTCCCAGCTTTCATTCTTTGGATCTGTACCTAGAAGTGGAATTGATGAATTGTCTAAGTTTTTGAGGAGCTGTCCTACTGCGCTCCACAATTGCTGTGCCATTTTATGGGCTACATCTGACGTAGCCCATGCTTGCCTGTGTCCTGTCCCTGGAGACCGAGGCTGCCAATGCTTGGCGTTAGGCACCCAGGGCTCCGTATGTGGCTACCCAAGCTTGGAGCAGGAAGCCCTCATTTGCCCCAGTGCCCTCCTTTAAGGCATCATGGCCCATGAGGCAGTCACAGCCCCTGCTGCCTTGTCGGCTACCGTGTCAGACTACCATTGCCTGTTGCCTGACGCTGAAGGACGGGAGGAAATGGGACTAACCCCAAGAGAATAAGGGCGTGGGAAAAGCGCCTGCCTTGCTTTGGCTCCTTTGCACGTGCTTGTCCAGCAGCTAGGGAAGGTCAAGGATGATGCTACAGGAAGCCAGCGTCTTTGGTCTTGGGCCGATTTAAATTTGGAAAGATTGGGTCCCAAACCGTGCTATAAAGGCAGGTATGCCTAAGGCACTGTGAGCTCATGGGCGCCGGTGTGGGAGCTCCTCCAGACTTGGGGAAGAGAAAGAGGCCAGGGCCAGGGCATGGGAGAGACATCAGATTCTGCAATTGTCCCCTCCCCTCAGTCTGGCTTCTGAACTCTGCGAGGGTTCAAATTCTCCATTGGCAGGGAGAGTCAAGAACAGCGGAAATTCTACAGTAGGAAGACCAACACAAGAGAATAATTGGAGCAAAAGTTGACATAAAATTCTTCAGGACAGGTTTTACAGTACCTGAGAATAAAAGAGGATTGGAAGGCCCTCGTGAGGTTTCCATCTATTTAACTGAAGGCAGGTGGCGAGAGTCTCTAGCGTGCTAACAACAGGGACCTGGCAGGAGTGGAGGACAGTTGATGGTTCCAGCAGGAGTCCTGCCATTTCAGGGCAGAGAGACAGAGTCTAATAGTTCCGTCTCCGCAGTGAGGAGAGGGGCTCACGACGAGGAGACACAGCAGCCCTGGGGGTAGACAGAGTCTGCACCGGCCAGGATGAAGCTGCTTTAGAAGGATGGGAAAGAGGATGCGGGCAAGTACATCAGTTGCGTATTACACAGGGTTCTCCGGAGAAACAGCACCGATGGAATTTATGTGTATATGGAAGGAGATTTATTTTGAGGAATTGGCTCACACGGTTATGGAGGCCAGAGCGTCCAAAATCTGCAGCGTGGGCCAGCAGGTTGGAGACGCGGGAGAGCCAGTGGTGCGGACCAGGTCCAACCAGTCTGCCGGAGAATTTGCTCCTGCGGGAGGAGGCCAGGCTTCTGGTTCAGTTCAGATCTTCAGTTGATGGGATGAGGCCCACTCAGTTGGGGAGGGCTCTCTGCTTTCTCAAAGCTCCCCAGTTTAAATGTTTACCTCATCCAAACCCATCTTCCAAGTTGACACGGAGAATTAACCGTCACGCTGTGTCATAAACCACCCCAAAATTAGTGCCTTAAAACAACAACAGTGACTCTAGGGGTCAACCGGGTAGTTCTGCCAGTCGGGGCCAGGCTCGGCGGGGCAGCGTGCGGCTCGGTCATGCAACTGCAGTCGGCTCGCCTGGGCTGGCCTCGCAGGAAATGTTCATCTCTGCTCCACACAGCCTCTCATCCTCCAGCGGATGAGGCTGGGCTTCCTCACTTGCCAGCGGGGAAGATTCCCGGGGACCAAGCCGATAAGCAAGGGCTCTCGCATCCCAGGCTCCGAACAGGCTCGCCATCACTTCTGCAATACCCTGCTGGCCAAAGTGGGTCAGGACGCCCGCCACGATGGAAGGGTGGAGACCTAATTCCGCGTCTTGATGTGCAGAGCTTCAAAGTCCCATCACCTAGACTGTGGATACAGGGAAAGGAAAATTGCTGCCACTCTAGTAGACTGGGGCTAGCACGAAATGTGAGTGGCTGGAAGGGACACGGCTCTTGTTTGGGGACAGTTTTTCCAGGCCTGGTGCTGCCAGGTGTTCAGTGTTTCTCTGGGGTGAACCTAGCTCTTGGGGAAGGAACATGGCCTATCAGAAAGATAATGGGCTTTAAAATCAGATGGCTCTGGGTTTGACTCAGCAGCACCTTCATGTGTATTAGGAAGAAAGGCAACCCTTGTCTCCAGCTGGCGCTGTCCCCTGGGGAGAGCTCTCCTTCAACCAAGCTTCCTTGCATGTGCCACAGCCTGCACCCCGCACGCGGGAGGCCTCAGCTGTGAACCCCCGCCAATGTAGCTAACCTCTGAGCTTCGATTTCCACACCTGCTCATAGGAATCCTAATACCTCCCTCACAAAGGCTGCCTGGGGCTTCACTGAGTTAAGGTATGTGAAGCGCCTAGCACAAGGAGTGCTTGGCACTCAGGAAATCCCAGTGCCCTTCCTGCCTCGCTGCTATAAGGGGAGGTAACAGGAAAGAAAACTTCAGAACACTGGGGGAACGCCTGAGAGTCTTCGGCCAAAGCAATCGTGAAAGGATGGAAAAGTGAAGAAACCTACATGGCGGCTTCGAGCCACGGAAATTGACTTGAGGCGAAGGAGCAGTTGGAGAGCCTGGCCTTTACCCACATCCTTTGTCCTTTACCCCAAATGTATGCCAAGTTTACAACGTTGTTGCTGCAATCATCGAATTATCTCGAACAGACCCATCTTAATTTGCAGTGGACTGGAAAACATTTCAAATTACTGAGTGAAAGAGGGGAAAGGTGAAGATAGGATAAGACTTGGAATTTTTACCAATAGATCAAATGTTCACGTATGAAGGAGGAGATCAGAGGCTAAACCAAGTGTGACATAAGTCATCCACAGATCACACTAGGAGTTAGATTTTTTTTTTTTAAGATTTTATTTATTTATTTGACAGAGAGAGAGAGACAGCCAGCGAGAGAGGGAACACAAGCAGGGGGAGTGGGAGAGGAAGAAGCAGGCTCATAGCGGAGGAGCCTGATGTGGGGCTCGATCCCAGAACGCCGGGATCTCGCCCTGAGCCGAAGGCAGATGCTTAACCGCTGTGCCACCCAGGCGCCCCAAGGAGTTAGGTTTTAACCTGACCTGGGTATTCATTTACGTGTTCAGTCCACATCACCTAGAAACAGTTACATGCTGTTATGAGTTCCTCCCAAGGAAGTTCTCGATTCGTGGGTCTGATCTCCTCTCACCTGATGCTCACAGGCCCTTATAAACTCCACTTGTATTTCTGGCTTCAGAAATTAAATTGAGCGTATGAGCCGGAAGGTACACTAAATTAGAGATGATTGCTTGTGGCACTCTGTGTGAGCCAGGTGATGCTCGGTCCTTTTAATTAAGAATTTGTTTTCACTAACAACACAAGCAAACGAATAACATTAAGTCAACATGGAAACGCTTGCCTGGGCGGGACTGTGGGAAGAACTGAGATAACGCAGTTGTAGCACAGACCTGATGTGTGGAATTTACTTACGCATTAGAAAAAGCATCTTTGGGGCAACTGAATAGTCTGTAAGCAGGGCAGGGAAATCTGAGCAGCAGCAGATGATTGCTGGGGTGGGAAAAGAGGAAATTCTGTACTTCCACTTAAAATTAGAAGAAAAGCACGATCAGTAAGGACTACAGGGTTTTGAATACAAAAATCTCTGACTGCTGACTTTAGAAGAAAATTTCCTGGATATACTGGTTCAGTAATCAATGCTTTTCAACCTGTCACTTCACCTACCATTTCTTGAATACCTACTGTATGCCAGATACATACACACAGAATTTTATTCTAAATACCTGAGATGAAGAGTCTTACTATTTACTGATGAGGAAACACTGAGAGAAATTATCTTGCTCAAGGTCACATGCTTAAATTATGGCAGAGTTGGGGTTTCAAACCAAGTATAATCTGTTTCTAGAACATATGTTGTTAACTATGAGGCCATGGTGTCTCCCTCTCTTTGTGCCCCCAAGAGAACAGATTATCCCAGCTTTTCATGCCACAAACTAAGAAAAAGAGTTTGGGGAACAAAAGCACGAGATTAATTTTACCAAAATATTGTAAGTGTAGTTTAGACAAGAGACTTGGGTGTATTTTTCTCTAAAATTTGTCTTCAAAATGGAAGTCGGTGTGCGTGTGTGGTCCTTCATAAAAATCTCATATAGCATATATATGCCATGGGAAGTCTTTCATTTCACAGGATGATGCAACATTTCTCTGCATTTGCCATAAAGAATCCACTCATAGTCAGGAAGACACTTCTGAAACACCTTATCTCCTAAGCCAAGGGGTTGTTTTCATACGTGTTCTCATATTATTCTCTATGCCTTAGTTCATTAAAATTGATTCCACTGAAATTGAAGCATTTTTGAGGGACGTAGATTTACTGACTATGTTGTAGAAAAGATGGAGAGTGGGTTTTTATTACAGAATCCCATGGTATTTCATTTAAAAAAAGCCTCACAGGACATATCTTGTCTTTCAAATCTTTCTTCTTTGCTACCAATCATATGGCCTCCTCCTCCCACTCCCAATTCTCCACCCCTCTAGTCTGCAGATCATTCGTGGGGACCCAAAGCCATATTTTCTTTTTTGTGCGAATCAACTTCATTTTCTTGTAGCCCTGGCTCCAAACATGAAAATCTCCACTCCGCCTGAGGATGAAGATGTTGGTCGTCCTCAGCAAACAGAAGACCCTAATGTTATCAGGGTCATTCACTTTAGAGGGGTAGTACAAAAGACAAAAAAAAAAAAATTATTGTTATAATAGAAAAAATGGTCTTATTTAAAACCCAAACTAGCTCATAATTCATACCGGGAAAGTAAATCTCTCTCCTTTTATTTTCCTTTTCAGAAGCCAATGGGAAAAGAAAGCAGGAAAGACTGAAATGTCAGAGTTCTGGCAATTCTGCTGCGCTCTAGCATACATTCAGCGTGGACATAACATTCACGGCAACAGGAGCCTAACCAAACCATTACCTTTCCTTGTGGAGATAAGTTTCCAGAATGCACATTGACATCACTCTTCCTTTTTCTTAAAATCCTCTAAGTCATGATAAGCTTAGGGGATAGTTTTTCCCCCTGCTATTTTTGACAGATCCTCAGAGGCTGCAATGATATTTTTGATACCCTTCATAATATCAGAGGACTTCTACCAATTCCTAATTTTTTCCTGATCTTTACCATCTTGATAACTGGCCTCTCAAGTTGTAGCAAATCTTTCATCCATTGGGCTACTCTTCCTAAGTATTTTTCCTGGGTACACTTCCAACACGATCTCTCACATGTTCTCTTTAGTTATCATGGGTTATAACTTCACAATGTGAGAAAGAAAAAGTCCAAGGCATGCTAGCACTAATTCTACTGTGCTGGCTGAGTCAACTATGAAAATATCCGAAAGCACGCCTGCCAGGCAGCTTGTCCCTCTACGTACTTGAGGTTCCCGTTGAATCTTACATTCGTGGACATGTCCTATAGGAGAAAAGTCTACTTCACAGAAGCAGAGAAAATCCATGCCAGTTACCTAAAATAGTCAACATAATTTTTCATTCTTAAACATAAACAATAACTAATAACGACCAAATATCTGAGCAAACTAGTACCGTAAGAGAGAAAAGTAAAGGGAAATAAAGAGAAAAACGGACTCCAGAGGAAACAGAAATAATACAGGTAACTGAATAATAATAGTAATAATAACAGCAATAATAATAGCAAATGTTTAGCATGTAGAACACGACTGATAATAACAATAATAATACATAGCATTACTGAACACTAACTCTGAGCGAGGTCTTGTTTTAAACACTGTGTGTATATTTACTTACTTAATCCAAACAAAAAAACCCATAATGGTCCCCATTTTACAGATGAATAAACTGAGGCCTGAGAGGCTGAGTAAAATACTCAAGGTCACACGGTTCATAAGCAGCAGACCTCAGTCCAGGTCTATTTAATTCCTAAGCCCATGTTCTTAGTCCCTACGCTCTATTGCATTGACAGCCTTCATCTTTGAGTTTTAGATCCGTCCAAGTCCTCACTCACATCTCTCTCAAGGGGTCCATCAAGGTATCGGGTTCTTACATATCAAGACCCCTCAAGTCCCAATCGGACTTGACCACGTGTGGGAAAGGGCGAGAGCTTGAACTCGACGCCCATCTACATACATATCGGAGGTAAGACTACTGAGGTAGAGCCGACGACTTCGAGAATACCCATGAGCGTCGCTCACAGCACGTCAACACTAAAACTTGTTGCGTCCAGATCCCTCAGGACGGGAAATAACCTGCATCATCTGGAGATACATCTGATACTACTTCCTCCAGAGCCTGGGGATGTTGCTGCTAGATAACAAACTGTGAAATCTAACACACGGAAACTCATTAGAGGGCTTTATGCAACTAATTTGCATGGCAAAACGATCCAGATCAACTGGTTCCATAGACAGGCCGTGGTTGGTTAAGTGAGGTTGAATTTTGATTACTCAACTGAAATAGCTCCGTAGGATTTTGCAAATCTGACATAATTATTTTGAAATGTTTGCCATAACAGTTCGGTAAGGTTTGCTTTGTATTAATGAAGTAAAACACTAAGACAATTACCCAGTTATTTCGACTCTTTTACTTTTGCCTGGTAGTCAGTGGTGAGGAGAATTGTGATATGTAGGAACGTGAAGACTAACCTCGTGCATAGTGATTGAGCTGCTATATGTGAACGTAAGGACAGAAATAAGTGGCGCGTCAGAGACCTCATCTCGTCGGAAAATGGACGCCGGCGCTATGGAAGGCCTAGGACGGAAGATGATGTGTGACAGAAAGTGAGGCAAAGGCTTAATGAACCTCATTCTCTGATTTGAAAGTAACATGTCTAAGCCTATTATAAAAAACAAAGTCACCCCAGATTCTCTAGGTGTCAGGGAAGCAGTGAATAGATTTATAAGAAAAGAAAATATACACACACACTCTGTAATATACATATTATCTTTTCACACATATTTAATGCTATTTCACATATATTTAATACACATATATTGCATTTATATATTATATATAATTTATATATTTATATATTTTATACATATAAATATTTATATATAATATATATATTACATTTGCTTAAGAAAATATCTAGAATCTATCTCTTTTTAGAATACTGAAACTACTCTTAGGAAAATAAAATATTATGGTTATAATTTTTTAAATGTAGGGTATTTCTTACATCAGTGGAAGAATATCCACGGAGAAGAAAGACTTAATTTCCTTTTATAAATAGCTGTGGATTAGAGTACAACAATAGTTCTAACTCTGCTATTGCTGTGCATTTAAAGCCAAGATGATGACTGTATTGAAAAAGAGGGAAGAGAAAATCAATAGATTATTGCTTCAATGGCGCTCACAACAGTGCTGATTAGAGAACACAAATGGATTGCATAATAGTAAAATAACTATAAACTGGGGATGGATTTAAGCCTATGTTAAGACCATTCTTAACTGCATTGTATCTTTAGAAAACATGCATTGAAATTACAACAGCAAATTAAATCTATTCGACCGCAAAATTTAATACATAAGAAATAGCATTTATTAATGATCTGGAAGAGGGAGTAAATAGCATGTTAATGAAATTTGCAGATGATACTAAATTGGAAGGTGTTACAAACAACAATGTGGACAGGAATTTAATACAAATGGACCTTAAAAAGTTCAGGAAAGCCAACGGTGGCAAAACAAAACAAAAAAAAAAGACATATAAAACTTATAAAAATATTCGTTGAAAAAATTTCGACTTGAGAAACAATAATATAAAAGAGATGTGGATAGAAAAGTGACTTTGAAATTTGATCAAGATTTCCGGTATAATAAACTGGTTAGTCCACTCTTGAGAGGTCGTAGGCCAGCTGCTGGGAAGGAGTCATTCCTTCACCCGTCATCCCCTCTACAGGCAGACCAGAAGAACTATATTGCTTACTTGCGGACTTCCTGGAGGCAAGCAAAATGAAGAAAACAGACCAGGTAAAATAGTTTTAAAAATTTGCTTATTGAAAAGAAAGGAATGACTAGTGAATAGGGAAGGCACATGATTACATATTGGTATCATCATCTAATAATGTTTACCCTGAAAAATCTACAGAGAGCTGAAAATTGCATATAAAAGATGGTCGATGTCACTTGATTGTTTATGAGCATTTACTCATTGGAACTAATAATCACCTTATGAAATACAGTTCTTGCTTTTCCAGATATCATCAGATAGAAGAGTTTTCCTTCTTAATCACATGGGCCCAAATCGAATAAATGTGTGATATCCTCAATGCCATATGGGATAATATCATTGGTCTTCTTAGAATGTCTGGAAGTCTGGGTCTGAATTTGCTTCATCCAGGAGGACAGCAAGATGGGTCGTCTGGGGGCTCTGGAGATGCTGAGAAACTAAGTAATGTATCTCCAGTGTCCTGCGAGCTCACCTGGGGCTAAGATACAGTTATCCGGGGATGAAAGCTCGGGTCTATTTATTGTCTCAAAGCAGAACCCTCCATTTCAGAAACATGACTATTTTCATTCCATTTTCTATTTCCCTTAAGATCGCACGCTCTCTTTGACCAGAACCTGCCGCTGCCACACGTGTGATGAAGGGAGGATAACGCATTCCCGGTGGCCAGGTGTGATGCTGAGGGTGAGAACTGATGGAGGAAAATCCAGGGAAGGGGTGGAGGCGCTGGGAGGTGGGCAGCGTCGGGCCAGCGAAGACGGGAGATGGTGTCGGTGAGGAAAATCCAGATCAGACCGTGTGCCCTAAGGATCTCGGATGTATTTAGCAGACAGCAAAGTGTCAGTAAAAGTGTTTGAGTAAAGGTTTTGAGTTTTGATACAATTCTTCTATGGGCTGTGTTAGGTATTCCATCCAAATACAGGTTATTCCCTGATCAGATAGGCATGCCACGTGGGTCTTCCGCCAAACTGCAGAAATGTTGACAGGGCAGGATAGAGAACAGAGCCCAGCTACATACCATGAGAAACCCTTTGGAAGGGAGCACTGCACCCTGAGTGACATTAGCATTCTTGGGGTGCACCTTTGAAGGTGTTTTCAAACTAACAGCAATTTACTGTATTGTATTGTCATTCATTAAAATCCCCTTCTGATTTATAAAGTCGTCATGAGAGACTCTGTCATGTTTCACTGAGGCACGTGCTTCAAAGTTTCTCTGATTCCAGCCGAGAAAACCAAGTTTGTCGGGACGTCTTGATTTCAATGAGTCCACGCTGGTTCCCGGTGCTCACATTCAAAGCAATGACCAGCTTTCCATTTAATCATGGCATTTAATAAGAACTCTAGGATCTTGCTGGAAAATCATACCAACTGTTCTATATTTGGGGAAGAAGCCTATGAGCTTCTTGCAATAAAGTAGGGCTAAGAGCCAACAGGAGAGATGGCAAGGCTCAATGCCGAAAGGGTATGACAAACTCAGTTATGATTTGGTCACATTTTAAATCGAGGGTATCCAAGAAGAATAGCACGCGAACAATGGCCAGCGAAGCCGTGCCTAGGGTCCGGACGCAAAGGGAAGTAGGGCTTTACCATCTCACATGACCATCAGGCAGTCTGGCCCCAACTCAGGGGTAGCTGCTTTGGGACAGGGCTGGCACCGCATCCCAGATTATCTCAGGTCCAGCCAAGTGCTCTCTTTCCCCTCTGGGCAGCTGCCCTGTGACGCTGCCGCTGGAGGCAGGCAGGACACAGGGCAACTGAGCGCCTCCAGCTCCGGAGCGCCTCAGACCCTCTAAAGCAACGGTTCTCCACGTGCACTCCAGGAACCCCTTCAGCGCGTCCGTAGGGTCAAAACTCATCGCCGAAAGACACTAAGGTGTTATTTTCACTGTACTCTCTTATGAGCGAACCGTAGGCTCTCGCAAAGGGTACATGTGGTGTGATACCGGACTACACGAAATGCAGAAGAAGATAGGAGAATCCAACTGTCTTCGTTTAGACATTACAGAGATTTGCAAAAATATAAAACAATGACATTCTTCTCACTTTTTAATTTTGCACAGTATTTACTTTTCACTAAAATATGTTATTTATGGTAGCATAAGTGAATTTTAAAGAGATTTCTGTTTTGATTTCTAATGATAAATATTGATAGATATAACTTACCTATACAAAAACTATGGACACCCTCAAACACTCTAGAGTGTAAAGGGGTCCTTAGATCCCAAAGTTGGAAAATCGCTTACTCTAGAAGAACAAGCCCTAAAGCCCACCTCTTGCTCCCTGAGGGAAGACCAGTTGCTAAAGCTTTCCAAGACGTTTTCCTTTCCTACAGCGTGGGATGATGGTTCCAACTGCCCGACAGGGTTGTTGTGAAGGTCAGATGCACAGTCCGTGTACAGCTCTCAGCTCGGTGCTTAGCTCCTGAGCACTCGGTGAACAGCAGCCATCACTATTATTATTATCCTGAGCAGCAATCTTACGGCTCCTGCTGCTTCTATTACTACCATCACCAGAGTGATTACTCCCGCCTGGCAACGCCTTCACTCAGCTGAAGGATTTATTCCTTGAACTTGTTAAATGCTCTTGGGCCTTTGTACTTACTGTTCCTTTTGCCTGTAAGACTTTTCCCATCTTTCTGTCCAGCAAATTCACTTCATTCTTCTCCCATGGACATGGAGGTTCTTTGACCTCTCAGAACCGTGTTCCGTGCCCTGCTGTAATCCCACATCCTTGCCTTCCTAAGAGCATACCACAGTACAATCACTTGTGTCTTTTCTAGTTTTCCATTGCGCTCAGCAAACTCTGTGAGCACGGAGACCACGTCTTGGTCACTGTGATTATCTGCTCAACAGAGTGCCTGCCATTCAGTAAATGCTTGTTGAACACATTGTGCCAAAGTCCCCAATTTTTCTTCTTGCCCTCCTGTTCCTTTCAGGCCCCGGAACACCTAAGCAAATTTGCTACCCGCAATATTCTTGTGAATTCTTCGGTCCTTACGTTAAATGTGAAAGCTAAGTTCCAACAATGACCTGGGCTTCATTCCTGATTTTAAGGTCATGGTTGCTTATCTTAAAGGATGTGTGACCATGTGTCTTCATTTCCCAGGGATCCAGCATGGTGCAGGAGGGAGAGCACTAGCCTTTGTGTAAAAGCTGGTAATTCTTAGCTATGGTCTAGACACAGACCACTCACAGTCTGCCATGGAGGACTGAGATGGCTGGAGAAAATGCTCCTGGCTCCCCATGTGCCTCAGAGCGCTGATCACTACAAAGGGTGGGAAGGATAATCAGAATGCTCTCTTCCTTAAAAGTTGCCTTTCCTTCTATCCTTAATAGAATTTATGTCTGCACTTTTCTGATCCACCCATAGCTGGTGGCAGTTTCAGAATTTCTATTCAAGAGGAGCTTAGAGACAACTGAATGGGGGACCAGAAGAGTTTTTTCTTTAAGCTCTATTTGCATAGCAAATACACACTGTTTTTACTGACATTGCATATTTATTTTGGAGGGTGTTCTTGGATATAAGAGGGTGCTAAGGACTCCCAATCCACCCCACTGCTGAGAGTACATCTATTTTTAGTGCAGAGACATTTGAAGTAAAGGAATAGGAAGGCTTGATAACAGAGGTTTGACTAGGTCTCTTTTGTTTTTGCTATTCACATTTATAAACCTACACAGGTGAGAATTAACCAATATGCTCTCAAAAAAAAAGATTTGAAGGCTTGAAAAAGCAGAGTCAGCCATGGGAATAAGCACTAGACTATATTTATTAGGTCTGGGGCTTAAAGAGCTCAGTATAGTCATAAGGAAACAGGCAACTTGACCAAAGAAGAGTCAGACTTGAGGCGTCCAGTTTATCACACAATTATGCATTTATTTCAGCTGTGGGCAGATACAACAGAAATAAGATATGACCTCAAGGAACTCGCAACCTGGTTGGGAAGATAAGAGAATGCCTACCAGCTTATCATTTAAGCATATTTGTGAAACTACCCTTTTGTGTTCACTGTTCCTGCTGGTTATGTAGGGAAAATAGAACAAAGGAAAAATGTGTGGGAAGAAAGGGGGATGTGGTGAAAATATTAAGACTCTAAAGACATGTGCCTCAAATTTAAAGCTGGAGCCTGTGGCTGACATCTAACTGCGCCCCCTTATTTTGCAGAGGAGAAAACCGAGGCCTGTCTAGCGAAGTACCCCAGCTGATAAGTGGTAGAACTTATCAGAAACCAGGTTCTCTAAGTCCCAGTCTAGTGCCTTTGCCATCACAGGGTAGTGCCTGGTGAGGTAGAATGACTGGAGTCACATGAGACATGGGGCTCTCCTGAGGAGTCTTACTTCATCCTTCATGTTTAGATGATTTTTAGAATTATTTGATTACCTACATCAGGAATTTGGTTAGCATGACGGTTTTCATCAATCCTCATTTCTCAGTTACCAAAATAGAATCCATCAGTGCTAAAATTTCTACTTCTCACCAAAAGGGAAAATTCAGTAATTTGAATAACAGTCGAGAACGTGGTGTGTTTTTAGCTTATATTCACCCAACCCTCTGTTTTCATATTTTCAACTGTCTGAGATTTACAATTCTCTTTCTCTCGTGATCTCTTTTCTGAGTCTCTGTTTCTCATTTCAACTGCTGCATGTCTACCTGTTTTGCCTCCCATGACCTCGAACTCAACAGGAAGCCAGCCTCCCCCCCACAGATCCCTATTTCTGTCAACGGCACCACCGTTCTTGCAGTCACCCAGGTCTGAAACTCTTTCCTTCTTCTCTTCCACACCCCCAACTTCTGTGGCCTCTTCCTGAAACATGTTTCTCAATTCCATTCCTCCTTTTCCAAGTTCATCTCCTACTCTCCTGCTCAGGTCCTCACAATCCCATCACCGGGTGGTGACAGTATTTACCTCTCTTGCTGCTTCCCAGTCTTGCCCTAGCAACCCATCCCACAACCACGTGGACTGCTCTCTCTCTCAATCACCCTTCAAACACAAACACCTATTTTAACCCTTTGATTCTTTTTTTTTTTTTTAAGATTTTATTTATTTATGTGACAGAGAGACAGCCAGTGAGAGAGGGAACACAGCAGGGGAGAGGGAGAGGAAGAAGCAGGCTCCCAGTCCAGGAGCCCGATGTGGGGCTCGATCCCAGAACGCCAGGCTCACAGCCTGAGCCGAAGGCAGACTCTTAACGACTGCGCTACCCAGGCGCCCCTAACCCTTTGATTCTAACTTCCCCCAGTTCCCCAACGCCCATAGATGATAAAATCAGAACTCAACCCCCTGGATAATGCTGCCGGTACCTTTGAGACCTCCTCTCACCTTTCCTCCGCGGAACCATCCTTCCCAATTAACAATCACTTGCCTTCCCAGTACTTATGGCCCCCTCTTGCTCACACCTGAAATGAATTCTAGCGTCCTCATCTTAACTCCGTTTTGTTAAAGTCACCAAGCAGGGCAGCAGACCATGACCCCTCCTCAACATTCCATGGGTATTTACGGATGGTCCCACCCAGGCAGCCTTCAGCCCTATCTCCTAGAAAAATCTTTCAGGTGTGTGCCCTTCCCAACCAGATAATTGACTCCTGCAGGGCACGAAGCAGCCTTCCATCTCCTAGTATTCCCAGCGCCTCTGACCAGGTAAATGTTGCTTGATTAGGCTGAGTTGACCCCACAGGTGATGGGAAGTTGTTAAAATGAGGTGAAGCTACCGAGAGGCCCAGAGGCCCGCCTCCCTCTCCCGGCGCCCCGCACTGCAGGGCAGGTGCTCTTCCCACCGAGTCCCTCCATCCCTCCCCCCGGGGGGCTGCCGGAGCCCTCGGGGGCGCAGGCCCGGGAGGCCGGCCAGCTTCCCCACGCCCCGCCGGCCGGCGCGTCTGAGCCGCGGCGCGGGCACAGAGGCCCGGCCGTTCCGCGCTCGGAGGTAGGTGGTGCTGTTGCCGTGACTGTCTTCCTCATTGGCGCGGGGCGGAGAGGCGGAATGTTCAACTCCTGACTCGGGCGGAAGCGTGGGAGCCGCGCGGGACGCCGTCCTCTCGACCCCCGGGTCGCCGCCCCTGCCCTCGCCGCGCGCGGGGCCTCGGTGCCCCCGGCTGCTGCTCGCGCCCGGCCCGGGAGCCAGGTAAGGGGCCGGCCGGAGGCCGCGGAGGGCGAGGGTGGGTCGGAGGCCCGCCGCGCTCGCTAGGCTCGGGGCCGAGGCCCTGCCGGCCTGCGGGGCTCTGCTGGGCACTCTCCCGGCCCGGGGCCCGCGCAGGCGGCTGCGGCCGGAGCGAGCGTGCCCGGCGCCCGCGGAGGTGCGCGCGGCGGCCCAGAGGGCCCGGCGAAGTTCGGGCCGGTCCCACGTAGAAGTTGGCGTCCGGAAGGGCTGGCGCTGCCTGTCGGGCTTTCCCGGCCCTGCGCGCGGCGCGGGCGCGGGGGCCGCCGCTTCCCCTCGCCGAACGCCGGGACCCCGCCGGCCGCGCCTGCCACCCCGGGCCCCGCGCCCCGGAGCGCGGGCCTTGCCGCGGGCGAGCCAGCCCCTCGGGGAGGCGAAACGCGAGTCTTCCAAATCAGGGCAGGGCGCGGGCCACTTCCCAGCAGAGGGCTGTGCGTGCCAAGAGAGACCACTAACTTCTGCTTTCCACCGGCCCGGGCGGCTTCTCCCACCGCGAGCCGTCCTCCCCGGCCCTCCCCGGCCCTCCCCGGGGCAGCGTGCAGCTCGCGCCGCCCGCACCCTCCAGCGGCCCCCTCTACTTCCCGCGGGGGGCGAGGGTGCTGCTCCCCTCGGTCCCCGGGCTCCGAGACTTGCTCCAGGCCGGGAGAGGCAAGCTGAGGCCGCCGCCACGCTTTGCTTGCTCCTGACAGCTTGCAGACCAACTTTACTACGGACCTGGCGAGATGGCTGCGAATTGCCTAAAAACGGGGCAGGTCATTGTTAGATTGCTGAAAATGTGTGTTTCTGATGAGCTTCGAGATGTTTGCATAAGCACTGTTGATGGAGGAGTTAATTAGTATTTTTGTTAGTTTCTTTAATAACGAAAGCAACATCGTTTAGTGGCCCGATCCGATGATACTGCAGTAAGCAGCTCTCTATTAATAATGCTGTATTCGAATCCACTTACAGAATTAACGCGAGGCTATCTGAGTTAAGATGGTTGCTAAGGTATGTTCCTGTTTTATCCCTGAAGCTGGTTTAGGAGAGCCTCCTTGCTTTCCTGACCTCAGTTGAAGTGAACGGTCGGGATTCAGTGGATCCGAACCCTCAAACACACTGAAAGACAAAAATAAACAAATGCTTCAAGACCGTTAATGACTTCTTTGTAGTAGGCCTATCTCCACAGTGAAATTCCACGTCGGTGTTTTGTTTTTTTGTTTTTGATTTTCAAAAAAATACAAGACGGATGCATTTTAATTATGGTTTTGGTCATTTGTAGAGCCTTTGTTTAAAGTTCCTGCTACAATAGTGAGAGATTAGGGAGATTGCAAATGAACATGAATTTGGTTTGTTTGGAAAGAGTGAATTAAGATAAAGGAAAATGGTCCCATAAAGCAATGTGTACTGTTTATTTTAGTCTTTCACAACATAATTCCTATTATAACTTTTCTGGGAGGTTTTTTTTTTTTAACCTGGAAAATGCTGTTTGATTCAGACATTATAGTGGTAATAATTCCAGCGTAAATGACCACAGTGCAATGGCAAGGACCCTTTTCTTGTCTAGGAAAGCAAATAGATGACTGATCTCTTCTTACTCTTTTAGGGAACACATAAGACACATTAAAAAGAGAAATATCCAAATATTAAGCAGGAGGATTTGGATCTAAAAATGGATGGTCAAAGATCTTGGGAACTAAGGGACCTTCTTGCCAAATAAGGAAACTTGGCAAGCTGCACTGTGTATTTTAAGTTAGCACAAGAGTGAGTGTTATTGGCAATATATTGGCTGAGTGCCTATCTGGAATGAGCAGTGAAACTGACTTTGACAGGGCTACAAAACTATAAACAGGAGTTATGAGGGGTGTGGAGGGAATAATCTAGTCAGAGAAGACACTGGGGAAATTACAATGATGTTTCATGAAAAGAGGTCAGGCATACAGTGAAGCTATTAGTGTGGAGTAAGAAAAATGGACAGTCTTTAGAAATTGTTAGATTCAGAGAAAAGAGGAGAGAATCAATGATTTTTTTTCTTTTTAAAACCAGAAAAAGGTGTTCGTGGTGATATAGTACTTCTTGGAATAAGATAGCCTTGTATCTGTATCCAGAGATATTGAAAATAAAAATCAATTTGGATCATTTGTTTTCCATTTTATTCTACCCAGGACAGATTGACAGGGAGGGTGTCTTATCAAAATGTAATAGGAATAGGTAAGGCACCTTTTGGTCTTACTGCAGGGAAGATTTAGGCTACTTGTGTTGTGGCTGTTAACGTTGCCCCGCTACACACAAATAAGCCCGAGTTCCAGCTGTGACCAGAAAACGGTACCTGTTAAGGAAAGAGAACTATAAATGCTGGAGCTTAGATTGGTTTGCCTGATACGTGGGTGCTTTTGTGTCAGACCCTCCTACGGACAGCTGAAGCATCGATTATGCCCTAATAGCAGTTCAATAATCCCAACACAGGAGAAGATTCTGTGAGGAACAAAGCAGCCGCGCATTGACACCCTAACCCTGCATCACAATTGTTAATAGGAAATTAAAGCCTCAAATTGAACTTTAGGTGGATAATAAGCAATCTAGTGATTACTGTCCTAAGGAAAGGGTTTGTTTAAAAAAAATAGCAAATTTGAAGGAGGGGACAGAATGATACAGTGGAAAAAAGACATGGTGAAAAAAAAAATGGTACGACTTTGAAGTCAGAGCTGAGTTCGAATCCTGTCATGTCACTTGTAGGTTAGGTGGTTAGCTTGGGGAACTTTCATTCCCTTCTTCGTGCATTTTCTCATGTGTAAATGGGGGACAGTGATACCTGCTTGCTGCGTAAGCGTATGAGACAGCACGTGGAAATGCTTGAACCAGCACCCGAAACTTCAGCCACCATACCCGAGTGGTAGAGAAGAGTGTTCCCCACAGTCCCAAGTGAGACACAGAGCAAAGCTGCTCGTTTCACCTCTACCCAGGTAAGGCTTGCCCTCCGTGGCTGGCCCGGTTCCCAGAGCACACTTCATGCGAGTAAACGGGCTGGGGGGCTTTCCTGGCTACTCTCCTGCTTTAAGTACAAGGCTTCGTAAAGCAGCTTTGTGTACGTCTGTGTTTAGGTACAGCTTTAGGATATTTGGGGGAAAGAATCTGAAGATTATTGCATTTGAATATCTACATGGGGAATTTGAAGAACTTGGGAGTTATATGAATAGGGGAAGGTTATGACCTAGAAGACCAAAACCAAAGTTACTTGGAACCGTTCTTACAGCTGGCTTTGAGCACAGCTTATCTTCAGGAGCTAAACTCCTTCTTTCTGGACTCTGTGTAGGAAAACCAAAAAGAGAAGGCAAGAATCGCTGTCTAAAGGTCATGAAGTGAATCTTCGCTTCCGAAACTTCTCTACCAAAGTATCCTATGGTGAGAAGAGTGTATTTCTTCAGGGATCTGTAAATATAGCCACAGATACCCCCCCCATGTAAACAAGCACTTTCTTTAAAATCTTGTATTTCATGTGAATGTTGCATTCTCTTCTGTCCTGTTTGACTTTATTGAACAAACCAGTGGACAGACACGTGGCGTGTTTATTCCCCCAGACGTTAAGGTAAAATCGACTCCTGGGACGCGGATTTGTTCACAGGCCGTCTGCCCAGTGCCGCCTACGCCGGTGGGAGGAGGAGCCCGGTTCGGATGAATGCACCTGCACCGTTAGGCTTTGCAGCCCGGCCCCCCGCGCGGGGTGATGCAGTTCCATTTTGCGGAGGGAAGAATGGCAGAGATTTCTTATTTTCGGTGGTTATCCTGTGGCTTTCAGCGTGAACAAAGTTCTTTGGGAACGGAGAGGGAGGAGGGAGGGGAAAGAATAGTCATAGGATAGAAATCTGGAACATGACTCTTACCTTCCCAGCCAGTTTGGGAGGAGAAATTGAGGAGTATGGCCCAGTCATCTCCATCATCTCCATGGCTGACGGCAATCACTGCTCCTCCGCCTTGCCAGGGACTCTTAGGTCAGGTTCATGACTGTATTCCGGGGCGGGGGGGCATCCATCCTTTACAGTAGGTTGATTAGTCCTAGAATACTCATAAGGTCACTATGTGGCTGTTGCAAGAATCTCCTATTCCTTGTGCCCCCCTTCTGTGGAACACTGTCCGCAATAGGCAGCTCACTCTCAGAGTGGCTTATTTTCTTCTTAGGCAACTCTGATAACCAGGAATTCTCTCTGTACCTTTTAGGTTGGCGATGCATAATATGGGGTCTTCCATGGCCTTCTGTGGTTTTAACAGTCCCCACTGGCTTTCATCTGACGTCACGGTTACCGGGTTTTAACTGCCCTATTTACCCTTCTCAGGGAACATTCGTTCTCGGTAATTCATCCAAGATTGAACCTGTTTGTTAGCAGCCAGGACAGGTCAGATGCTTTCTGTCTGACAGAAAATGGTTCAAGGGTAGAGACAAAAGCCAAGTAGCAGCAGCGTGAGGGATGGGTAGGCCTGCTGACTGCAGTAAGCCTTGTTTACTCGTGTTTTCTCCCGCACCCCCCTCCCACCCCCACACATCTGTGAATTCCTCTTCCAGCCAACCCATGGAAATGGGCCCTCTCAATGCGCCTCTACTCTACTCGCAGACTCTGGCCAGCTCTCTTCCCAGGCCTCCAGTCCTTGGACACAGTGCCCCTGTAGGGACCCCGTGTCCCCAGAAGTACCTGCATCACGTTGCCTGGTTGGGCTTCTGTTCGAGCACAGACACATTTCCACACAGTACTTCTGTGCCAGAAGTGCCCCTGCCTCCTGCATTCCTCTTCCGCCAGTGTTTTGCCTCCAGTAACATTTCTGGCAGTGGAAGTCTGTCTTCATTAATTGAAATATTAAAGCACAAATAAGAATGTTTCATTTAACTGGCTCATTTTTATTTTAACCTTTGCTCTAATTAGAGGGATGTGTTTGTTACTTGTATGGTGAAGCATAGACACACACACAAAAAGAAACAGTAGCTGTTCCATTTTTTAGAGTCTCAAAGTCGGCTTCTCTCTGATATTCATGACTAAAGATCCTATTCACCGAGCCCAACCTGTTCTGCACAAAATCTGCTGCTTTCCAGTGGCAGCCTTGGAGGAAGGAAGGAATGTCTGTGGTAGACAGAGTATTGGTTCGTTCTTTTTGCATACCTAGTCTCTTCTAGCTAGTCTTATAGATCTTTTTTGAGTGGTTTAAAAGCAAAAGCAGTAGAAGAGTAGTCCTGTTCAAGAACAGAATCTTAGAATCTTTGCCCTTGCTGTTACGAACAAATACAACAAACTCAAGCTCTCCCCATGTTTTGAAGGTTAGACTTGTAGGGGAAAAAAATCATTGTAGAACCATAATCCAAGTGGTATCGTTTTAATACACATGATCATAAAGCACAATTTGTTTTATTCGCTGATCTATGTTAAGGAAGCTGAAACAATACTAGCGTAAGTAAATATTAGAGCAGCAAGGTTGGCAGAAGAATTTGTTGAGGTGTGTTTTCTTGAAGGTTTTTCTGGTCCTATTCAGGTCATTCTAAAATAAATTCATTTTTTTCCTATATTGCATCAAAAATAACCTTGTAACTTTTGTGAAGAAGGGAAAAAGGAAAATGTCAACGAGGGATGGAAAAAGAGGAAGAATCTGCATTCAGAAATTATAGGCCCATATAAATCTAAAAGAAAAATCCAGAAAAAGTCCAAAGACCTATTTTCTAGTAAAGTTAGTTTTTTTATAAGGTGGACTTAATTTTACAAAAAAGTTATGATTTGCAGGTATTTAATGAAGGTGGATGCAGTTTCTTGAATCCTTTTGATAGGCCGTAGATAAGATCTAAAGGCAGATAGTGGCCACCATGGAAAGTAGGTATACTCTAGGAACCTACCAAAGTGGATGCTATCATTGAAATAAATAGGTCTTAGAAACTCTGTTATCTAAAAAGCGCAAAAAAAAAAAAAATCGTCTTTTAATAACTTATTATCCTTATGAAAAAGTTTAAAAGAAAATTATAATGATACACTAATAAGATCTTGCAAACATGGCCAAAACCGGAAGAAGCAAACAGAGGAGTGAGAAAAAACATTAAACCATACACAGATAAGAAGGATTTAGGGACCAATAGTACATTTATCTATTAATCATTGTTCTGCCAAACTAATGGAGATGTAAAATGATTCTGAAAACAGGGAAAAAACAATGGAGGAGAGCATACTGGACGAAGAAAGCCAAAGAAGTCAATGGCTAAATATGATGACAAGACTTATTAAGAGAACTTGACAGCCATCATTTCCGTTTGCTGCGTATCGTATACTAGGCACTGGGCCCTGCGCAAGGCGCTTTCAGAGCATCTCCCCCTTCCCAGCCAAGCAGCGTGGGTGTCCTTGCCAGTGAGAAGACTGAGGTCCCAGAGGCACAGTACCTGGGCCAAGGTCTCGCAGCTGGTAAATTCACGTTCGCTGCCGGATCTACCTGGGGCCTTTCCCCTGGACCATGCCGCTTTTGTGTTGAAAATAGCTGTTATTTGGCAAGAAGACTCATTAAAGAAGTCAAATAATATTCTGTAAATTTGGTAACTTTTGATCTAGCCACTTTGAGTCATTTGGTAACAGAATGGAAGAGATTTCAGATTTTTTACTTACTGGATCTAGGAATGTCATGGTCAGAAAATGTGATTGGTTCAAGGGTTACCAAGAGCTAGAGGCAGAGTTCAAACTCATTATATCTAAATCTTGTTTTTTTATGTTAGGATGTTAGCAGGGTCTTTTTTTGTTTTATTTTGTGGTTTTTAATTCGGGACAGAAGTCCATTTTTTTGCACTAGAAAGCTGGAAACTTTGAAGTCAAATAATACTCCATTTAAGGTTTTCTGCCTCCACATGGTTTCACTTCTGATGATCTATATATGCTTTCAGCAATTTAGTTAATAGTTAAAAATCTTCTTTAAATTTCGGTTTTCACATTTTTAAAAATTGCAAAAGTTTGTCTTACCATTCAGGTACTCAGATGATTGGACTGCCCCAGCACTTGAGTGATTTTCAGCATTTTCCTGCTGTTATGCTTTGATTTTGGTGATATCTCCGCTCTAGTTTACCCTTCAGCGCTGTGTGGCAGATACTTATTAATATCTAAAACAGCCGTGAGAGTTCATGAAACAAAAGTCAAAATGCTACAAAATTAGGGCTGGGAATTGTGGCCTGGAGAAAAATTGCCTTTCTTGTGTAAAAGCAATTATTTTAACATGGTGGGATATCAACATCATTTGATTGGGTATGCTAGGTAAATAACATTTATATACATGACTCATTAAATTCCGCTGTATTCACTGGAGAACACCTCTGAAAAATTAGAACATAATTTGATCAGGTGGTAGTCTTCCCCAAGATGCTCTACGTATGATTAATCAGCAACTCATATTTTCCATTCTTCTCATCATAAGTTGATCCTCTTAGAATAATGATTTTAAATTAAAGGGGGTTAGCTCAAGGGGAAAAATAAATATACAGGTATCTTCTGCTTTTTGAAAATTTGCACGACACCACTTTGCTTTTACGAAAGACCTGCATTCGTACCTGGTTTTGCTAACTGAAAGAACTCTGAAGAGGATTTTTCACTTTTAGGAAAAAAAACGGCAAAGGGGAAAATCGCATTCAGCGTTTGTTTTGCAGTGCGCTGTTAATCGAGGCGGCATGCACCCCAAGCTCCTCCTCCCCCACCACATGCCTCTCAGCATCAACCCGCCGTAGCTTTGAACTGTGTCTGAGAGCAGCTGTCCTTTATTTGTCTTGATTTATTTTGTGCATCCGTTAGCAAGATGTGTCCTAAGCTATCAGAAAAGCCTAAGAGGGGTTAATTTTGGAGTCTGGAAATACTCAGAATTTTCTCCATGTAAATTAATGGCAGTTGCTTTTTTGCTTTATGCCATTCTGGCTAATGAAAGGTTTCATAGGAAGGTTCTACTTTGGGATAGCGGGGGGAAACCTGTACGTGGTCTGACACGCACATAGAAGGCAGTGGGAATCTCAGTCCGGTTTTTTAGCTAAGTCCGTGATGCTTTGCCAAGCTCACTGGAATTAAAACCTGTACTCATACTCCCCAGAGTTGTTGGTCTCTTCAGTAATAAGATGGGACTTAATTTTTTATGGTCTCAATAAAACATTCAAGTAATTACATAGTTCCATTCATACGTAGCCATTTTCCAAATGGCAAGATGTATCACAACGTGAGTAACAGTGATTCTGGGAAGAACACGATTTAATTGCCTCATCTCAAGGAATGAAGGTCCTGGAGAACAATACTTCTCAGAGATCAGCCTTCCTCTGGTATCCTTAGGTCAGTTTCGAATGTAACCGATCCCACCTCAGTTCATCCAGATTCCCTGGACCCGTTCTGTACAGAAGGTTTAGATTTATGCATGTTGATCTCATCCTGGGTTAGATCTCTAGGTTTGTTTTGAAAAGAATTTCCTTCCTCTTTCTCCTCCTCCTGCTCTTCCCTCTTCTCTTCCTTCTCCTTTGGACTCATAGACACCCAATTCTGGAGTCCCAAATATACTCTCCTCAGTTTCCCAAGAAGCCTAGGCAGCAGTTTCCAAATCAGGATTTGCTTCGCAGTCCTCTGGGGGAACTTGTAAACACTACAGATGTCAGATTTTACTTAGCCTGATTGGAATCTTTCTAGCTACAAAAAGTGTAAGGGAAGAATAGCCAGAAACTGTTCATTCATTTGCGCATTCATTCAGCAGTTTTTGAATGGAAAACGTGCAACATGCCTGTCTGTGTACTAGGTGCTGAACTCTAGATGTAAATAGAAATGAGCTTTACCTTTAAGGGATTTATAGTCTGGTGGGAAGTAAGTGGGAAAGCTGATTGGGTAAAGAAAGGTGCTAAGGCACAAAAGGATAATTTAATTCTGCTTATGAGACTTGAAGCAGATAGTCGGGGACGGGAGTTTCCTGGTCAGAGAAAGACGTTCAAAGTAGAACTAGGTTATGCAAAGGTAGGGAGATGTGAGAGAGGTTAGCAAGTACTGGGAACTCCGTGTAGTTCCTCATGTGTGTATGAGAAAACAAGAAGTAAAAGCTGTAAGTGGTAAAGGAATAACACAAGAAAATTTCCCAGAATTAAAAGACATGAGTTCGATGAGAGTATAGGCTGAGAGGGTTCACTGAATGTCCTACCCGTGAACGAAAAAGACTCACTCCTAAACATGTCCTATTAATTTCAGACTTCTAGAAATGAATACAGGGTCCTAAAAGCTTTCAGAGAAGAAGTAATAGTGTAAAAAGCATTAGTATCAGCAGAGCAGTATGAGGCTGCTTTACAGCCACATTAGAAACTAGAACACTATGAAGTAACACTTGAACTTCTAAGGAAAATTATTTCCTACCTAGAATCGCAAACCCAGGCAAGCTACCAATGAAGACATTTAAAGACACACAGATTCTCAAAAAAATTACATTCCGGGTACTCTGTTAGGTTGCTAATGGGAGATGTACACTGTCAAAACAAGGAAATAAACCAAGAAAGAGAAACCAGGGGATTCAAGGACGGGGGTTCTCACAGAGAAGGTGAAGGAAATTTTAGGATGATGGTGAAGGAAAGTCCCAGTCCAAGTCAGGCCTAGGTAGCAACCATCCAGCCAGACTGAATCAATATGAAGAGTACAGGAGGAATGTCTGTAAGAAAAAATAGAACACTGTCCCCCAAATTACCTGATGTTTTCATTTTATTAAAGGAGTTTTGTAGTTCTTGGGAGAGTTTGATGAGGTGCATAAGTGGCAAGAATATAAAAATGTAAGCAAACAACAAAAATGGAGCAACTAATAACTCTAGGAGAAACAAAAAGTTATCCAAGAAAGGAAAAATCATTGAATCCAACATAGCAGTCCTGGGAATATTTACTTTGTCTACAATAGTCAGACTACTGACTATTAACTCAACTAAATATTACCATATATTTGTAAGCTGGGAGGATTGGGCAAGTGTGACATATTTCCATGCAAGGAGTAAAGGGGGTATATGAAAACTAAATCCTTTTCTTCCACAGAGAGAAGTTAATAGGTAATATCTGAAATGGAGCAATCAAGAAATAGCAATATGAACACATTTTTTAGAAATATGGAGGTAAATAGCAGAAGAAAACGGTAAAGGAGTTGAAATTAGTCCCTCTGTAGAGAGAATTGGGTACGGGGAAGGGTGGAGTAGGAGAGTTCTATTTTTTATTATAAGCTTTGTGGTCCTATTTTATTTTTATACTTTAATAAAACAAAAATGATAACAATATAGACCTAGCATCGGTAACACTGAGGGGATCTTGCAAGTGGTGCTTTGCATTTTGTTGGACCGACTTTTTAGCTTGCATATTCTTTGTGACTACCGTTGGCACATTCCTAAATTTTATCCAACCTCTCTTCTTTTCTATAACTGAATATGAATTGAAGCAAAAGTTAGTAAGGTAAATTGTCGACTCACATGTGTGATAGACTAAAGTTGGGTACAGTGGGTTTTCCCCCCTGTATTTTTGTGTCGACTGTAAGCTAGCTTTTAAACTTTAGATGATAAATAAATAATCCTCTCTTGCCTTCTCCCCAAAGTAGAGCAGAGTTTGACTTTGTGTAAGGAATCAGCATTCTTGGGGCACCTGGCCGGCTCAGTAGGTGGAGCAGGTGACTCCTGATCTCAGGGTCGTGAGTTCAAGCCCCACATTAGGCATAGGGCTTACTTAAAAAAAAAAAAAAAGAAAGCAGCATTCTTCAGTGACATGACATTCCTAAAATGGGACTGGTGGCCAGCTGCACGTGAAGATCTCTGAGCCGACTGTGTACATCACTCAGCAGAGCTTCAAGTTGTTTATGAAGAAACTTTGTCCACATCGCCCCCTCCACCTTTTTATTTTGAAAATAATCAAACCCCACAGAGAAATGGAAAGAGTAGTGAAGTACTCGTATAACTTTTGCCTAGATTCACCAGTTCTTAACATTTTGCCCCATTTGCTTCCTCTCTCTCTATATCCGTGCACTGTTTTTGGAGGTTGGGGGGGGTTGAACCATTTTAAATTAAGTTGTAGGTATAATGCTTAAATATGTCTCCCCGTAGATCTCTCAAGAACAAGGACATCCTCCTACCAAATCAGAATACTGTTATTGTCCGTGGGTAAAATAATAGTACCTAATATGTAGTTAGTATTCAAATTTTCCTAAAATCCCAATAATACTTTCTATAGATTCTGTTTTTCGATGCCAGTATCCAGTCAGTGGTCAGTGATTGCATTTAGTCATCGTATTTATTTATGTCTCCTTGTGAAGTTTTCCTGCCTTTTCTTGACATTGACCCTTGGGAGGACCCCAGGCCAGTTGTTTTGCATGCACAGGGATTTGTCTTTTTGCGCCCTCATTGTGGGATTCTGGTTTACAGTTTGGCAAGAACATGTGTACAGACTTCTGTTATCCACCTGCTTTTTTATGCAGGTTCAAAATTTTAGTCCATTGTTTTCTTGTTTGTATGTTTTTGTTTTGTGTTTCCTGCTAATCTGTGGTTTGGCATGGGCTGTGAAGAATGACCACTTACCCGGGTAATAGTAAAACTCCTTAGACTGCAGAAAATATCACCGTAATAATCTCTGGGAGGGGTAATCCGTTCCTCTGGAGACAAACAAAATATTTTTTTTAAAACATTCTTGGCAGAGTATTTTGGATGACTTAATATATTGTAATCAAGGGCAAATTTTCTCCTCTTTAATTAAGTTTTGCTACAGCATCCAGTCTAGGGAGCCCCTTGTGGAAAACCCTGGGCCAGCTTTTCTGTCCTCCCTAAGCGGAGCGGTAGCTTTCGGAGCAGAAGCCCTGAGCGTGGGCTCAGTTCGCAGCATCTCGGCCGTCCTGGTGCCGGGATGCCCCGTGGCGTAGGTGATGGGTATTTCGCGTGAAGTGAGCGCCACGCGGAGGGACGGCGTGCCGCGGATGCCCGGAGAGCTCTGCCAGCCTGCCGCCGGCAGCGTGCCCCGCCGGTCAGGGCTTTGTGATAGACCTGGTGACACAGTAGCCTTTCGGCAGAGCCCCTGGGGATGTGCAGGAAGTGCTGCGCCGGCTTTTGTCAGGGGGGAAATCTGAGCCATTTCTCTGTGGACAGCTGTGTTTCAGAGTCTGGACAAGTGGCCGTTGACTTTTGCACACGGGCTGCCAGGGTAAGGGTTTTCATTTTGGTTTGTGCCGAGCCTTGCTTTCCTTTCTCCTGAGTCATCACGGTTCTTTCTGGACGTTTCGCAGCGCTTGTTACCCGTTATCTAAAGTGGGATACAGAGGATTGGTCCTAATAGGTTTATAATGCAACTTTTCTTTTGCTTTCTCTCTGCAGATTTTGTGGGAGTCTAATACTTTGTCATTATGAGATGTCGTCTCTCGGAACCTCCTTTGTGCAAATCAAATTTGATGACTTGCAGTTTTTTGAAAACTGCGGCGGAGGAAGTTTTGGGAGTGTATATCGAGCCAGATGGATATCCCAGGACAAGGAGGTGGCTGTGAAGAAGCTGCTCAAAATAGAGAAAGAGGTAAGGTCCTTTTCTGCTGTCAGAAATGGTCGCGATTGCGCGTATGTAAGCTTTTCAACCGAGTCAGAGGTCACGGGCTGTCAGGGACCTAGCAGGCGAGGCCTTTGGGGCTGATCCGCGAGGCTGTTTCCCAGTTTCCATTCTGGGAGCCCCATAAATAGAAATCACTGCCACGTGTGCTTTAGGACTGAGTTCTCCTAGGGGTCATCTGAACCGAGAGGATTTCTTTCCATGGCATGAAAGACCGAATGTTCTCTGAGCTCTCCTTGAGGGGAAGGTGAGGCTTCAGACCTTCCCAGTCTTCAGGCTTGGCTTTTCCCCAGCTCAGCCGAGAGGGGTCAGTAAAGAGCAACGTGTGAAAATCTGTATTCCCTTTCTATTTTGGGTTTCATGAATTTGTGGCCATCAGAAGTTGTCTTTAAAAAAATAAAAAGCATTATTTTTCTACTGAAATCTAAACAATACTAGTTTCTTGGATTTCACCTTTACTGGAGGCCAAAAGTGATGGATTTTGTTTAATAAAGAATTACCAGGTGCTAGACAAAGGGCTGCCCTATTTGTAAAATCAGAAAAGGGTCTTGGTTTCCCCAGTCTGGGACTTGTGCTAGTCCTGGGGGAGCGCAGAACTCCTACCTAGGCCCTTCCTCTTCCTTAGGAATATGACCCAGCTTGGTGCCCCCGTTCAGTTTGGTACCTGGCGGAGAAAGCTAATTGTGGAGCTGACCTGCAGGGGCTCAGTGGCATGGATAGCTTTTAACAGCTACCCTCTGGAGCTCGTTTCGGTCATTTCTATTTATGTCCTATTCTGGCTAATTATTGTGGTTTTTTCCCCAATGTCTTTTTAAAGGGAACTTTTCCATAAATATCTTTTAATCTCCCCTGAATGATTTCATTTTTTTTTTTTCATTAACTGCTGTCAGTGAACCATAGCAATTGATAGAAAAGGAAACCTGAACGGCAGCACTTTGTGGCGTTTTCCCCCAGCCGTGCGGTGTGACTGTGTGGTCCCCAGCTGGGTTTCCAGTTGTTGATGCCAGGTGAGAAGGACTAAGACCTTTCTGCCTTGGGGTACCTGTAGGTTGTGGAGAGTATTAAGGAGCGATAGCTTTTAACGCCAGGGTGCACACAAAGCAGGAGAGTGCTCTGTAGAAAAAGTTTCCTTTCTCCTTAGTTCTTGATCAACACGTTTGAAAATAGTGGCCACAGAGTAAAACCATTTCTTACTCTGGACAGAACCTAGCTGCTTTTATCTAGCGGACTCTTACATCCTTTACAGGCAAGCTTAATCGTAGCCATTTTATAGATGGGGAACTAGAGATTTGAAGAATGTATTCAGGTGCCTCAGAAAGGGGCAGGTAAAATCCAGGAGATCAGACTCCCTGTTCTGTAGTTCTTAACTCTGAAATCTGTAGTTGACCAGGTTAGATAGAAAATAAACCAATTTCATCAAATTTATATTCAAAATATTTAAGTATGCTAATGTCTGTAAGCATGAAGTCATGCGGCCTCCGCTCAACAAGCCTGTTCTTACATGATTGTTAGATGTGAAAAAGACTTTTTGAGTCATAGAACAAATTTTGCCAGGAAAACAGTAATTGCAACCTGTTCACTCCACCCCCACCTCCCCATACATAATACCACTTATTTTTTTATTTTTTTTTACTATCTTTGAGAAAGCTAGAAAAATGGCATAGGAAAGCACAGGGGTGAAAGCAGGATATTAGAAACTACCAAGTCCTGCTCTTACGTAGGTGTTTAACCTAAATGGGTTATCACTCAGAAATGGAGGCGATTTACAGTCAACTGCAGGAACATACCTCATACACGGTAAGTAGGAACAACAGACTCAGTGCCAGCATTGGGGCCTACACCCCCACACTTACTGAATCAGCATGAGTCTGAGATGTAAAACATTCTGGCTAGGGGTTGGCAGGTATTGGCAACTGGCTTGCCGGCTAGGTGTTGTCGAAGTAAGGTGAAGGTAATAAGCTCTGCAGTGTTTTCCAACGTGTAGATTCAGTTTTATGTTACTTGGCCATTTTTGCCAAGAAGCAGTGGAACGTTTAATAATCTTTAAGAGTGACCATGATATCTGGTTATGTTTTATGAACTTAGTGAAAGGTGGAGAAAATAGTTACCAAACTCTTGAACATCACATACGTAGGAGGCTAGAGGAAGTCCTTCTATTTTGACTTTTTTCGTAGACCTCTAATTTAGTGAGTATGTATTACTTTTCTCTGCTTTAGTGAGTACCTATTACTTCTTTAACTTGGAAGAAAAGAGAGAAAAATGGAATTGACTTACAATCTATGTAGTTCTTTGGGGGCGCCTGGGTGGCTCAGCCGTTAAGCGTCTGCCTTCGGCTCAGGTCATGATCCCAGGGTCCTGGGTTCGAGCCCTGCATCGGGCTCCCTGCTTGGCAGGAAGCCTGCTTCTCCCTCTCACACTCCCCGGCTTGTGTTCCCTCTCACTGTCTCTCTCTGTCAAATAAATAAATAAAATCTTTAAAAATAAATAAAAATAAATAAAATCTATGTAGTTCTTTAAAACTTAATTTTTAAAAAATTTTTACGCCCAGGGAATAACTATAGGAATAGTACCATGAACTCTGGCATTCCCCTAGAATCACCACTTATTAACAGTTTTCAACATTTGCTTCTCTTTACATATTAATTTATATGTATTCATACCTATTTTTTGGTTAAAGATTTATTTTGAGAAAGATTGAGAGAAAGAGAGAGTGGGAGGAGGGCAGAGGGAGAGAATCGTCAGGCAGACTCCCTGCTGAGCACAGAGCCTGTTGCAGGACACAGTCTCATGACCCTGAGATCATGACCTGAGCTGAGACCAGGAGTCAGATGCTTGACCCCTGTATTCATACATATTTTTATTGAACCATGAGATAAATTGCAGAGACTGGGTACATTTTTCCTAAACACTTTAGCATCTCCCGAGAATGCAACGGTAATACAACTGTCAGAAAACTTAATACTAGTGCAATAATATTACCTATTCTGTCTGTATTCAAATTTTGTTGATTGTCCCAGTAAAGACTTTTTATGGCAGTTTCTTTCAACCCAGGATCCAGTCAGGATCACATATTGCACTTAATTGGCGTATCTAATTAACTGCCTTAATTGAGCAGTTTCTCTGCTTTTCTTTGGCTTTTAAATTTTGACATTTTTGAAGAGTGCAGGACAGTTGTGTAGAATGTCCCTCATTTTGGGTTTATCTGATTTTCCCTTCCTCTTTCCTAGTTTAAGGTTATGTAGTTTTGGCAGGAATACTTCAGCGGTCTTACGTCCTTGGCATATTTTGATGGGAGACTACGATGTCTCGTTATTGGTGATACTAATTTTGAACCCTTGACTAAGAGGGGTTCACCCAATTTCTCTACAGTAAAAATACCTTTTTTCCCTTTGTAATTAATAATTAAGCTGTTGGAAGATACTCTGAGGCTATGTAAATATCTTCTCTCAACAAAAGTTACCCAATGTTTTAAGCATCTGTTGGCAATTCTTGTTTGAATCAGGTATTATTATGACAGTTACTGTGTAGACAGAAAAAGTTCTAGCATAAATGAGAGCCTTCCTTTTTTCACTTATTTATTCACCTGTTCATTCATTTATTGTTTCATTGTAGGCTTATGGATTCTTTTTCAAATTCAAAATGTTATATTACATTGTTACTCACTTTCATGCTGAAAATGTCCCAATGCAAGAGTCCCTTCAAGTTAGTTCCTGTGTCCTTTTGATGTCTCCATCACTTTTTAGCATTTTCTTACTTCCTGGCACAAGAAGATGTTCTAGGCTGATCTAGTTCCTGCATGATTCCTGGAATCAGCCATTTCTTCAAGAAGCCCTGGTTCCGGGTCCCTGATTTGGGACTATGATATTTAGAAACCAAGATTTGGGTACTAGTTTTGTTTATTGTAGACTTTTTAAAAGAGCCTTTAGGGGCGCCTGGGTGGCACAGTGGTTAAGCTTCTGACTCTTGGCTTTGGCTCAGGTTGTTATTTCAGGGTTGTGAGACTGAGCCCCATGTCGGGCTCTGTGCTCAGCGTGGAGTCTGCTTAAGATTCTCTCTCCCTCTCCCTATGCCCCTCCCCACCCTGCACTGTCTGTCTCTCTCTCTCACTCAGATAAATGAATAAATCTTAAAAAAAAAAATAAAAAAAAAAGAGCCCTTGTTCTTTGAGAGAGAGAATGGTTATAGGTAAGTTTTACTTCTGGAAGCATTTAATTTAAACATTAATATCCTGTATATGGCTAGCTATGATCTGTGATATGCTCCCATTAGGGGTGTAAATTGGTAAACTTCTTGGAAAGAGATTAGCAAAATGTATCAAAGATCTTAAAATATTTACATTCTTTGAGCCAGAAATTTTACTTCTATGACTTCATCCTAAGGAAATAATCAGAGATGTGCAGAAAGATGGAGACAATAGGCTCATCTCAGATGGATAATGGTGAACAACTGGAAACAACCCCAGTGCTCCATAACAAATTATCTTTTAAATTATGTTACTTCTGAGACACACACACAAAGGCAACTATGGGAGGTGACAGATGTGTTACTTCCATTGTGTGAATCTTTGCACAATATATGCATATAGTAAAATCATCATGTTTTATACTTTTAAAATATGGCAATTTTATTTCTCGATTATACCTCAGTAAAGCTGAAAAAAATTATTCTACATCTGTACAGTAGAATTCCATTGCATTGGGAAGAATATTTAAAGAGCTAGGGAAATGCTCATTATATATGGCTAAGTGGTAAAGCAAGTTACAAAGCGTTATCTGTAGTAAGATCTTGGGTGTCTGCTTGGTGTTTGTGTGGTGTTTTCATTTTTCTTATACTTCGTTTTCCATATTTTTCTATAAAGATTTCATGCTTTTCCCCAGTACTTTATTATGAACATTTCAAACATAAAGAAGAGTTGAAAGAGTTTTCTAGTGAATCTCTGTATGTCTACCATCAAGGGTCTGTCATTAACATAAATACTGGCTTTATCACATATATATTCAGCTATGTATCCTTCTGTCCATCAGTCCATTTCGATGCATTTCAAAATAAGTTGCAGACATCAGTATCTTTCCCCTTAAATACTTCAACGTGCATATTATTACCAGAGTTCAGTATGTGTTTACTGTTTTGTTTTCTTTTGAGATAAAATTTACATACAATGAAGTGTACAAATCACTCAGTTTTGACAAATGTGAACACCGTGTGAGCCATATATTTACTTTTATGATTGGAAAAAACTCAAAAAGGATTATAGCTCTGACAACCTATGTCACTTTCTCAGGATGTTCAAGTGAATTGAGTTTTATAAAACTCTTTAACATGCCACAGATTACTAATTTTCTAGTCTCAGTATGTGCCTCTAAAATGTTTAATGTTTACCGTTCCATCGATTTTCCGTAGCAGTGCCAAAGAATTTTTCAGTGGTAATTTAGCTTGTTTATGTTAGTTGCAGATTTACTTACAGTGCACTATTTATTTTTGTTAAAAAAAAAAAGTTTTCAACAGGAAAAGAAATAATATCTTAAGGATCTATGCCAAAGGTAAGAAAAGAAGCCGTTATTGTATCTTTCTGGTAAATTCCAGATGAGTTGAGATCAAACGCTACCGCAGAGGCAGAAATCGAAGCAAGGAGTACAGAGGGCGGATAAAGACGTTGTGGGTCAGTGTCCTCTTTCGAACCACTGACCTCTCATGGCACGGAGTTCATCAGCTTCACACCCCTTTTAGGAAGGCTTACTCACAACAGCTTCGTTTTGCTCTTGCTGTGTATTTAATGATATGTTGGACCAGACATGTCTGCACATGATGTGTTCGTCTAAGAGATGGAAACCTACCAGCATTTAGTTTACCTTGATGTCTGTGGGTGTCCAGCTGATAGTAGGAAACCAGACTTAGGTATGAGATATGAGACATGATTCTTTTTGTTTCCCTCAAGAACTGAAAAGAAGCAGAGCGCTCAGGAGTGAAAGATGAGGATTCATTTGCCTTGCCTTTTGCACGGTACCACTCCCTTTGTTAAAAAAAAAAAAATCTTACCAAATTTGTTGTAGAAATGTCGAAAGCCAGATAAATTCCAGTTTCAAAACTGTCCCACACTGTAGATACTTACAAATAGAGAAGATCAAAATGTCAAAACAGGGCATAAGAACAGGAACCACCAATAAGTTTTTGTATAAAGGGGGAAATACTTGTGTGAAATAGAAAATACAATCTTGAAATTGACACAGAACTTAGAAAGCTAAAAATAAAAGGTTTCATTAGACAGACTTTATCAGCATGACAGCATTTAGTGCTTCATAGAAGGCTAGCGAATGTTTTTATCACTTTATTAGCTTGTTGGAAGACCCGTTTTCCTTTTCTTTGTAGTTCTGTAGCTGACTTTTTACTGATGAATTATTTGCATGTACTTTAACTGTAGGAATGCTATTTTAGTATTTTCCCCGTCTCTGAACACAGTACAGAAGAATAAAACCGCACTTATTTTCTTTGTAAATCATCTCAGTGTTTAAATACATTGATAAGACTAATGTAAACAAAAATATCTTGGATACTTGATGCCTGCCGTCGAGTTCTGGCATAATTTCTGTGCTAATTTGTCCAGAATGGTGTTCAAGCATGGCCACGCGGTATTTTTAAGCATCCAGAGGGCAGGCTTCACTGCACTAGAGCTGACATTGTAAGTTGCTGCTTTCGAGGTCCTGTATGTTACAGCATCTCCACTTACCTAGGCTCTTCCCCTTCACTCAGGAGTCCTGTCACGCGTTCTTACTTAGGACAACCCCGTGCACAGCGTTTCCTGTCCCCAGTCAGAATTAACCCATTCTGGATTTTTTTCTTTGAGGTCAGTGGTTCTCAAAGTGTGCCCTTTGGACAAGAAGCATCAAGCATCACCTGGGAACTTGTAGAAATGCAACTTCTCGGGCCTCACATCTACTGAGTCAGAAACTCTGGTGCGTGGGGCCTTTCAGTCTGGGCTGTAATAAGTTTCCAGCTGTTCCTGATGCCCATTAGAATTTGCGAACTTCAGGTTGTCGCCAGCCAATCATAGGGCACATGCGTATGGTCAGGATGTTAACTTTAGTTTGGAATTTTAGGTCCCTGTCAAACTGGTTGTTAGAGGCTTTTCAGACCCTTAAATTTACCACGTTCAGGGGACTACCTGTGCGCGGGCCCTGCCTGGCACCGTCACTGAGTGTGACAAACGAAGGCTGACTTAGCCATGGGAAACATCTCTGAAACGTCAGGCAGATGGCTTCAGATTCCAAAGGTTCCCCTCTTGCGTCCTCACCTGCCTGTGCAGCCGTGTCTTTCGTTTTCTGACCTGAACTCCCACTCCTGTCGCCCTTTTCCGTTTCTGTGACCTTGTTCCCTCTTTCCTGCAGCTATAATGCCCTGTCCTCCCTGCCTGGGCAGATCCTTCTTACTCTCCGACTTTGATTTCTTCCTTTCCCGCGAAACAGGTTCAGGTCCTACAAGCATCATTTTTCTTTTCGTTCTGAACTTACTAACACTTGTACCACTAACACGACTTGTGATTATAATTGCCTTGCAACTCTGGGACACTGTAAGCTACCGCCATGTAACTTTGCATGTGAACGTGCCACGTCTCCTCATCTGAAAAGTGGAGCTTCTTCATAACAGTACTGACCCCAGAGGGTTGGCAAGAGGATTAAATGAGAGAACACATGTAAAATGTCTCAAGAGTTTTTGACACATAGGAAAATCCGGATAACGGTGAACCGTCCGTTGTATCTTCACAACCATACTCTGAAGTCAGGATGGCAGATCAGTGTCATGTTTGGTGAAAACTTCCGTTTGTTGGTTCCGAGAACCTTATGTGGAAAAGGTGTCAGAGACCACGTGCACAGTCTGCGGGCAGGAGCCACGGCAGGGCTCAGCGTGCAGGTGGAAGGGCAGACGTGCACAAGGCATATTCCCCTGTTGCAAGCTCTCCGAGGGCAAGGGCTGGCTTTACCTTTGTCGCCGATGCTGTCACCATCCTGACCATCTTCTCTGTACCAAGTACAACTGCTGCCGTGGTCACCTGGTTCAGGCCTTTCCATTACTGCCCCCCTCTTCATGGTCGCGTTACAAGACTATAATCTCCTTTGGTAGATCAGAAATGACAGCTCAGAGAGGTTAAGTAAACTAGCTAACATAAACAGCACCCTTCCTTGCCTGCCTTTCCTCACCCAGCACGGTAAAGTGTCTGTTCCTTGATAACTGGGTTTCCTGGTGCAGTCCGTTCTCCTTTCATTCTCATCCAGGAAAGGTATCCTGCATCAGTGTACCCACGTTTTCTTCGTTTACTCTCCGAGCTGTGCAGGAGGATGAAACCCACCAGTCTTTATTTATTGCTGGTGGTGACTTCATTCAGCTACATAACAGAACTCTTAGTTCTTCCCTTTTCTTTAGGGTACCTGATGAGTGATTTTGACAAATGCCGCGCTTTGCTACCTTTTAGGCTAGGCTGCCATTTCCGCTTAAGAAATTCTAAACAATTCGTGTGCCATACTTTGTGCTACATCTATAACTCATTGCTTGGGGAATAAGCAATTTAAAATAAATCATTTTATTTGATAATGAATGTAGTCATCATCCGGAAGTATATACCGAGCAGCTATCCGTCACTCAGCCCTTTTCCTCGGGGTAGGTCTGTCACTGGGAGCTTAGACACCCCCGAGTGAACTGCTATCAAGAGATTTAAGAAATGAGACACATACTGAACAAATGTACAAATTAAACGAGTAAGCATGTATTTCTGATTTTTCTAAAGGCAACACAAACCTTATAGGAGAGGTAACCTTAGAGTGAGGAAAAGCCACGGGAATGGCTTCTCCTAGAACCAGGAGGAGTTTAGAAAATCACCCGAAGTATAATGTTCTTATCATGGTATGTGAAATGCAGTTACACTGAGACAAACATCACTCTTTGCTATTTTTTAGATTAACAGTGTGACCATAAAAATGTTTTATTTGCAAGAGAAAGCCCCATCCTTCTTATTTTTGCTACTTAGCTATTTTAAATTTTTAAAATCCTTCCAAAACTTTGTTAGATTACATGTTTACTTGCATGTGGAAGCTATTTTTGATTGGCCATATGAGGAACATTATTGCAACTGTTATATCAGCTTTTCATTATAGTATTACTTGAAGTCAGTAATTTCAGTATATTAAGCAATAAACATTTCAGTTAATATTATTCAGTTAATTAATATCCAGCCATGCTCTAAATATTGTGCTGAAACCAAACCAATGACTGTGTTCCAATAAAAATACTATATCCTGATTGGTGTTATACAAAGCTAGGCTCTTGCTTCAGAAAAATAGTATGAAGCAGAAATTGAATTTCTGAGAAATTCAAAGCCTAATACAGAGAGAACAATTGAAAAATTGGAGGACAGGAAGAGCCATGCCTGAGTATTTCAGACAGTTTCAAAGTAGGTATGATTGGCTGTCAGTCTTCAGAATGGGATTATCTCACTTGGGTATTAAAAAGGTACCTAGGGGCGCCTGGGTGGCTCAGTCAGTTAAGCGTCTGACTTTGGCTTGGGTCGTGATCTCAGTGTCCTGGGATCGAGCCCGGGGGTCCGGCTCTGCACTCAGCAGGGAGTCTGCTTGTTCTTCTGCCCTTCTCCCTGCTCATGCCCTTTCTCGTTCTCTCTCTAATAAATAAAATCTTTAAAGATAAATAAATAGGTACCTAGAATTTTCTTCTCTGCTTTCTAGAGAAGACAGAAAGTCACATGAAATTACCCAGGATAGAGACTATCTTATCAATTTTTTCCCCCCTCATACCTAATTCCTGCTCTTGGTTAGGACATCCAGCTTCTGTTTGAATACTGCCTTTGATGACATGTGAGATGCAGGCTGTTTAGTTTTGGAACAGTTTAATTCTTAGTTCTTTATAATGTAACTTCCAGACATTAATAACGGGCTCTGGCTCCGGGGCCCCACAGAACAAATCTTACCCTCTTCTGTGTGTCAGCTTCTTGAGCACAGGGTCTTGATCTTCTTGATATTTGTGTGTCCTGAGCTCACTGTAAGCAATCAATCAATGTATAGGGCATAAATACGCAAAATAATAAACATGGTAGTCACACCTCAACTTTCTTCTATTGTAAGATTTACAGAAAGATTTTGTATTCCCGAGTCTACAGAAAAGAGCACTGTTTCCCATTCCTAGTCTGCTTCATAGCCTTGCCTTCTCTGTGTTTGGCTGAGTTTTTCAGCTCTTAATACATTCGTTTTTCTTTCAATGAAAGGCTCGGTTCTATAGCAGCTAGAAAGGATTTTCCTGGCCATGGTTCTTACTGCGTGGTTGTTTTTTTTTTTTTAACATGTTTCCAAAAAAGGAATCCAAGATGCCTTTTTCTTAGCTCTGTTAATATCAGATGCTCATTGATTGATGACCTGAGAAAAATTAAGGTGTCCTAAATGAAACGAGACTGCTGGAATCTTAATGACTTGAGAATATGACTTTTATCCCTGTTGCTGTTCTTCAGAAAATAGTGCTTGGTAAAATTAGCCACGTTAGAGCGGCCACACTGATAAGGGAAGATGTCTGGAGAGTGTTGGTAGAGGCTCTGCTCACGAAGGAGGGAGCTACGTGGCTGCTCTGCTTTTAAAGGGAGATTATAGTAGGAATTAATGAGCAGAGTCAGTTTAACTCACTGAATTTGGAGAATGTGTGGAGCAGAGCATCCTTTAGTGGGAACGGAATTGCTTCTGTCACTAGAACTATAGCTGAAGAGTCGTGTTAAGCACCAGTACTCAGTTTTACATCACCGGATGGGCATTTTAAATACAGCCCATAGTGTAGTTGGCATCTAAACTGACTTTTCCTAAACCAGTTCAACTGTGGGCAAATCTTTAAAGTTGTGAAAGTAGACAGCTTTTCCCCCTTAAACTCTCAGGACAGTTTCTTAAGCACAGACGAAGGCCCCGAAGTGTGATCTGCATTGGTCCCTGGGAAGCAGTGTGTGCTCTGAAGAACCTGGGAATTGTGGCTAAGGCCAGAGGACGTGTGTCCAAACAGCGAGGGAATGTGGGAAACTCTGATTCTAGATAGACTTACCCCAAGGGCTGAGTGGGCCAAGAACAGATTTTTAGTAAGAGACTAAGAAATTATCATTAACTGGATTCAGGAATGTGGAATGTTAAAAAGTTATATGCTGCCCTGTTTCAAAGATGAGTTAAGATTGTTAGTCGGTAGGGGCGCCTGGGTGGCGCAGTCGTTAAGCGTCTGCCTTCGGTTCAGAGCGTGATCCTGGCGTTATGGGATCGAGCCCCACATCAGGCTCCTCTGCTGGGAGCCTGCTTCTTCCTCTCCCACTCCCCCTGCTTGTGTTCCCTCTCTCGCTGGCTGTCTCTGTCAAATAAAGAAATAAAATCTTTAAAAAAAAAAAAAAGATTGTTAGCCGGTAGAATAAGTATATTTTTGAGGTTCCAGGGAAGACACTATGAGTCCCCAAAATCTCTCTCTCCCAAATGTAGGGTAAAGAAATAAAATTGACATTTCTTGAGTTCCTATTATTTGTAACCACTATTCTATATTCTCTATTTAATCCTGTTACTAATGCCTCAAATTTGGGCATTGTAATTTCACTCTTTAAGATACTTTCTCCTAATAAAACTGCAAATACCACTGAGAAAGGTAGCTCAGCATGTTAGTAATACCTTAGCATGAATGACATGTGATTTTTTTTCCTGAGCACATACTTTTCTAGGTGAGGAATTTATAATTGTTGCTGTAGGAGACTGTGACCTGAACAGATTACTAGGAAATCTCCTTTTTGGTATTGTCATCCAACAAATATTATTACGTGCTAGGTACTATTTTAGACCCTGGAGCCATATTGGTAATAAAATAGACAAAAATTCATGTCCTTTTTGAGCTTAACATTCAAATGTGGGAATAAAAAAATTAAATTGTATGTTAAAACATAGAGATGGTTACCCCTCTTAAATATGGGCTGAACTTAGTGACTCACTTGCAAAGAGTAGAAAAGGAAACACTAGGAACTTTAGGCTTAGTAACTTTATAGTGGGCAGACCTGGCAGGTGCCACTGAGCCAAGTGATCTGGGTTGGTATCCCTAGGGATAAGCCACATCAGCACATGTACCCCTGATGTGATGTGATGAGAAACACACCCCATCTCTGTGGTCTTCTTCCCCAAAACCTGTAATCCCAGTCGAGGCATGAGGAGAACACCAGATTAACCCAAATTGATGGACATTCTATAAAATACCTGGCCATTCCTCTCAAGGTGTTGTTTACAAACTGTCACAGAATCTTGAAAATACTATGCTAAGTAAAAGAAGTCAAACACAAAAGGACAATTACTGTGTGATTTTTCTTAGATGCCTAGAGTGGGCAGATTCAGATGTAGAAAGCAGCATAGTGGTTACCAGAGGCCGGGGTAAATAGGGAATTATTATTTAACTGGTACAGAGTTTCCGTTTGGGATGATGAACAAATTCTGGAAAGGATAATGGGGATGGTTGCACAGTAATGTGAAGGTACGTAATGCGTTGTACACTTAAAATGGTTGAAGTGGTGAAGTTTTATGTACCACAACTAAACTATAAAGTTCTATTTCTAAAAAATATGAAATAGTAAAGGATAAATTTAACAAAAGAACTGTGCAAGATCTTTACACTGCAAACTATCAAACCCTGCTGAGAGAAATGAAAGAAGGCCTTAGTAAATGGAGAGAAACACTACGTTCATAGGTCAGAATGGATGCCATTAAGATGCCAGTTCGCCTGAAATGGATTTGTAGCTTCGGGACAACGCCGTTAGAACACCGGCCAGTTTTTGGTAGGAATTGATGAGCAGGTTGTAAAATCTGTATGGAAACGTAAAGGACCTGGCATAACCAAACCACTTTTGAAGACGAATGGTGTTGGAGGACTCACACAATACACTACCTTATTTCGTTACTTACTCCAAAGCTCCCGTTATCAAGATTGTGTGGTATTCATGTCACAGGTGGACCAGCGGAACAGAACACAGTCCAGAAGTAGATCCATATTTGGCCAAAAGATTGGTGACAAAGGAACCAAGGCAATCCAGTGAAGGAAAGGATCATCTTTTCAACAAATGGTGCTGAAACAGCACGTAACTGCAGGACCCTGAGAACTGCGGGGCTCAGGAAGGGAGGACGGCTGCTGAGCGGGGCTAGTGGTGTGTGTTTCCTCAGCCCTGTCCAGCTCCATGGTACAGGAGTGGGGTAGACAGAGAATTGGGTTTTTTCAGGGTTGTGGTTTTCCTGAGTATAGTGAAGTTAAAAGCACAAGAAGGGAGGGGAGGATGGATGCAAAGGAAGGGTTCTGTGACGCGCCAAGGGACTGCAGCTGGGTAAGGAAGGAAGGGGAGGCGTCTGGGAAGGAAGTGGCACCACAGAGGTACGGGAACGGGTGATTACAGGTCGTGGGACCGTTGGAGCCCAGGTACTAAAAGGAGGAGCTGGGAATGGAGGAAGTGGGACGGATGGGTTTTGGATTGTGGAGGGGTGCCCTGTTGAAAATGCTGGGGCTAAGGTGTGAGCAAAGAATGCGTGATGGCGGTGTGATGAAGGGTTAGATTGTTGCAGGGAGTTCAAGGACTTGAGAGGACAAGCGCCAGCGCCTCATTTATGTGCATGTGAACATTCCCACACTGTGAGACAAGAATAGTAATTGGAGAAAATGACAGTGAGCCAGGAGCTAAAATCATCAAGAAATGAAGGGGAGCTATTTGGAATTGTTGGTGTATGTTGGCAACAATGGAGGATGACGGAGGATTCAGTCTAATGACATGAGAGTCAGCTCTGAGGGAGGAGGGGGAGAGCTGTCTGGAAGTGGTACTGAGCGGGGAGGACACCTTGCTCACCTCCAGACCTGGTGGAACAAGTGCTGGGAGAGACCAGCCAGCTGTCATTGAGAGAGGGGCCTACATGTCCTTCTCTCATGTTTAGGGAAGAGGTTCAGGTTAGAGGGGTCTAGCCGCGGGTGGGGCGTGAGGGTGCAGTGGGAGGGTTTCAGGAGTTGTGGAAAACTGAGGCATAGGGTCTAGCGGGACTCCGTGCAGTCATACAGAAGTGGGCATGTGAGAGATGGGGACCGGGTAGCCCGGGGCCCGGGTTGGCTTGTGCTGAAGACATAGACAGGGATCATGGGCACAGTGAGAGTAGTCCCAGAGCGCTCCGGTCAGGTGGTGGCCGGGCCGTGGAGGCAGGAAGGGGTGGCTGTCAGGGCTCCTCTAGCCTCAGACACAAGAGACCTGAGGAGGAGCGTAGGGACTACGAAAATCCGTTTAACAACAGAAGGGATTTTCCTTGACTCCAGGTTGTGTGATATGTGTCATCTGGAATTTGTCAGTGACTCTCTGAAGAGAGAACTGTCTGAAAACAAGGCCATTCAAGAGAAACCAGGAGAAACTTCTCTCCGGCAGCACGTCCTTAACAGGGAATCTGTCCACTGGCTGAGATAGCAGTCAAAATATTTACGAAGACTATAGATAATCCATTTTCGTTTGCATGTTTTAAACCAAATCGTCTGTCTTTGGTTGAAGATGGAGGCATTAATTCCTAGGAAGCTGCAGAGCTAAGTGTGTTAAGAGCCTGTACTCCAGAGTCAGGCCGTGGAGATTCAAATCCCGGCTGCCCTAGTCATTACTTAACCAGGTCTTAGTTTCCTCCTCCATAAAATGGAGATAATAATAGGGCCTGCTTCATAAGGTTATTATGAGGGCCAGATGAGGTCATCCGTGCAAGTACACGTAGCATGCTTCCCGGCACCTAGTCAGCGTTCAGCATTTGTGACTGTTGTTATTACTGTTCAGAGCTTACAGTCCGAACACACCCAGTGTTTATACGCTCCTCCGTGCCTTGTGGAGCGCATTTCAGCATAGCTTTCTTTTTTAAGAGCTGTCGGTAACTAGGTACTTACATTAGCCTTTGTATGTTGTTTCCCAAACTTTTAAAATGCACGTTTTCTGTGACGCTTTCTTATCCTTTTTTTTTTTTCATTTTCTTACCAACTAATAATATTTCATCGTTTACCTAATGCATTTGTGTCATTAAGTAGAGTATTTTAACCTTTTTAAAAACTGTACCTGTTCTCTCCCCTTTCCCTGTCCTCCAGAAGTTGCTATCTTCCCTCCAGTGGGGAATCACTGTCACATAGGGTCCTTACGATGGCTTCAGAGAACAATATGGAGATATTTTTCCCCATACAGGATTGGTGGCGGTGGGAAGGAATGATGGCACTCAGTGCCAGTGACAGTGTGGGATCACGGGCACACTCCTCTCTTGGTGTATGTTGGCAACACGTGACCAGTGGAGGACGACGTAGTCTAATGACCTAACATTCAGCTTCAGTTTTCAGGGAGGAGGGGGGAGCTGTCTGGAAGTGGTACTGAGCAGGGAGGACACCTTGCTCACCTCCGGGCCCAGTGGAGCAAGTGCTGGGAGAGACCGGGCAGCTGCCCTTGAGAGAGGGGCCTGCAGAGGCGAGCCCGGCTCCTGTCAGAGAAGATGAGGCAGAGTTCAGAGAAGTTTAGACTTTGAGTGGAAGTCTGAAGTGGCATGACCTCCCGCAGAGCAGTTTGGGAGAGTCACAAAAGTCTTAAAATGAAATGTCATTTGACCCAGCACCCTCACTTGTGAGAATTTGTTCTAAGGGGATAATTGGAAAAGATGCGCGGGCGGATGTACTCGGAGTTGCGTATGGCCATGAAAAGTGGGAAGCGGTGAGCGTGCTACTTTTATCGTATTAAGAAAAAACCAAAGCTGACCAGATGCATGGAATCCTAGTTATGGCACAGAGACAGGGAAAATATCTTTATAATTGGTCTGTCCTGTACACGTAGGCAATTCACCTCCTGTTTAGTTTTGAATCATGCAAAGTACTTTGAAGTTTACTTGTATGCTTTTTGATATTTTCTGCTTCATCTCTCCCAGAATATCGTTGATGACCCAGAATTTTAATCTCCTTGTTTATCTTTCTTTTTCCCCCCAATTTGTTTGCTGTCGTGAAGCTCTGCATACATATGGTATAAAGTAAACATGAATTCTACTTAAGAGTTTCTCCAGGTCTTAGTTGATAGCTGGAGAAACACTACAGACATTTTAAGTTAAATGTAATTTGCATTTATCTGGGCACTTGGCACCTTCTTTTTAGTATTCTTTAGGAATACAAATGGCACATTTGGTTGCCAACCAATAAGGCTTTAGAACTTTGCCCATGTTTCTAACTTGCTCCAGCTCTGGTAATTATAAGGGGGAGAAATCTGTATTTATTCTGCAGGTGAAAATATATAAAGAACCTATAACTCAGTACTTGGGTGGTATTCGAAATACGTCTTTTCCTTTATTCTGGTGGATTTCTTTTCTCTTTGTTTTAGCAAACTCATAAAGGTTCTGGAATGTTTACCCACAGCCATTTGTCAGGATGAGTTAGGAAGAAATTTTCCTTTTAAGAACTGTATATACACAGAGAAAAACATTTCACACCTGTTTATCTTAGCAGGGCCTGCAGAAAGGGGAGAGGGGAGGTCGATTCTGCATTAACTCTTCCATTCAGAGAGGAGTTTAGAAAAGAGGCAGAGCGTCCTCTGACCTTGTCAGCTGTGGATGAGAGCGCCGGGAGCCAGACGAAGGGGCCCACCATTTGTGTCTACGCATAGAGAAACCTTTCCGAAATTTCTCTTTTTGAGCCCATCTTGCAGCATCCCTAGCTGGATTGCCTGCGTTCTATCATGTATTTTCAGAAGTAGACTTCAGCGTTTAGAACCTTTTTCTTTAATGAAAACCACCTTTCAGTTTTGTCCCCCATTTGACCCAGTAGATCTCTCTCTTGTCCTAGTGTCCTAGGAAATCTTGTTGGAGGGTGGGGTTCAAATGTTTGTCTCCTCTAAAGGAGCGTTTGATGATCCTTTTTAAAGATACTGTTAATTCAATTCTGTAATAAGTAAGACATAATAAGTTAATATCTTTATGACTTTAAAACGAAACCGAGTCCTTTTTGATACAACTTCTAAGTCAAAATAAGTGGTGTCCTCTTTGACTGAATCAGTTCACAAGCTGTGTAAGAAAATCAGTCTGTTTCTCCATTGGCTTCGGCATCTCACGGAGTCTCTCTCTGTACAACCACTTGAAGCACTCGATCTCGCAGACGTTCCCACCTTATACTCGGTTTCAGGTGCCTGCCCGGTTAATGGCTCTGCCCTGTCTTTGACTAGCTCCCGGAGCGAGTTTGGCACCCAGTGGCCGGCCCTCTGAGCCGACTGCGGGCTCTCTCAGCACCACGTCCTTGTCTTTTAGCTCCACCGCCCTGCAGCCACTTAGGGGTAAAACCTTCAACATCTCCTAGCTTTGAATGCTCTGCCTGGAAGACAGCGAGCCTGAGCTGCCCTTCTCTGCCCATCAGTCATCTTGTCCAGCCTTCCAGCATCTCTGCTTTTCTTCACCCTTATCATGACATCTGGCCTGTGTTCTTCAAACTCAGCGCCGCCTTTTTAAAAAAAAAATCTTCTTGTAATCGAAGTAGAGTCGACATACGATATTACATTAGTTTCAGGTATTCCGCATAGTCCTTCGACTGTTCTGTACTTTACGAAATGCTCGCCACCCTGACTGAAGTCGCCCTCTGTCACCGTACAGAGTTAGTCCAATGCCATTGACTAGAGTCCCCCGTTTGGACTCACTTGCCTCCAAGCCTGCAGGTTTCCCACCATGTACTTCTTTGGGTGCTCACCTCTTTTTTTTTTTTTTTTTTAAAGATTTTATTTATTTATTTGACAGAGATAGAGACAGCCAGCGAGAGAGCCTGGGGAGTGGGAGAGGGAGAGGAAGAAGCAGGCTCATAGCGGAGGAGCCCGATGTGGGACTCGATCCCATAACGCCGGGATCACGCCCTGAGCCGAAGGCAGACGCTTAACCGCTGTGCCACCCAGGCGCCCCTGGGTGCTCACCTCTTAATCCCGCTAAATCCCTTTCTTTTCATCTCCTTGACCTTCTACTCCTTGAGGACAAGGACAGTGGCTTTGTGCATCTGTGCATCACCTTGAACCTTGTAATTTCCTAATACGTAGATGCGTGTTAACCTATCTGTTCACAGACTGAGGTCTAATAACTTTTGGCTGTGTCAGAAATATTTACAATATTACGTTAATCAATAGTACATTAATATTACATTATTATAATATTAAATATTACAAATATTTACAACACCAAGGAACCCAACTAATAGAACTGCAAGGTCTGTACTTTCAGGGCTGCAACCTCTCGAGTGTAGACGCAGTAACGTAAGGGAGGGAAGAAGGCCAGGCGTCACACGGTGGGAGGTTCCGGAGCCAGGGAAGCCGAGAGGCAGCGTCTGCACTGGGCAGCTAGCTGTGCGCTAGTCCCCCGAGGTTGTCATTGTTCAGAACATGGTCCGGGTTGGCAGTTCGAGGGGGCATCTCCTGCAGATGTATTCTGTTTGGTCCACACAATAGTCTAAGTTTTAAAAATTCGTTGTCAACATCTAAAAGTTGAGTGATTTTAGGTGAAAATCCAGATTCCTAGCTTCCTTGAAAAGGAAGCAAACTGGATCTGTGTTGTTGATTGGTAATACTGATGAGAGCAAGGCTCATTTGGAGGTGTCAGGGTTTTTTGTTTTTGTTTTTTAGACTTCTTTATTGTTGAGAGAGAGAGAGCGCACGCATGTGCATGTTGGTTGAGGGGCAGAGGGAGAGAATCTCAAGCAGACTCCCCGTTGAGGGTGGAGCGCAGCATGGGGCTCGATCTCATGATCCTGAGGTCATGACCTGAGCTGAAACCAAGAGTCAGACTGTCAACCGACTGAACCACACAGGCGCCCCAGAGGTATCCGTTCTGAAGGATTAGTGCATTCTGTACTGTAATTTCATAATGAAGGCTCCTATAATGAGATGCAGTTTTCATTAGCATGTGACGATGCAGCCAATAAAGTGAAAGGCGTGGTCTTTTAAAAATAGTCATCTGTGAAGTGTATCTGAAAGACTAGGGAATGTTAAGCGGACTCTCTTAAGAAGGCCCCAAAGAGCTCCTTTCATGAAGTAGGGTATATTCCTGTAAACTTCTGAACGTCCTCATTAATTTTTTTTTCCTAATAAAACATACTGAAGTTTATTCTTGGAATTCGTGGTAGCACAAAAAAGTTTACATACCAATACAGAAATGCAAAATGTGAAAAACGGTAGCTGAAATGTACAGTTAAGCAAGCAGCAGCTTTCTGAGGACTGCAAATACCACGTCTACATTTGCAGAATTATTTCTGATTTGATAGGAGCGTATTCCACACCTCTGTCTGTTTTCCTGAACTACAGCCGTGGCAATTATTTTTATGTGGTAAAGTATTAATGCAGTGACCCTTCTGTTCTGCTCCTACAGCGGCAATAAAGGAGTGAGACGAAAACCAAGAACAGTGGTAAGACCACTGACTCCTCCGTTTTCTTCTCCCACGTGTCTCTGTCCTCTGTTATCTCTGTGAGGAAAGCTACTCTAAAAAAAAAAAAAATCTTTCTTTGAAAATTTGGGTTGATCAGACTGCATATTCCTCTTGTTTTTACTTTTATTGCTTCTATGATAGTGGAAGATATAAAACACCTAACATCTTATACGTAGTAGAATATTAGCAGGCATTTGCATTCCATTGAAAGGCTTCTCCCACCTGCAGCTCTTTTAGGAGTTTTTTTCAAAATATAAGAAGTGTTAAATGCATTGGGATATTTAATTTTTGGTTTAATTGAAGGGTTTTTTTTTAATGATGAAGTTTGTAATAATAAAAAGATAAGATTTTATATGAATTGGCTCCTCAATGATTTACCCTTACATGAAAATAATACCAAGGCTGTCACACACATCATCTATTTTGCTATTTATTTTCTTAACAAAATTTCACCTTTTAGATTGTAACCTAAATATCCTTAATTGTACAGAAGAACTGATTCCTAATTTCCAGGCTTATACAGTACAGAAAAAAATATTAGAATAGTCGAGAGGAGTGCTCGTCTAGAAAATGCATCTGAATAAGGCAATCAGACATAAATCTTTTTTGGCTACAGAAATTTTTATTAATCTCTTCTGGCACCTAATAAGGAGACACTGTCCTCTTTCCCCCTAAGGCATATTAGAAAAACACCTAAGTTACATAAAGGCCTTCTCTGTTTAGTTAGAGCAATATACCTGCCGTTAGTCAAGGTAAGGAGGGGAGAATGGATGGCAGGTGCTTGGGAGAGTGATAAATGGAGAGAGATGTGACAAGAATACCGATCTCAGTCTCTGGTATGGCAAGAGACTTGCCTCAAGGGGTTTTCTGTTCTTTATACAGTTATCATCAGAAAATTTTGGACCTGAAAGCATACGATCTGAGGCCAGCCAGTTTTGCTCCCATGTTTTACAAATGGAGACTTCTAGCCATGTAGCAGACCGTAAGATTAATTAGGTTCTGTTTCTTTTCTCTTGGTAATTCCATTTTCCTTGAAGTCAGGATAATTCTTAGTTTATCGTATTGTTTACATTGAAGGAGATAAAAATCTCTAAGTAGATGTGCCTGAAAGAATAAGATCTGAAGTTCATGATGTAATGAGTCTAGTTGGGGGAGCAAGAACTAACCACAGAGTTTTATGGACCTCTTAATTTTTTGAAATGCCTTCCAGATTCTTGTCCCTGTGTTATGGGTTTGTGGTGGGGGAGCAATTTAGAAAAGCGGCAAGTAAAAAAAATGTAACATAAATATTTTGGGTTCCCTGTGCATCAAATCTGATCCTTGTGGCCACGAGCACTCAGGAGCCGCAGGCGTATACGTGGGCACACCCACACACTTTCCCCCTATGCTTTTTACAAGACTGTGTTCAGATACAGTGATTTTATGGTGTAAAGCGTGGAATGGAGAATCCATTGGACAGAGAGACTGTACTGGATTCTTGGAAGGTGAGAGTCCTTAATGGCAAGGCCTGACTTAGAAGTCAGTAGTAATCACGCCAGCTCGCCAGCACTGCTTGCGTCTGCGTCATCATGGTATGTTAGACTTGATTTCAGACTGTCTTCTTTCATGCAAGAAATTACAACTTCCTGTCATTTACTGAAAATATCAAAATAATTGTTTTAAAGTAGTTGTAATTAAGCTTTGAAAGTACAGTCTGTGCAGTTAGTAAATCCGGTCCAGTGGGTAATACCGTGACAGTAGGTAATACCGTGACAGTGGGTAATACCGTGATATGGGGGAGTCTTCAGCACTGAACAGTAGATTCTCAGTCGGGACCCAGTCGAGGGCCAGAAAGCACCCCAGCAATTTGAACAGTGAAAATGTAACGCTAAAATTACTCACTAGCGGAAGGTGAACTACTATTAACTATCAAAAGCCTCTAGAGAGTATAGGAATAGCAGATGTGGGGGGGGCGGCTACCCCCCCCCCCCCCGAGAGCTTAGGGACAATACCGCAGGAAGGAGCAGACTTAGAGAAGGCCCCGCAAGGCCGAAACGTGGACCTCACTGGAGAGGATCTGGCTGTAGCCTACTGGACGTTGGAGGGCTTTGCTGTGCCGTCACAGGCTGGGGCTGGCTGACAAGTAGCCATCTGCTGGGATTTTAGTGAAGTTCCTGGGGTGTCATGGGCTGGAGCTGGGGTGCAGGAAGCCACCTGGTGGGATGGAGTTGGCTGAAGCTGGTCCACAGAGTCTCCCCACAGAGGTGCTAATAAAACATTTGATGGTGAGTAACGTCTTGCACATGCTGCTGGCGACCGGGGCCAGTGGGGAAAAGGTCACACAGGAAGCAGGAAGAGAAGTCTCCTCGTCTGCTGTGCCTTGCAGTGTCCCTCCAGTGCCCTTTAGTGACACGGTCTAACCTTTTACCAGCTGGCAAAGAAACTGCGTGTGTAGGGTCTAGCTCCGGAATCACGAGGCAGAACAAAAAACAATAGATACGGTGCTGAGAGGCAGCAAATTATTAACTGGCACAGTTCTTGCCTTTGGCTACTTGGCTTCTATGTACACCCTTTACACACGTTTGAACTTCCGTATAATAATGAAGCACCTCTGCGCTTTTGCCAGTTAAGATCAGCTGTCCTTCGTACAAATGAAGTTCTTACCCTTTCCCCCAAATAAGGAGACAGACAGTGCCAACGGTCGTTGTAGCCATTGCTGACTTTATTAATTTCTCTTCAAATTCCATCATAGTCCCACTGAATACTCTCTCACCTAAAATCTAAATCATGAGGTTAACCTCTAACAACTTGTATGCAAAATATGGAGGAAAGAGACATTCTTCCAAGGACGACGTACAACCAGCCAACAGTCTGTGAAAAGATGGTCACCATCACTCGTTATCAGGGAAATACACATCAAAGCCACAGTGAGCTGTCACCTCATACGTGCTAGTGTGGCTGTTATCAAAAAGTCTAAAGATAACAGGTGTTGGCAAGCATGTGGAGAAGGGGGAACCTTTATGTACTGTTGGTGGGAATGCAAATTAGCACAGCCACCATGAAAAACAGTATGGGGTTCCTCAAAAAAATTAAAAATAGAGCCACTATATAATCTAGCAATCCCATATATGGGTATATATCCAAAGGAAATAAAATCACTCTCTTGAAAAGAAGTCTGTGTTCCCATGTTCATTGCAGCATTATTCACAGTAGTTAAGATATGGAAACAGTTGAAGTGTTGTCGATGGATGAATGGAGAAAGAAAATGTGGTATGTAAGGTACAAAGTTTCGGTTATAAGATAAGTAAGTCCTGGAGACATAGTATACAACACGGTGACTATAGTTAATACTAATGTGAAATTTATTAAGAGTAGATCACAAAAGGTCTCATCACACCCATGTGGAAGGTAACTATGTGAGGCGACAATTATGTGTTAATTAGCACAACTGTGGTAATTTCACAATGTCTAGGTCAAACCATCCTGGTGTGTAGCTTAAGTATATATACTTTTTATTTGTCAGTCATACCTCAGTAAAGCTAGGGAAAAAATACGGGGAAGAAAAAGAAGAAATAGTTGATGTACACAAATCAGTGTATATATTTAGGTAGGTATATACGGATAATCAAGCAAAGGGAAAAACACACAAAGCTGCTACCATCCTTATTTACAGTCCTCATTTCTGTAATTAGTCCTGATCTCTGTCTTTCTTCTTCCACTGCTCAAATTCTGTTTCGTTTTCCCCTCAGCCAAAACCTCAGCTGGCTGGGTGTCTTTACCTGCTGGGGTGACCTGAATTTCTTTCCTGAAGGTTCCGAGTCCTCAGTAGCCCTGCCTATCATTGGTTGTGATCGTCTTTCATTAACTTTTATTCTTGGGCATAGAAGTACTAGGAGTCACCCCACAGGATCTCCTGGGTTTCAGACATACACTTCTTTGCCCCCACTGTTTGGCAACACCCAATTTTCCTTTGGTTATTGGGATCCATTGCTTTGGTCAGTAGAGGAACCTCTTTTTGCTTGTTGGCTCAGTGACCTAAGAAAGCTAATATAGCCAAGGGGCAGTATCCTATTTCAGTTAACTGGAATCATTATTGTGTCCCTGGTGGAAAAATTCCATCACTGGGGGCTAAGACCTCCACACCAGCAGAGCTCAAAGTTGTTGGGATGGGGAGCAAAGAATCTGTGACTAGATATTAGATACAATAGTGATAGGAACCATTCTCACTTCCCTTTCTTTTCTTTTTTTTTAAGATTGATTTATTTATTTTAGAGAGAGAAAGGGTGTGTGCATACATGAGTGGGGCAGGGGGAAGGGTTTGGGGGAGAGGGAGAGAGAGAATCTCAAGCAGACTCCCCACTGAGTGCAGAGCCCAAGGTTGGGCTCTGTCTCACGACCCTGAGATCATGACCTGAACTGAAACCAAGAGTTGGACGCTTAACCAGCTGAGCCACCCAGGCGTCCCCTCCACTTGCCTTTCTTGATTCTCAGATCCAGTGGCCTCTGATTCAAAGCATATACCTCATCCTCTTAAGTCGGAAATGCTTTTAGGATGTTGTCTCTCGACCTGATGATACAACCGAAACTTCCTAAGCCGTTCCACCTTTCTGCTGGGCTAGCTGCTTCTGAGTGAACCAATACGTGGTGAGGCCACTTAATGCCAGGGTTGTGAGCCCGTAGCTCACTCGCTCTGCTGTGAAACGGTTTCTCCCATCAGAAGCCGTGCGGTGTGGAATACTGCGATGGCGAAGGTTCTGTCAGGTTCGGGCGTTCCTGCTGCTCAGCTTCGATTCGGGGAGAGTCCGTGTTGTTGGGCCCACACACAGTCTCCATCCCCGTTGCCGTGGCCCTGGAGCCGGCATCGTAGTGGCTGGGGAAGCGTCTGGTGCCTACAGAGCAGAGGATTCTGTCCCCTGCGGTGGCTGCCCGTTGATGAGCGTCAGATGGGACGGTCTGTGGCCGAGCTGAGAGGTCCGTCCACATATTTCTTTGCCAAAATTCTTTGTCATCAGTCTTGCAGTCCTGTTGCTTTCAAGTCCCTGATCATCCAGCCAAATCATGTGTCATCATCCATGAGTTAAGTGTAAATCCACACTTCTGACCAGCTCTCATTACGGGTAGAGTGGGTCGCTAAATGCACTGCCCAAGTGCTGCCTACTGGGGGGACTTTCCTTAACAGTTCTCTGGGGATCACCCCGGCCTGGGCCGACAGACGTCTAGTTTTAGTCGGTACTGCCAGTATGTTACACAGAACCGTTGATAAATGGAGCTCACGGTTTTTCTTTCTCAGTCAACTTGTAGGGATCTTAGCAACGATTCAGAGCTGGAGTTTAGTCATCCCTGAAACCACTGGGTATTTCCTTTTCCCCAGGGTACTGTCCATCTAGTAAATGGCAGTCAGCACCTTTGATAAGCTCTTAGAGGACGACTTTCTATACCTGTGGCACTACTGCAGGGTTTTTCCTCGAGGAAACCTGGCCTTACCTTTGTCAGAGGGCGCTGGGTCTGTAGACTGGCCTAAGCCTAGAAACTGGGTGTGAAGCTGTGACTCTCCTTGGTGGTGACTTGATGGCCACTGGATCTAGATTTTTTTTTAAAATCATGTAATATTTTAGGAGCTTCCATGCTGATTTCATTCCTCGGGACACCAAGATAAATTATCTACCACTGGAGGTTTCTGTGGGCAAAAGTGTTTTGATTATCAGTGTGTCCCTGCTGCTTTTTATGATAAATGCACCAATCTTGTCTTTGGCATTGAGTGCTGCTGCTTGGCCTCTGCCACTCCTGTAATCCTTTCATTCCCCAGGAAATCAGAAAGCCTATCTCAGTGGTAGCATCTCCTTGGTCATACCTGGTCTACCAATGAGAATGGCCCCAGAGTTTTTCAGAGATGCCATATTCCTTTTTAATGTATTTTTCAATGTCTTAGTGAAAGGAGAGTTCTCTGGTCCTTCTCAAGAGATGTAGTTGGGGTAGGTGGGTGGAGATGCAGTTTGCATAGGATAAACCCACTCCAACTGTCTTTTCTTCCTGAGCCTTTAGATTCCTTCCTCCATATCACACCAGGGAAGTTCTGGCATCTCACCCTTATTACATATAGGCTACCACTGGGCACAAGTTTCAGTCAACCAGCCAGGTAAGCTGTTAAGACACTTCCAGCTTCATGAGCTAATGCGTTAATCTGGAATCTCTAGGAAATGCATCCATAACCATGAGACCAGTCCGATATGTATATTCCCACCTTCCTCTAACACCTTTGATACGTACTTCCCCCACATAGTCCCTGGGTTTTTCCAATATATATTAACAAAAACCATGTAGTTTTTCTGGCCGTAAATTATTTCCTCCTGGACGGTGCTATGTACCTGACCCTCTGAAGCGTGTTTAAATTTGAGAACAATGGGTGGTTATATAAGGCAGATCTTGAGAACAAGCGTCCCTTTGCGAAGTGTCCACTCCAGGCGAGGCTATCCAGCAAAAGTTTTCCAGCAAAAGAAAGCCAGTCTCTTGAGACAAAGGAGGACAAGCTACTTCCATAGGTAAGGGAGCCTCGGGATGACTTTGAAATTGTTAGTTTCATCTTGAATCCAAGCAGATGTACCCCTTTCCAGGTGTCACGTCCCATTCTTCCCCAGTCAGTGCACTGACTTCCACATGAGGAACTTGGTGAGGTTGTGAAATCACCTGACGTTGTCATTCACTGACACACGCAATAAGGTTTGTTTTTGATTTGTGGAAATCAGCCCTGTGGCTACAGTTAAAAAGGATTCTTTTAGATCTGCTATGGAAGCACTGTGGTTCTTGGACTGTGACTTGGACTGGGGATTAAAGGACCTGAACTTGTCATTTTCTTTTGGTAAATACTTCCTTGCTCTCAGAAGACTCCATTCCTCCCCACAGTCCTTCTGTTCATCATTATTGCCATATCGGTCAAGGACAGCAGCCACTCTGACTTTCGGGCCTTGTTTCAGTTGGAACTTGCGTGCACTTTCTCACAGGTGATAGCATGATTGATTTTGATGCCACTTTAGGCTATGGATTATTAATATCCCATTTCCCATTGATGGGAAACTGAGCCCTGCATTCCTGTCCAAGCTTATGAACAAACCCTAAAATCCTATTTTTGAGGGTCTGCAGCTTGGGCACAAGTACCCACGCCCAGTACCAATTCTGTATTAGTCAGGTGTGGCCCCATGCGCTGAAGCCGGTTCACAAGCCGGCCCGGCTGCAAGGTTAAGCTTGATGTGGTGTAGGTTCGAGATGTTCCCCAGCAGCCCCTCTCCGGGTTACGTGTGGGCCAGAGCTGGTGAACACAGAGCCCCCTACTTGGGGGCCGGTGGCCCGAGCGGGCAAGCAGGGAGCTGCCCGTGAGGGTGTGGCCGGCCCGAGCTTGGTCTCGAGAAGCCAGCGGCCAGGGTGCCGGAGAAGCGTGCTGGAGGCTGAGCGCCCCTCGTCTCCCGTGTGCGGCCATCAGCCATGCTGTAAGCGTGGGAAGAGCTGGGGAGCAGGGAAGAGAAGCCCCTTCCTCGGATTTGCCTTGCAGTGCCCCTCCGGTGCCTGTATTAACAAAGCCTAAAATGACACCCACTGACTAAGGAGAAATGTTTCCAGGGTCCAGCTCAAGTATTACAAGGGAGGGCGAAGTGTAGGCGCAGAACTGAGAGGCGGCTAATTCATACCTGGCACATATTTATAAAGTACTGGGTCATTTTGAGAAGAAACGGGCGTATCATTTTTTTCTTCGTACATTGAAAATCAACTGCCCAGTCATTTGTTTCTATATTTTGTGGACGATGTGCCTGTTTCATTCACTTTTAAATAGGATGTCACACATCTTACCTCCTAAAAGTAAGCACTTTCTCTTGCCCCTGTATTTCAGTGTTCAGAGCATTAATATCCCCATGAGTCCTGGGACTATAACTAAAGAACGCGTATTGTTTTACGGCTTTTTAGCTGGGTGAGCGCTCTCAGCACAACAAAGATCTCAGATTACCTTGGCGGCAGCCTCAGTGACTCCTGTTTTTCTGCCTAGAAGCCTCTTCCTCACAGTTTGAAAATAGAAAACAAAGTCAAATTTCAGATATGTTCATTGCAAATAGAAGCTCATGTCATTGAACGTACAAGTATGTTTTGGTCTAACACTCAAAATATCAGTACACACTGGAGAATAGAAGAGAAGATGCATTTCATTCCAGAGAGGAGTTTTCTCAAAAGGCTTTCTTTTCTTTCTTTTTAATTTTCCGACTCGAGGGATGTATGCTTTCAGTTCCGTTTTACAGTACATTATGCTGTACAGTGAGCATTGTGAGTGAGCCGAAAATTATACCACTAGCAGGATTAAAAACAAAAGCCTTGAAGCAATATAATTAAATTTCTTTATGGAACTTTTAATACATTTAATCCAAAGAATGAGACATTGTCTCTAAGTATGTATATTCTAAAAGCGCTTTGTGTGATGTTTTTGCCCGTGGCACTTCCATAGGATTTATATAAATTAGAGTATAGAGTTTTGGATTTCGCGCTGTATAGCGGAGACAAGAATGACCGGTGTAGGACACGACGGAGATCATGCTGTGGTGTCCCAGCGCTGGCGTGGAGGGAAGGGCGGTGCCCAGAGTGACGAAGAAGCCTTCTTTACAAAGAGAATGTTCATCTCCTATTTCTTGTGTCAGTCCAGGAGGAGAGAGAGAACTCCAGTTGCAGAATGCTCTGGCAGAGTGTTCGGACAGTGAAACTTGCTTAGAAGAGCAGGGTAAATATTCAGATAGGCAGCGTCCGCACATTCGACTCTGACATTGGCCACGACAATGAGTAGGAGGTTTGTGTTTTCTGGATTTGAGAAATGAAATGGAGCCTGCAAGGATTGTTCACTTTTGTGACAGCCATGTGGTTTTGAAGTGGACATTTATTTTCTTGCCAAACCACAATCCTATCTGGGTTGGTTTTGTGGGTTTTCTTTTTTTCCCCTGAATGGCAAGAGGAAGTAGGGATTAGCATCATGACCACTCAGTAAACACCAGCATTTGATCACAAAACAAATGAGGAGTAAGAAAGCAAACTTCCATTGCAGAGGACCACCCAGTGGTCATTTCCCTCTGATTACCTCAGTGAGCCTAAGAATGAAAAGGTGAATGGATGGACATACACTGATTATAAACTCTCATTCCCGCATTCCATTTCCTACCTCATTTATTTTTTTTAAAAGATTTTATTTATTTATTTGAGAGAGCAAGAGAGAGAGAGAGCATGCATGGGGGGGGGGAGTGTTGCAGAAGTAGAGGGAGAAGCAGACTCTCTACTGAGCCAGGATCCCAATGTGGGGCTCGATCCCAGGACCCTGGGATCAGGGCCTGAGCTGAAGGCAGACACTTAACTGACTGAGCCACCCAGGCGCCTCTTCCTACCTCATTTAAACGTTCTGTTCATAGTTAAATAATTTAATGATTTACTACTCTTTCACTCTTTCTTTTAAGACATGTTCTGTTCAAAATGGGGGAATGGGGAGAAAAATATTTTTGTAAATAATTTGCTTAGAAGCAGAATTTTGCTTTTCTGAGGATTCCATTAAAAAGATGACCTTTAAAATTAGCATCTTTCAAATTTAGGACCCCAGCTGAGAATAAACATGTTTATATTCTGAGGAGTTCTTGATGGGGAAGAAAAATGATGAAAACTGGTATGAATAGGAGAAAAAGCTAAAATGTGTGCTTTTAGTAAACAGACCCTCTTTCTTGGGAAGCTTTTTTAAAAAATTGCTTAATTCCTAAGTAAGATGGGGAGGAAGAGGAAGGTTCTCACCCCAAAAATGTATATATTGATTTGGAATATGATGTGAGTAAAGTTTATCCTAAATTAGGGCAAAAGAAGTAAGAGATGAAGTCAGAAGCCCCATAATTTGCACATAACTAGTATTACTACTCGAAATCCTTTATTAAACTTTTCCCATTTGCCAGCACTCTGTGCTCGTAGGTAACAGCTTAGTGAGTTAAGTATTGTGACCAACACACAGGTGAAGAAATGCAGAGAAGTGAACTTAGTGCCCAAAGACATGTAGTGAGGGGTAGATCTGGAACTTGACCCTGGCCGTCTTGGCTGCAGCACGGCTCGTGGAAACCTTCTCACACCTGGTTACCCATTTCCTGTCGACTCCAGTGAGAGATACGGTGAGTTCATTTTGTGGCAGAAAAATTCATGAAAATTATTGAAAGAACAAGAGAACGTTAGTCTTCCCTCTAGTACTAGGTTCGTCTCACTCCTGCTTGGGGCCCTCCCCAGCACGGCTCGGGCGTAGTTCTCTCCTTGTAAGTCCCAAGTCGGGTGAGGCGGTGCGTCTGCGAAAGGTCCCGTGACAGAGGGAGCAGATGGGAAACGTCACAGTTACACTGACTTTAATTGAAAGTTTCCACATTGTTCTTCGCGTTCTTTTTTCCCCATAGCTATTCCGTAACTGTTTGAGATCATGATTTTAGGCTATTATTGAGCTGATTCTTTCCTATAATGTACATTATTACACTAGCACCTGTTTTATCTGTAGGAATTTTAAAATGAAGAATGTTCAACTGTTTTACAATAAAATATGATTCAAGGAACTAAAAAAAATTCCTCAACACAATTTTAGAAATTTTGAACATTAAAAACAAAGTTATAGAAATGTGTAACATTGTATCAATAATTAGTAACATTACTGGAATGTTTGTTGTGCTAAGCTCACAGCTGCCTCATTTCACTTCATCCTGACCACAACCCTGTGAGATTGGTACTACAGTGGCTCATCAGATCTAAGATGTTTTTCATTTAAAATGAGCCATTACTATATGCACCATGACGAAAGGAAAAAGGCCGCCCGTGGAAGTTGTAAGGGGACACCTGTTGTAATACAACCTTAATGCTAGTGGTACCTGGAGAAGGAACTGTGCATCTTCGAATCCACGAAATACAACATTATTGACAGTTTCACATATGCTAAAATTGAGACACAGAGAATGAAATAACTTGTCTCCGATCACTAGGTGCTGGGTAGCAGAGCTGGGATTGGAGCCCAGGTCTCTGACAATGGGTTTTATGTTCATAACTGTTAAATTTGTGCTTTCACAGTGCTTTCTTTAAGGGATATGGGAGTAAAGGGAAACTTTATTGCATAGTTTATCTATATTTGACCTATTAAAATTAAGTTGAAATTGCCTTTTGAAAATTTATACATAATTAGAAATTAGAGTTGAAATCCATTTAAGTGGAGTCAGGAACTTAGGGCCAAACACACTAATATAAAAAGGACATGAAGAGATGTTTCACAAATAAATAGACTATTCACTGTTGATAAAGATAAAAACTAATGCAAATTCTCACTACTGGCGAGGACTAGGGAAATGGATACTACCTTAAATTGTAGGTAGAAGCAGAGGTCGATATACTTCTTTTTTTTAAAATTTTTTTTAATTTTTTTCAATTATATTATGTTAGTCACCATACAGTACATCCCCGGTTTCCGATGTAAGGCTTGATGATTCATTAGTTGTGGGTCGATATACTTCTAAAGTGCCTCTTTGCATTGTATATCAAAACGTGCATGGTTTTTGACTAGGCATTTCACAACTAAGAATACATCTGAAGGCTCTGGGTAAACAGGTGCATCTGAGAAATGTACAGTGATGTTTTTATAGTCATGGAACATTAGACACAGCTGAGATGTTCGACAGAGGACCAGGTAAATCAGTTCTGGTACTCCCATTTAATGAAAATTAGCTGCTAAGGAAAAAAAAAAATCCCAATCCACATTTACTGACAGGGAAAATGTCCATAGTATATTGCTGCTGCTGCTGCTGCTGTTGTTTTTTCAAGAAAACATCTTACAGACAATATATATTTGCTTAATGAAGAGCTGGGTTTTTAAAAAAAGATTTATTTAAAGAGAGTGCAAGTGGGAGGAGGGGCAGAGGGAGAGAGAGAGAATCTCAAGCAGATGCCCCGCTGAGCACAGAGCCCACACGGGGCTCAGTCCCAGGACCCCCCGAGATTATGGCCTGAGCCAAAATCAAGAGCTGTACGCCCAACCGACCGAGCCACCCAGACGCCCCAGTGAAGAACTGTTTTGAGATGATATCCACTTAATTTCTGTTACTATTTTTTTAAAAAGGGGACAAAAAGCATCATGAGCCTAGTGTTTCTATGCTGTCAAGTAGAAAGTGGCATTCACATTTTTGTCCTGGATTCTGGAAGGCATCCCTTTACCACTGTGGTTCCCCTCTGTAAAATGAGAGGGTTAAAAAATAGAATGGTAAAAATTATGAGGATCTTTCCAGTTCGAAATTTAAATACACCTTCACTAAAGAGCCGAATGGTATCTGGCAGGAGAATGTGTTGGATCCCGTCCAAAGTGGGATGGGCAGTGCCCAGCGAGGGTGTGATGGGGCTGGGACAGGCGCTGAACACCCAGCTAGGGCAGTGTTCTGCATGGGGTGGGCTTTGCCTTTCTGTCCCGGGCTGTCTAGTAGATGAGATGAGACCAGCCCTGCGAGAGGGACAGTCAGGCAGATGATTGTTACCACCACTAGAGTATCACTGTATCAGCATAAGACAAAAACTTTAACCCCACCAGGATTCAGAGTTTGACAAGATGTTAGAATCTACCAAAATTCTGTTGAAATGTGGTAATGACTAAAACAAGATGCCTGTCTGAGATTTTGACTCGTCTCTCAGCACCTTTGAAAACAATGTGCATACAATTTCTTAGGGATTATAATTACTTCACATAGTAGTGGCATTTGTGCAGAGTTTTTGTCTGCCTGGATAAAACCCTTGGCCGTGTCTTCTAACTTGGTGAAAATAGCAGAGCCAGCAGTAGTCCAAAGATCTTAAATCATCCTTGTGCATACACTCATTTTGTTTTTCTGCTCAGGCTTTTCCCGCTAGAGGGGATAATGCATTGTCTCCAGAGAATTCAGAGGCTATCCTAGGTGCCTTATAGAATATAAAGGAGATTAAGTAATACACACACATATAAAGTTCCATGTATAGTAATTGACATTAGGTGCTCCATTAAACAATGAAATGCCACAGTGTACCAGTTCTTCGGACATGTTGCCATGGATACCCAGTGTGATGGAGATGGAGAAAGAGTTGCTTAGGAATTCAACAATTTCATTTTGAGGTGGAGTGAAAAGTAAACCGTCTAGAGATGAGAACCATTAATCCGGTCACATATACAAATTGTTGTTTTCAAAATTGTCAATGAAAAGAAAAACACATTTCAAAATGAGTATTAATTAACAACCATAGCTGGGCAGAATTCATCATTTCAGCTAGGAAGTGATGTGGCATTTAGATATTCTTAAGAGAAGATGTTTTAATCACAAATAAATAAATCTCAAAAAATCAAGTGTGGAAAGACGAAGATAGTAGGACTGTGGGAGGCAGGTGCTCCGAGGGTCTGCTCGAATGCTCTCAGTGTTGTGGATCCTTGGCTGGCCTCTGGGTTTATTGCAAAGCAATCATTTAGGAAAGGAGCAAGTTTTAAGAACTAATGGAAGCAGTGGTAAGGATGGCAGCTAACTGGTTTGATGTGATTTCCTGTCCTTCCCTGTGTCTGAGAGTAGTTTGCAACCAAGACTGATTCTAATCCCTCCATTTCCTGCAGATAGCCCTATCTCACCCCCAGCCCTCCCCAGGGGACTTCTCATCTCTAATAGAATGCATTCCAAAACGAAGTCCCTGGAATGGGAGGACAGAGCTCCCGAGGAAATGGGTGTTCCTCTAGCTGTGTTCTCAACCATGTAAATTTTGTTGACAATGGAAATGGTTTTCTTTGTTTGGTTGTTGTTGTTGTTGTTGTTTTTTGAATTGGTGCTCTCTTCTCTCCATCTCTGCTTCTCTTAATTCAAGTCATTATTATCTCTCCTTCCAGCATCTGGCTATCTTCCCGTTTTGATCCATCTGCCATATGGATACCAAATTTAGAGAAAAAGAAAAGAAAAACAGATCAGATCATGTCATTTCTGCAACAGAAACTTTTGACAGTTCTCCATTACCCATAGAATAAATTCTAACTCTTTAACGTGACAGTAGGCCCTTTAACAAAATGTCTCTTGCTACCTTCCCCTCCTGCGCGCTGTGTATCAGCTTCATGAGAGGACGGAACATTCTCCAAAGGGGCGTTTCGCTTTCCTGCCTCCAGCGTTTCTACCGCTTCCCAGGCTTGCAGGAGCCTGATGTCCTTAAAATACCTGTCCTTAAAAGCTCTTCCGGCCCTCTGCCCCTCCCCCCAGCAGAGTTCAGTTTTCCCTCTGTGTTTCCTTTGAACTCTGTTTACACCTCTGTGGAGCACTTGTCTCAGGCTGCTTTTGTGAGCCTTTCCCCTTCCCCCATCAGGACTCGGAGCGGCGTGGTTAGCAGTACGGACTCCCCGTAGTGCAGTGGCTGGAAATACAGGCTCGGAAGTGGTCGGTCGTCCTGGGGTTGAGTCTCTCTCAGCTGTTCCACTTACCAGCTTAGTGACCCAGGGCACGGGCTTAACCACCAAGTCTCACTTTCCTCATTTGCACGCTGGAGAGAACATTGGTAGTTCTCATAGGCTTGTTAAGGGAATTGAAAGCGTACGACCCCAGTGGCTAGCACGTAGTAAGCATGAGACAGATGTGAGGAATATGCAGTATGGATCGCTTTCCATCTCCCGTTTCCACCTCCCAGTGGCACTTTACACATAGTAGGCACCCAAAAATATTTATTGATTAACAACTGTTGTTCAGGGGCGCGTGGGTGGCTCAGTCATTAAGCGTCTGCCTTCGGCTCAGGGCGTGATCCCGGCGTTATGGGATCGAGCCCCGCATCAGGCTCCTCCGCTATGAGCCTGCTTCTTCCTCTCCCACTCCCCCTGCTTGTGTTCCCTCTCTCGCTGGCTGTCTCTCTCTCTGTCAAATAAATAAATAAAATCTTTAAAAAAAACACAAAAAACTGTTGTTCTTGGTGGTGGGTATTAAGGAGGGCACGTATTGCAATGAGCACTGGGTGTTATACACAAAACATGAAGCATGAAACACTACCTCAAAAACTAATGAAGTATGGTGACCAACATAACATAACATAATAAATAAATAAATAAATAAATAATAAAAACTGTGGCTCATTTCAATAGAGTCCTCAGTAAGTTTTTAGTATGAAGGTGATGGAGTTATATAAAACTTAGGAAACATTATTATTATTATTGTTTCAAAGATTTATGTATTTGAGAGGAAGAGAGGACAGCCTAGGGAGGGGTGAGAGGGAGAAAAGCAGACTGTGCTAAGTGCGGAGCCCCAGGCTGGCCAGTCTCACAACCCCAAGATCCTGACCTGAGCTGAAATCAAGAGTCCCACACTTAATCGACTTGAGCCACCCAGGCGCCCCGGGAACATTATTTTTGAACGCTTTACCTAAATATTTGTGTATTCTAAGAGGGGTAAGTATGGTGAAGAATACATATTTTATATGTAACTTCTAAATTTTAGAAGACCGTAGTGAAGCAATGTAAACTTCTCAGAGTCCCTCACCCGTGGAGCTGATGTCACTGTTTTTATGCATGGTCACAAAAGTGGCTCCGATCTAAAAACAGATTGGATAACGTGTAGAAAGATGACTCGCAATTGGGAAACTCCAAGTGGACACTGACTTCCTGGAAAAAGCTCTCACAGTAACTGTTAACAGAGGACAAAGTGAAAGGAGAGTTCGGTGTAAAGAGTGAGAGTCACTCAGGGACCGTAACGTCTGTAGTACTTCAGAAGCTGAACTACACTAATAATACAGTGACGAGACAAAGGAAAGCACATCTTCATAAAATTATAGCTTAAAGTCGCAAAGAACCTTACAAGTCCAGTCTTCCTAGTTTTGGCCGCACATCAGCGTGACCCGGCGGGCTTGTTAACACGCGCATAGCTCGCTCCTGCTGTGAGGATTCTGACTTAGCAGTTCCACGGTAGAAGCCAGACAGGCGCGTGCGTGTGTGTGTGCGTGCGTGCGTGCGTGTGTAAGAAACGGTTGTCCCTGATGCGGCAGGTCAGTAGACTGGTCTTTAGGAACCACTGGTCTACCCTAACCAAAGATTCTCAGTATGGGGTTATTTTCTCCATTGTCTGGTCATCTGGACACTTTACCACTGATAATAGAAACCTTATGTAAGGCACCCTTTTTCTTCTTCTTTTGTGCTGTTCTCTTTTGAAGGCCTTAGTTGGTTTGGGTTAGAATTTGCTACCCATTAACTCGGTCCGGCGATTCCAGTACTCTCCACTGGCGCCACATAAATTGGGGCTGGTACAGCCTCCTCCTGGCAGTCTTCAGCTATTTGAAGACAGCTGTGATGCCTCTTATGAACATTTTATTTAGGCTGTAGCACCCTCCCCATCCTTATTGTGCTGTGATTTCACCTTACTTCAAAAGCCGTTTGTGAAGGACTGACTAGATACCAGAACCGTGCGGGACGTTGGCGGAGCCACAGGGATCTTAGAGCGGAACCAGGAGAGAGGGACTGTCGACAGATACCTTCCACCCGAGGCAGACCTGTGGGAACCCCTCGCACAGCCACCTGACTAGCACAGTCTTCAGGCTCTTTGTGCCCTGTGTCCTCAGGTCACAAGTAAGGACACTACCAGCACCTGCCTCAAAGTGACTTTGGGGCAATTCTAGGTTTTCAGTGCAATGCGTGGCCTGTAGCAAGTACTCAGTACCTTTTGGCTCAAAAACGTGCTAAGGATGATGACAGTGCTGGGAACAAAGAGGATGGATTACTATGTGGGAGGCAAAGTTTCTCTGGTGCTGCAATAAAAATATCGAAATAAAGTTTCCATGTACAAATTAGGTGAATTTGTACCCACTCTTACAAGTACGTAAAGAACACCTAATCCTTGTGGAATTAAATAATTTCACTCATGTCCTCTTCAACATGTACATTAATAATTTAGGTAGCACCTTATTCAGTTAGTATGATGGTAGGAGAAGTCGTTGACGTTCTGAAAGGCACAATAAGATCAAGAACCTGAAAAGAATTAGACAGATGACAGCAGTGAGCCAGGAGATGGGAGTGCAACATCTTAGACACAGACGCCGGAAAACTAAGCGTAAGTAAGTGATGTGGAAGATGTGGCTTAACAGAAGGACATTTTATATTTGGCTTACTATGAGTTGAAGTGTGATGTATTTGCTGGAGAAGCTAATGTGATTCTTCAGATAAGAGAAATTTAGGATCCTGAACAATGGAGACCATGCCCTCTTCTTCTCTGTTTAAACTTCTAGAGCTTTTTCTACTTTGCTGTGATTGACTGGGGTATAGGGCAGGTCAGCTAACTCTGGAACTTAGTTTCTTCACCTATAAAATGGGGATAATTCCTGCTTAGTCATATTTCCCTTGAATTGTAAAGATCAAATATAATGAATGCAAGTGGTATTATTGTTACTCTAGAGGAATTCGTCATATTTTGTTCATATGGTTCAAAACCCTTTTTCCTTGATGTGACTGACAACATCACTAGTTTTTGTTAACCATCAGAGTTTTAATTAACTGACATTTAAATTAACTAAAATCTTAGAGATTGTAGTACATACATTTTTGTTCATGTTTTAGATTCAGTAGAAATATGGGCAGCGAAGTGGTTGGTAAATGGTGAATTATTTTTTACCTTTTAGTTTGTATGTTCACTGACAAACCTAACTGTGCTAAACTGACCAAGATACTTTAGAATGAGTCAGACTGAATGCCTTAACAGCACCAGGGCTGAGATGAGCTGTAGCAAGGCAGCATGAACCATCTCACTGAATAAGCCTGTGTTCCACTTTTAGGGAAAAAGGATACTCCAGGAATATAGGAAAAGAACAGGGTGGTAATTTCTTTTATAGTCTTTGCTGCTCGTGACTTGTGTTTTTTATGGGGGGGGGGTGAAGGCTCCCTTTTCCAGATCTCTGTCACTCTGTCCCTGTCTCTTTCTCTCGTATTCCACTGTTATAACAACAAAAATTCATAATATGGAGATCAAGATCCTGCAGCCGACAGTTCTTACTCATTATGTTTTAAACCCAAACATGAAAACTAGAATCCTTCTACACACAATATGACCATTTTCCGTCAGTCTTAAATTGGCATTTTGGGTTGTGTTCTGAAGAGCCTTGGTGGAGAAGGAAAGAGAGGGTGAGAAAGAAAGGAAGATTCTAAATGACAGTCTTTTGAATAGTGCAAGTTCAATCCCTAAAACAAAAAGCAAGATCTTTTTTTCCCCTAAATAATGTGCTCTCCAGCTTCACCTCTCATCCTGAGAAACATGAAAGAGAAAGTAAAAGAGGTGACCCAAATCACAGAGTGCCTTTGATAGGAGAAATTCAGCTGTTTTGAACACTTACAATCAAAGGAAGTGGTTTCCCTAATTACATGAACTATGTGAAATCTCTCAGAATAGCTCTTCCACCCCAGGATTCCTTGCACTTTAGAAGTTTGCATAAAAGCTCACATGGAGAATCAGATGCAAAGTGTTTGATTCAGATTTTATTAGGCAGAAGAGTGCCCACATCCATCCTGTGCTTTGCCAGCTGCTTAGGTTAGGACCACTCTACCTGGTTTGATGTGGATATCTTTCAGACCTGCAACATTAAGATCTTTGTTCTATCCTTTTCTTGCAAGAGGCACCACTTTTCAGGAGCAGTAGCTATGAAAATATTCAGATCGGTCTTCCCAGTTTCTCTCTCAACCTAGATAGGATCATGGCTGTGTTTTTGCACTTTGCGTGGGCAAACATGATGTCCTGTGTTTGTTGCTAGGGAGTGTTAAGCTGCTGGATTTTATTAAGCTCTTCGTTACATTTTTTTAATATTTGAAATATAATAATGATTTACCAGAAAATTTATATGCAGAATTCCCCATTTACTATCAGAATCTAGAGTCGTAATCTGCCAAAACACTTGGCCTAAAGAATAATAGTGATTATGACTGTATTAAATCTTTTGTATTTCGATAGTCACCTTGTTATTGAGTCATACAGTGTGGTGCAGGTGTGTAAAGAGAATTATAAATATCCCAAGTTCTCTATTTGGGGAGGCAGGCTCAAGAAGACAGAAGCATCCGTTTTAATTAAAATGTCAGCTTGAAAAGATCTTTTTCTGGGCGAGTAATTTTATGTGTAAGGGAGATTGTCTAGTAATCATATATAGCAGTAAAAAAAAGAGCCGTGTGTGGTTTTTTTTTTTTTTTTTTTGGTCTCTTTCAGTGAATAGGTATGTTGCTATTACTGTATTTTATATTCTGTTGAAAATCTGTGGGTCCTAAGAAACAAATGGGAGGCTATGAGCAGAAACAGAAGGAAATTTGATTTTGTCTGGTGTTTAAAGTACAGCTGTGACTTAAATGGTAACCCGCATACAATTTTCTAATACTAGGACTGTTGGCTCTTGGGCAGCAAGGATTAAGTGAAAGAAAGGTAAAGTGCTCTTCAACCAGTCAACCTACAAAAAATTATTTAAACAATTACCCAGCCATTTCTTTCTACTTTAACGGTTCTCATTTATTCCAGGTAAATGAATAAATATCTGTAACTTTAGGATATTTAAAATCTGAAAGCGTTCATGATTGAACTGTGAGACCTTTTCTGTGTGTTGCGAACTCCTACTTATGGTGGCTTCAGATTTAGCTCTTTTGTGTATAGTCACATCAAGATAATAAGAGAAAGGGAATTTGAAAGATGATGGAGGATTGATCCTGTGGTAGGTATTTTGCTTATTGGGTAGATTTGCAGATACTTGTGAAAAGGTCTGTTATCTTAGAAGTCTAATAGAGTACTCACACTGAACTTTTAATAGCTGTTTTAGTCCGATAGCCCCAAACCTCCAAAAATCAGTAATTTGAAGTGCAGCGTAGTCATGTGGGATAGCAGGAAGTCCAGTCGTAGAGCCCCGGTGTTTGCTTTGCCAGTACTCTTGTCAGGAGCCCACTGTCAAGTTCCTACTGTGTGTGTTAGACTTTAAATGACATTCCGCTGCCTACCCTATGCTTGTTATAGGAAAGAAGGTTAAATATGCTTGAATGATAGGCATTTGATAACACTTTAACATTAGCTGTAAAAGGTCATTCTGCTTTTCTTCAGAGTATTTCTAGCAGCTACAGTAGTACACATAAATCACAATTGAGCTGCTTGTTCTAGACCAAGATTATATCTGAGTCATCACAGATACTGAAAATCATCCATCTCTTGTTAAAATTCCCCAGCCTTTCTGGAAAAATGGGTTCTGTGATCCTTCCCATTCAGAAGTCTGCTTAATGGCTGGCTTAAATAGCTTCTGTTAGGGTTTTAACCCAGAATCCCTTGCATTATCCTCAAATGACAATATTACTCAGCTGGTGCTTTTACCATTCAGAAAGCACTCTTACTTACATCATCTCCTTTATCAAAGGTAGAACAGGTTTAGTATGATTCCCAAAATTATACAGGAGGAAACAGAACCAAATCTTGGGTTTTCTGGCTCTGGATCCAGTGCCGTTTACCCCTGATGGAACCTCAGCTTTGGAAAAGACCTTAATCAACCATAATTCTGATGCCCGAATCTCTCCTGCAACATTCCTGTTACAAATAAGCATTTTGCTGCTGTTTGAATTCTGATTACTAATGATGGAGAACTCATTAACCTCCTGGGACAATCCATTTCATCTTTGGAAAACTGACCATCAGAAAGCTCTTCTCTAAATTATTCTGAGTCTATACCACATGCTAACAGTTTTGGCCCAGCGTTAAAGGAATAATGTAATACTGTAATGTGATTTTTTAAAAGAACATTAAAATTATACTCCGGAAACTCTTACCAAGTGATGTTTATTAAGTGTCTAATTGTCCCCTAATTGTTATCTTAATAAGTACTATAACTCCATTTATTGTGACTTTTTAGGTTTCTGCAAAATTTTTTAAGGATTTTTTTTTTCTTTTTGGAATCTCTTCCTACTGTTAAAAGTGACCAGTGACCAGCTCTTACTTAAACAAAGGAACGTAATTTGGAGATAGTATACTAATAATAGGGAAATAGATTTCTAAATAGTATATCTTATTTGATACACTTCAGTATCATGCTTCTTTTATAAGTTTCTACTTTTATCCATTTGTTCACTATGCTATACTTATAACCAGATATTTCCATGTTTTATTTATTTTCCAGATTTTATTTTTTATATTAAAAAATGATGCATGGTCATTCTAAAAAAAAAAATCAAACATGACAGCAGCCCGTAAAGAAGCAAAACATTTCTCCTCCCTATAATCTTGTACTCTAAAACTTAGCAGTTTATGAATAACTTTCCAGATTGATTTTTTCTCTGCATTTATAAGCTGTACTAATACTTTTCCCTCCATAAAAATGGATCATATGGAAAGGGTAGCACGAGGGAAATTTGTGATGGAATTGTCTATATCTTGACTGTCGTGGTGAACACTTGAATATATGTGTGATAAAATTGTCTAGAACTTACACACAAGTGCATATAAAACTGGTGAAATCTGAATCAGATCTGTGGAATATATCAATGTCAATTTCCTGATTATGATTTTGTGCTGTAGGTGTGCAGGATATAAACTGGGCAAGGAATATATGGGATTTTTACAGCTGCATAGTTATCTCAAAATAAAAAGTTAAAAACGTGGATCATGCTGTTATATATATATACACACACACACACACACACACACACACACATATATATATATATATATATATATATACTATCTTGAAACTTGGGTTTTTAACTTCGTATATTGAGGCACTGTGTGACTATATATAGAGCTCTTTCATTCCTTTTAGTGGCTTTTATATTTTGTGTTTAAATAGTATTTGTTTACCCTTACTTAGTATAGCAAATTACATTATTGGCCAATGTACAATAAAACATTACCAGACACGTGGAAAAACATGAAAATGTTTTACTGGAAACTCTGAGATGACCCAGATGTAATTGGCAGACAATTTAAAGTAGCTTTTATTAACAGGTTCAAGAACTTAAAGGAAAACATAGCCATAATGAAAGAATAGGATGGGAAATTCAGCAAAAAGAAAGGAACTAAACATTCTAGACATGAAAAACTGCAGTCTTTGAAGTGTATATTTTATTAGATGGGGCTTAATAGCAAATTAGGGAAGGCAAAAGGAAGAGTCAATATATATAAAAACAAATTAATAGAATTTATTAAATCTGAAGAACATAAGGGAAAAAAGACTTAAAAAATTAAAAACTCAGTAAGACGAGACAGTATCAGTCAGTCTAAAACATATAACTGGAGTTCTTTTTTTTTTTTTTTTTAAAGATTTTATTTATTTATTTGACAGAGATAGAGACAGCCAGTGAGAGAGGGAACACAAGCAGGGGGAGTGGGAGAGGAAGAAGCAGGCTCATAGCAGAGGAGCCTGATGTGGGGCTCGATCCCGTAACGCTGGGATCACGCCCTGAGCTGAAGGCAGACGCTAAAACGCTGTGCCACCCAGGCACCCCATAACTGGAGTTCTTGAAGGAAAGGAGAGAGAGGATGGACAGGAAAAAAATGAAGAAATGATAAAACTTCCCAACATTGGTGAAAAACATGTAGGTCTGAAAAGTTCAGCAAACCCCAAGCAGGATAAATCATTTGGCCTACTTTCACCACTTGTTTTGGGTGTTTTACTGGAAGTCCTAGTCAGAACAGTAAGACAAAAAAAAAGAAGCAAAAGGCTAAAGAGTGGAAAGGAAGAAGTAAATCTGCCTTTATTTGCAGATAAAATCATTATTTACATAGAAAATCTTAAGTGTTCAAAGCAACTCTTAGAAGTGATGGATTAATTTAGTAAAGTTACAGGAAACAAGTTGATTATATTACTATTACTAGGAGCAAACAATTTAAAAAACAAAATTTAGAAAACAGTTTATTTACAATAGCATCAAACAAAAAATACTGAGAAATAAATTTAATGAAAGGTATGAAAAAATTTCCATGCTGAAAACTACAAAACATTGTTGAGAGAAATTAAAGATGATCTAAATAAGAAGACAGAGATCATGTCCGTGGATTGTAAAACACACTGTTGTTCAGATGTCACTTTCCCCTAAAAGTTGATTTGTACAAGAAGAACATAGTTGGAGGATTCACACTTCTTGATTTCAGGACCAGTAATTCACATGGTGTGGTATTGGCATAAAGACAGGAACACAGATCAATGCAACAGAATTTCAGATTTAGCCCCCTACATATTAAAGTCAGTTGAATTTTAATAAACATAAAAAGTGCAATTAAATGCAGCAGAGGAAATATTTTTAGTAAGTATTTCTGGGCCAGTAGGTATACATATTTAAAAAACTTAACTCCTACTTTACACAATACACAAAAATTATTTCAAAATCCATTATAAACCAAAATGTAAAAGTTAAAACCATAAAGTTTCTATAAAAAAGGAAAAGGAATATTTTAGTCTTTTGGTAGCCAAATATTTCTTCGACAAACCACAAAAAATGTTAGTAATAAAAGTAAAAATTGATGACTAAAGTTTTATCAAATTTTAAATTTCTGCTCATGAAAAGAAATGGTTTAAAAAATAAGCAGGCCACAGACTGGGGAAAGAAAGATTTATAATAGATGTGTCTGTCAAAGGACGTATATCTAGAATATTTGAGAACGGCTACAAATCAATATTAAAAAGATAAATAAGAAAAAAAAATTTTTTAAAGATTTTATTTATTTATTTGACAGAGAGACAGCCAGCAAGAGAGGGAACACAAGCAGGGGGAGTGGAAGAGGAAGAAGCAGGCTTCTGGCTGAGCAGGGAGCCCAACGTGGGGCTCGATCCCAGAACCCTGGGATCATGACCTGAGCTGAAGGCAGACGCTTAACGACTGAGCCACCCAGGCGCCCCATAAATAAGAAAATTTTAAAATAGATTTGAACAGTCATTTCACAAAAGATTTTCAGTTGCTTCTTGAACAACATGGGTATGAACTGTGCAGGTCCCCTTATGTGTGGATTTTTTGATAAATACAGCACTGTATTTTTAAAATGATTTTTCTCAACACTTTCTCTAGCTTACTTTATTGTAATAATACAGTATTTAGTACAAAATATGTGTTAATCGGCTGGTTACATTATCGGTAAGGCCTCTGGTCAACGGGCCAAAAGAGTTTCGACTGCACAGAGGGTCGGTGCACCGATCCCTGTGTTGTTCAAGGGTCAAATGCACGTGGATAATCAGTAAGCAGGTGTGAAAGTGCTCAATAGTATTAGTTATTAGAGAAACGCAAATTAAAACCACAGTGAGATTCATTTCACACCCACTACGATGGCTAGAATTTTTAAAACCAGCAACACCAAATATTGGTGAGAATGTAGATTAGCACCTTCTCATATTGTTGTTTAGAGGAGTGTGAAATGGTATGACCATTTTGGGGTGTTTTTTGCCTGTTTCTTCAAAAATTAAACACCTACCTTACCCTATGATCTAGCAGTTCAACTTATAGGTATTTACCCAAGTGGAATGAAAACAGATTCAAAAAGACTAGCATAAGAATATTAATAGCATCTTTATCGATAACAGCTCAAAATTGGGAATAACCCACATACTCATTAATAGGAAAATGGATAAACAACATTGATAAAATGGAATTCTAATTAGCAATAAAAAGAATGAACTGAGAAGTGCAGCAACATAGATGAATATCAAAAACATACTGTTTAGTAGAAGATCACACGTATTGGTATGATTCCATTTATGTGAATTTCAAGAAAAGGCAAAACTAATCAATGGTGCTAGAAAGCAGAACAGTTCCGGGGCACCTGGGTGACTCGGTAGGTTAAGTGTCCCACTCTTGATTTTGGCTCGGGTCGTGATCTCAGGGGCATGAGATGGAGCCCTGTGTGGGGCTCCAGGCTCAGCATGGTGTCTGCTTGAGATCTCTCCCCCTCCCTCTGCCCTCCAGCTGCTCACGTACTCTCTCTCTCTCTCTCTCTCAAATAAATAAATCTTTTTTTTAAGGAAGAGCAGAACATTGCCTATGAGGGGTGGTATTGACAAAAAGGCACATGGCAAGATAGAAATAGTCTGTATCCTGATTGCCTACGTGTATCAAAGCTCTTTACGTTATTCATTTAAGATCTGTTTATTTTATGATATATAAATTTTATCTTAGTAAAATTTGAAAAACTAAAAAATGAAATTCAGTTTTTTAAAAAGGCAAAAGAATAAGCCAAGCAAGTCTGTTGCCTTTTAAAAGCCTTCTCCCAAAGCACCAATCAATAATTTCATATGTATAAATATATGCATGTATATATTCATATATGTAGAACTGAATATGAAATTAAATCTAATCCACACACCATATGACCCGTGCATTTGAAGTGTACAACTAAATGGTTTTTAGTACATTCACAGCTATGCAGTTATCACCACAATCACTTTTAGAGTATTTTTGACTCCAAAAGAAATCTGTATCTGTTTGCAGTCATTTCCCATATTCCCTCAACTCCCCCACAACCTAGCCCTAAGCAATCACTAATCTGCCTTCTTTTTCTATAGATTTGCCTTTTCTGGATATTTCATAGAAATAGAATTATGTAATATGTGGCTTTTTGTGACTGGCTTCTTTGACTTAGCATGTTTTCTGGGCTCATCCATGTTATAGCATATATCTATTTAAATGGGTTCCTGGACCTAATTCCAGTGTGGGGAGGGCTTGTTTCCACACATACCAGAGGCAGTTCTTGGACCAGTATGGTGTCCTACCTCAACTCCATTCTGACACAGTCTACCTGGAGACAGCAGCAGACAACACAGGCTAAGCCCAGGTTGTTACCTGGACTTCTGAGTGAGTGACTGACTGTAAGTCAGAGGTTTCCATGACTCCCTTTTTGGGTTCATTTAATTTGCTAGAGCGGCTAATAGAACTCAGAAAAAACATTTTTACTTCCTGGGTCATCTGTTTATTATAAAAGGATATCATTCAGGAACAGCCCAATGGACGAGATGCCCAAGGCAAGGCTGCGCGAGGCCGGCGAGGCTTCCTTGCCCTCTTCAGGCAGCGCTCTCGCAGAGCCTCCGTGGGCTCACCAACCTGGAAGCTCCTGAGTCCTGTCTGTGTTTTTGTGGAGGCTTCAGTCACAGACATGATAGATTAAATCATGGCCATTGGCACGCGATTCACCCTCCAGCCCCTCTCCCCTCCCTGGGGGGCGGGGGGGGGCAGTTCTAACCCTTGAATCACAAGGTTGGTTCTCCTGGCAGCCAGCCCCCCCAGCCTTAGGTGCTTTCCAAAGTCACCTCATTAATAGAACAAAAGACCCCTTTTCACTCTCATTAGTTAGGAAATACCAAGGTTTGTAGGAGCTTTGTGCCAGAAATGGGGAAGAAGACCAAGTATATACTTGTTATAAATCACAGTATCACATACTTTATTCCCTTTTATTGCCAAATATCCCATTGTATGGTTATGCCACATTTTATTTCTCTGTTTATCAGATGATAGACATTTGGATTGTTTTCTGCTTTTTGGCAGTTAGGAATAATACTGATATGAACATTTGTGTATGGACATAGGATTTTTCTATTCCTGGGAGTAGAATTGCTGAGTCACACGGTAGCTCTGTGTTTGTTGTTTGAGTAACCAGTTGTCAGTACTGTTTTACGTTCCTACTAGAAGGGTGTGAAGGTTCTAATTTCTGAGTAAATCTTTACCAACACTTGTTCTCTTTTTTTAATTATTGTAGCCACCCTAGTGGGTACGAAATGGAATCTCATTGTGGTTTTGATTTGTAGTTTTCCAGTGAATACTGGTGTTGAGAGCATCTTTTCATGTGCATGTTGGCCATTTGAATATCTTTTTTGGAAAACTGCTATTCAGATTCTTTATTTTTAACTGGCTTATTTGTCTTTTTATTATTGAGTTGTAAGAATTTTTATATATTCTAAATATAAGTCCCTTATCAGATATATGATTTACAAATGTATTCTTTCAGTCTCTGAATTTTCTTTTTCATTTTCTTTGTGGTGTCTGTCGAAGCACCAATGTTTTTAATTTTGATAAAGTTCAGTATACTGATACTTTTGTTGCTTGTACTTTCAGTGTCATATCTAAGAAGGCTTTGCCTGACCCAGTCACAAAGATTTACTCTGATAATTTCTTCTAAAATGTTTTGTAGTTTTAGCTCATTGTTTGTGTTTATAATACATTTTGAGTTAAGTTTTGTGTATCATCTGAGGAAGGGGGTCCAACTTTATTTTTTGTATGTAAATAGTAACTTCTTACCTCTTTTAGCCAGAATTGTATTCCATGGCCATGTTTAGCGAGGAGCTGGTTGGGAGGTGACAGGTTTGGTTGGGGCATGGCTGCCGGAAATAAACTAGAAGGCAGCCAGCAGCAGTTGCCACGGCATGCGCCATCTTTACTTTTGACTCAAGATAATATGCCACCAGACTTCACAGGGAATAATTTGAATATCTCTGAAATACGAGTTTGATCAAGAAGCATTCTGTAACTGTCTTCAGAAAAGACTTAAAAAAGTTTTCTGGATTTTATTTGTTAATATGGTTTTCCTGAAGATAATGCTGAAAGCTGAAACGGATTGCCATTTATTACAACTAAAGAATTTACTCTTTCTTGTGCCTCTGCTCAGCTATTTGTCCACCATCTCTCTCTCTTTCTCTCTGTTCCCCCTCCCTCTCCCTGCCCACCCGCCTTCCCACATATTGGAGTTTTTGTCTGCTAACATTACATTATATTTAATGGGTTTGACATACGTACTCTTAAGTGAACACATTGGCCTCTCTAATAAAAAACAACCCAGTGTTCTCCCTGGCCCTTGCATCATAGAAACTTCTGAACACTTCTTGGTCAAATGTTATGCTATGAGAGGCAAGAGGTTTCAGTATAGACTCTACTCTTTTAGTCATCTAAAGCAACTTGGAATTGATTCATGAATCCTGGTATCAGTAGGATGAGTTGTGTGAGTAACCCAGATCCTGGTTGAGCTTTCTCCCAGGCACGTTTAGCAAGCTCAGTGCACTGAGGATGAAACCACGTATCACTTCCCTGCCTCCCCTTCACCACGAGTCATCTTTTCTTACCTCCTAATCGTGCTTGGAAGCTGTGTGCAGACTGTGTAACAGGAAATGAGTATTCGTTGCTCTGCTGGTTTCTGTGGAATGCCCCCACTTGAATTTCCCCTCTTGGCTTCCTTGGTTGTGTTTCTCTGGAGCACAAGATTGATGTTTGATGATGAAGTGAACCCTGGGTGCCTCTGCCTTCACTCTGTCTCTTCTTGCCTGTCCTGCTCTCCTCTATTGAGCTGCTTGTGCTGACTGAGTTGGTTAGAACGAGATGTTCTTAAAGATGTGGTCAGGCTGGCTTGTTAGAAAATAAAATCTGAAGCCGTAGAAGAATTCTGAACCAGAAGAAACTGTTGAAGACACGTAGAATTGATCACAATGTAGGATAGGCTTAAATATTTATAATGCTCATGCTCATAACCGATATTTGGAGCTTAGTACATTCCAGGCAATTTTCTTGGTGCTTTACATGCATGAACTCATTGAATGCATAATAATAGTAAATTCTATTCTAATGCTCCTTTTCATTTTACAAAGGGTTTTCACATTTACTTGATTCTTATTAAAACCCCGTGACATGCAGCCAGAGGAGACTAGGGGGACATGACAGCTACATGTGATGTGGTGCCCCGGAGTGGGTCCCCGAACACAGAGGACAGTAACGGAGACCCTGATGAAATCCAAAGTCTGCTCAGTTCCGGTAACGTGCTGTGCTAACAGAGGCTGTCAGCTGAGCGAGGGCTGTACACGGGTCTTTGCTTTTCTTAATCTGCACTCAGTCTAAAGCCCAGCTTTCCTCTGAATCTAAAAATTACTCCAGAATACTAAGTTTATTTTTAAAAATTTTATTTAGAAGTTTTTCCTGTCCCCTATCCCAGGGGAAAGGTTGGGTAACTTGCTATCTACACCCAGGGGAGTGGGGGAAGCTGGACCCTGGAACCGGGTCCATACATTCCCAGCTCAGTTCCTGTATTCTGTGCTGCCTTAGTAAGAACGCACTGCTTCCCGTGTCAGCCTCCCCACGGATAATAGCTTCATTTTACAGCTAATAGATCTCTATGATCTGTGTTCACAACTGGAAAAATAACTCAAAAAATAGGTTTGCTGTTGACTTGAGCCAGTGACCCTTCCATATTTAAATGGAGAATATAGTACATATTAGATTAACCCATTACAATAGAAACCTCACTATGATGAATGATGACAGGTGTTTTGAAAAAGAATGATGGTATGGTGTGGTCTTCTCTGACCTCTGACACAGAAACTGGAGGTTGGGCTGAAAATAGAAACACAAGCACGGGCCCATCAAATTCTGATTCGTTCCACAAGTGCAGTAATCGGGAGGCTAGTGGTGCTGAGGCAGATTCCTTACCCCGGGAGTGGCAAAGACAAGTGATGTTCAGTTTCTTTCAACTTGGCGCTTGATTTTTTAAAATAGCAGGGAACTTTAAGAGATTTATTTTGAGGCTTGAAGAATCAGGCCTAACACCTTTGGTCATCTTGGTGTAGTCTGGTCTTTGAATTAGAGGTTCTTCTGCCGGGGATGGTTATTACCTGGGTATGCTGGATGACATATGCCTCACTTCTTTACTGATGCTGTATTCATCGGACTCTCTGGTCTGTGCTCAGTGTCCTGCCCAGACCTGTGCTTTGGCCTCTTTCTTTTACGAGTTTCACTGTGCTGTTGCTGCCAGTCTTCGGAGCTATTTGCCAGCAATGCACAGTTCTTGCTGATGCCCTATATATCTGAGTTCTGTTCTGTGTATCTTTTAACATTTTTTTCTTTGAATCACTCTAGATACAATTCCTAGCAGCTAACATTTATTGAAGAAAACTGGGTGCCTAGCGTGTACTTTCCACTTAAATTTGGTCCTCACAGCTATTTTAAGTAGATACCAGTTTTCTTAATTTTACAGATAAAGACCAAGCTTGGTGACATTAAGAGACTTGCAGGGCCATGCAGCTCATACCTGACAGAGCTGATAGTTAGCCCTGGCGTTTTCAGAGTCCAGAGTCGCTGGGCTACCATTCAGCTTCACCCCAGAACCATCTCCAGGCCAGTGGGTCTAAATCCTGGCTGCTCCCCTGAGCTGTGTTAGACTCACCTGAAAAGCTTCCAAGAAGCACCCATGCCTGGGCTCCACCCCATACTAATTAAATCAGATTTACGATGGAATGTTAGAGTTGAAGAGACTTCAGGTCATTCATTCTGTCCTTTGTACCTCCACATTTGGACATTGTATCAGTAGGTAAGCTGACCCCAAATCACACAGCTGTCAAGTGTCAGAAGCAAGACTAGAATGCACATCTCTTGATTCTGATTCTAGAGTTCTCTCCATACTCGGGTCAAATAAATATGTTCGAGTGGTTACTATGTACACAGTCCTAGGCACAGGTATCGTCATAGGTGAGTTTATCCATATGTAGTATCTGGAAATGCGTGTGCGTGTACGTGTGTGTGATTTTGGGGATTGGTATTTGTGAGAGAGGCAGTATCGCATCACGGTTGAATTCCTAGGTTTTCCAGCCACACTGCCTCGTTTGAATTTTGGTTTAACTCCTTCTTACACCATGGGCAGGTTACTTAATCTCTCTGTTCTTTGGTTTCTTAGAGATAAAGTGGGAATAGTAATAGTGCTTACTTCACGGATTAAATGAGCTTCCTGGATGTGAGGTGATGAGACAGTGTTGATACACAGGAAGCTGTCCATTGGTGTTAGGTAGAGTAATGTATGAGTAAGGACAAACTCAGCTTATAGCTTCTGGAACTCCATGGTTTCTACATCTACTGTCTACAAAAGAATTGCAGTAATGATGGTATTTCTGTGATGTGGGTCATCTGTATGAAATAAATCCCTTTCTCTCAGCCTTGAAGACACTTGGGTAGCTTTCTGGAGGCCCTTAACAGGGTCTGTGCACTCATGCTTTGTAATTCACGGTCTTCTGAAACATGGTGGTGTTCTAATGTATTTTCTTCGTTATCTCTGGGCCGACTATTACATCTCAGCCGTATTCAGCCATGACTTTCTGGGTGTTTCGTTAAATTCCTTGGGCTGCCAGAATGTTGCTCTGGTGTAGGTTGGTATATGGCATCAGTCCTCTTCAGGTTTATATTTATTTACGTGCAAAACAATTCTTGTCTCTTAAGAGTCATATGTAGTTGATAAATAGTTTTATACAGAAAATCTTGAATTATTTTTTCTTAGACTTTTGTGACAAAGTCTTTTACATGAGAAAAGTTCCACCTAGAGAACTCCAAATATCAACTGAGGCCTGTCCCTGCTCTCCAGGGTCCTGTGCGTTGTTGTAAGAAATAAAAGGAATCCGTTACACAAACATTGCTTTAGTCACCTGGCATGGAAGAATGGGTCCATTTACAGTATCATTAAGTACCATTTACCAAACGCCTTTAAAGGAGCTCTTTCTCTTCCTTTCTGCTCAGAGGTATTAAGGCATTAAGTAGAGTCATGGTCAGATTAAGGATACCAACTGACTCTTCAAGCAAAGAGAAAAATCGGAATTTAGGGTGAGGCGGTGTTCGGAAATGAGATAAAAATCTGAACTGAAATGGATCTAGCAAGCAAGTTCAGTTCAAGAACACAGGAAGTTACATGAGTTAGCTCGGGTCATTTGAAATGATCAGAATGGGCTGTCATGAAAAGTAGTTTCCTGCTATAGGAGATCTTACGGCTCCAAAGGGTGTAGTAAAGTGCCTCCTAGGCGAAGGTCGTAGGCACCCAAATAGACCCCTAGGAAGGTAGCTTTTGATTTATGTGTTCAGAAATTTCATCTTCAGAGTGGTGGACGCAGGATGCTAAGTCACTAACGGATTGGACTGTGACTGAAGAATAAAGTCAGTTTGCTAATTTTAAAATTTTCTCTTTGTAGGTGAGTTATATGGGCAACAGACTTACAAAGACATTACTTTATGAGTGTGGATTCAGAGTAAGAGGAGTCAGTAATGGGATGTGAATATATTCTAATACTGCGTTCTGCCCACGGTCTGATTTGTCCACGCTTCGACAGGAGGCGCCTTCTCGCTGGGGAAGCTACGATGCCCGAACCCTTCCCGCTACCTCTTCTCCCTGCCAGTGTTCATAGTCTCTTCAACTGTTTTCCAGGCCAGGGTGCCTGACCATCTCCAGCCATCACCAAATACACACATACGTGTGTGCACATGCAAACACACTACTTTGGTAAATATGTTAATACTTTCAGTCAAGTTATCTCTTGTCCTCCTGGCCTGGAAGGATCTTTCACTTCAGGGTGACTCAGCATATCTCCGGTGTCACCCATGTTGATTAGTCATTTCTCAGTTCTCAATAAAACATCCCATGGTATTGACCTGTCATTGGGAGTGTTCGGTCAGAGGTGGGGTGTCTGTTTCTTGGAATATCCCTAAGGGGATAACTTCATGAAGAGGCTAGTTGGAGCAGATAACCTTGAAGTGCCGTGTGGCAGTAAATTAATAACTGTTTCACCTCTGTAGACCTCACTGATCCCGAAACGTCTCTTTGAACCTTTGAAGTGTGTTTTCACTGTTTAGGAGTTGTTTCTAGCGAAATGCGACACGGAAGTCACCTTGCACGTGTTGTCACGTTGCTGTGTGTTGGCCATTCCATTACCTACTTCTGCTTTCCTCAATGTATTTCACATTCGCGACCAAATGGAGGTGCTACTGTTCCTCAGACTTGCTGCCCCAGGCTGCCTCTCCACCAAAGCTCTTGCTGTTTCTTCTGCTTGGAATGCCAGACCTTCCCCAGCTCTTAATCAGCACCTGAACCATTCTTCATGGTCCAGTTGAAGCTTTCCATCAGCCCACGCCTTCATCCAGTCTGCGCGTGGATCCCCCACGGCACCGTGTTCTTCCGGTGGTTATTTTGCATCTTGTTATTTTGCACTTCTCTTTTCCCTTTGATATTGTGTAAGCTCTTGACAGTAGTGGTTTATTTATTTTCATTTGACTTAACAGTGCCTGTCTCATCCTTGTTTTCATTCCTATCAGGATATCACACAAGTATAGAAGCTAAAGACAATATCAGAATGTTAAGGGGAAGAAGCATGGTTGTATTTAACTAGAAAACTCGGCATGGAAACTATGTAGAATATTTAAAAGATCAGAATTCAGTTATTAGGGAAATTTTAACAATAGAATAAAAATCCAGCCAAACACAATGGGACTAAGGAATTTAGGGTGAATTATTATTTCAAGAAGTTCTGATGTTTAGGAAAGTAGGTTGAGAAGGAGATGAGGGTCAAGGAAAGTTGTTTGTTTCTTGGAGAGATGAAACTCAAACATTTTTTGAACCTAGAGGAGAGACTTAGAGATTAAAGATTCCAGCAGGGATATGAAGAGCACAGGTGCCAGGGTGAGGTCTGGGGGAAAGGAAGGCTCTCTTTTTCTCTGAGGCAGAAAGGGAGACCATGAGTATAAGGTAGGAAAGCTGAAGGCAGTTATTTCTGTTTCCCCAGTGTAAGAGTATTCATAGTAATCAGAATGACAGGGCTAGTTAAAGGACATAGACTTGAGGTTTATTGTAGTCGACTCCTGAAAATTATCTCGTTTATTTTTTTAAAGATTTTATTTATTTATTTGTCAGAGAGAGAGCGAGTGAGCACAAGCAGGGGGAGCAGTAGGCAGAGGGAGAGGGAGAAGCAGGCTCCCCGCTGAGCAAGGAGCCCAATGTGGGGCTCCATCCCAGGACCTTGGGATCATGACCTGAGCTGAAGGCAGATGCTTAACCAACTGAGCCCCCCAGGCGTCCCTCATTTGTTTCTTGATATCATCATTGTCTGTCTTCCCCCAGTAGATCGTAAGCTCCCTGAAGACAAGGGTTTTCATCAGTATCCTCAGCACCAAAAAATTGTGCCTGGCACATAGAGAATATTTGTTGGGTGAATGGAGAATGAAAGGGGGGCCAGTTGGAGATACTCAAAATTATTGCTGTCATCTTTTAGCTTTCAATAAATGTACAGACTAAAAATATACCATGTTAATTGTCTCAGGACAATTCTGTCATAGAAGCTTGTCTAAAAGCACCTAGAAACATAGAAAGGTAGTTATTGGATTTTTTCATATTTAGAAATTGGTAGGATGAGAACTAGAGCTTAGAGTTTTGCAGTATTTGACCAAGGAGTGTAAAGTTATGTGTAGTATCCTGAAGACCCTTTCATTAGACAGAAGCTTGATCACCAGCAGCTTGGTGGATATGGCATTAACTATTAGTTATCCACCCAATATATATTCTCCTTGTCTTTCTTAGGATTCATGTATTGTTAGATGTGCTACTGTAACTTGAAACTATATTCTCTAGCCTTCTCTGAAAATAAGGAGATTTCTGAGAAAACTCTTTAAAAGAGGCTGACCTAGGAGGAAACCGTTATACTTTTCTCCCTCCTGCTTCCTGGAATGTGAATATAATGGCTTGGAACCCCAGGAGTCATATTGTGACCATTAGGTAACCTTGAGGATGCAAGCCAGTGCTAAAGATGGTGGAAAAGAGTGTAGGTGTGGAGCAGCCATATTGGGCTTTCTGTAGCCTTCTTATTGTTCAGACAATATGAAGTATTTTGTTTAAACTGTTATTTTGGATCTCTGTTTCTTTCAGGAGAACTCAGTTGATTAGAAAGGAAAAACAAAGGAATTAAGGATAAGAAACCTTAGGTCAAATGAAGAGCAGTTTTAATGGGAGTAAGGATAAGAGGTTGAGGTCAGAGAGAGGTTCTGAGTTTGAGATGGGTGGGTAATGAAAGAATCTAAGGGATCATAATAGGTTGCAAAAGCAGAATGCTGTTGAGGTCTCCTGGAGAAGAGAAAGTCCAGGAAATGGTATTTGAATATGCAGATAGGTAACCAAGCGGTAACCCTTCAGTTAGACCAGTGTATCTTTGAATTTTGATTTCATGGGCCTACCAAGGATCTCTCTGTAGACCAGTAATCTTAAGGATTCTAGTTTGAGACGCACTACAAAATATTATTTTATTGTATGGCTTTCTTGTTGAAATGATTTAAAGCAACTAATAAAGTTACAAATTGTGGGGTTTAAAGAATTAAAAATAGGAAAATGGGGGAGAGAGCAAACACGGTGAAAAACAAAATGGAAGCAGAAATGAAGTTAATATGATAAAACACGCATGACATTCTCGCTATTTTTAGATATAGGTAACAGATTTGGGTAGAAGCTTTCCAGCAGTCAGCTTGAAAAATGTAACATGATAGGTTGTTACAATAATTACAGGAATCGTGGGATAAAAGCAAGTTAGTTCAGAAAAATTAGACTTATTTCTTTTACTAAGACTATTTTACTTGAATTCTAACTTTATATGATTGAATTATATAATAACATCAAAATTTTTCTTTTAGGTGGGGGAGGAGAATATCAAGACAGGTTTTAGGAGAACCACCATAAACAAGTTTACACCGTTACCCCAACATCAGGGTAAAAAGTGAATACGGTTGGGCAGCTCTCCCGAATGCCAGTTATCTGACCGAGTTTTCAGAATGACTTGCATGGGTAGATAACCAAGAGACTGAAAAATAAGACGTGTCAAGAAAATTGGTAAGAATAAGAAGGGTTAGGCTTAGGAGAAACTATCCTGGAAAGTAGACATTAGCCTTCGGAAGCTTCGCTGTTCCCTACTGAGCACCAGTATAGATTTGTAATTCAGCATGAGGGTGAGTAAAAAGGAAGGGTATTGTGGTTGCTGGCGATGATTATTAGGTATTTGAGGCTCTTTTCATTAAACCTTTACCGGAGAACAATCTTTTGCCTTTAAGAGTGAAATTGGTTTAAGGTGGGGCTTATGGTTCAGGGCAGTGAAAGAAAAGACTGGAAGACTTCACATCCCTTCCATTCTTCAGAGTCTGGGACTCCAGATTATATTTGCCATATATTTGTTAGGGTTTGGTACTTAAAAAAAAAAAAAAAAAATCCATAGTCTGGCAGGGGTCACCCACATGCCTTTGTCACTCGTTGTTTGAATATGCTGACAGAACCCAGAAGTAGTGAGATCATGAATTTAGTTGAAGAATCCAGGTATTCAAGATGCTGTTTAAGTGGCATCTACAAGATATTAAAGGACTTTTCAGACTATTTTAAAATTAAATTTGCCTGAATTCTTCTAAATGATTTTGCAGATTTCCATAATAAATGTGGCAAACATTTCTCTTATGGGATGTAAATAATCAGACTCCGTCGCACTGTAGAGTAACATTATAAAGCACTTAGCTAATCAGATTGTGAGAGTCGCTCCAAATTCCTAACCATGTAATTTTTGCATAGAGAGAGGGTACTTCATGCTGTGCAATTAACTGGTTTTATTAGCTATAAATTTGGTTGTTGCTAGCTGGCCTGACGGGCTGGTGCCTGTGGAGAATTGGATCTTGGTTTTTGACTTGATACTGCGCAGTCGAGTGTCAGGAAGGCATGGGAATTTGTAGGGGGGGCAGCAGCTGAGGCCCTAAGAGGGAGTCGATGAGGAGTTGTTTCTCACACTTGTGTAACTAACTAAAGAGAGCTTTGGAATTTTCTAGGCCTGTTGTGATTTCTGGATGTTCTATAAACCGACATGCCATTCCATATTCAAAAAAGGTTTATAAAGTAAAATGGGATGGTTTAGTGATTATAAGCAGGGACATCAAACTACCTGTGTGGAAAATCTGGCTTTGCCATTTATTATGCCCTTGGGCAAGTTTTAAATTCTCTCTGTGCCTAGATCTCTTTGCCTGAGTAAGGGCGATAGTAGCAGGCCCTGGCTCATGGTGTGCTGTGAGAGTTTGAAGGTTCAGTCTACGTGACGCGCTTGGCCTGGCTCAAAGTAGGCATCAGTAAATGGTAGCTGTCATTGTGGAGGAGTCTGCAAATTGGAATCTCTTTGAGCAAGGGAAGCTTCTAATAAAAAATGGTTAGATGAAAGATCTCATATTTTTATTGGACTTTTTTTTTTTTTTTTTTGAGCCAGGGAGGAAATATGTAAAAAGAGGCAGAGGTCGGAGATCTAGACTCAAATTTTGTTAGACTTCAGGTCAGCTCCTGGAAGGTGAACTTAAAGACCCAGTTTTCTTCACTCTTAAACACAATAAAATAGCTAACTTATTTGTGAGGGCCCTATACGACAAGTGTTTTGAAAATGTTAAAGTGCTATAATTAGGGAAAAACATGGAAATATTTTTATCTAAACGTGGAAAGTCACATATAGTAAAATAAACGAGGCTCATTAAAGCGAGCAGATTATGACAGTAGAATCTGCTGCTGGAAGAGACCTGAGTTTGCTCAGATGCTTGACTGAGTCTGAAGGATAAGTTGATTATCAAGAAAGGGGAAAGCTGGCAGAGAACGGAATTAGCGTTGGTTGAACACCTGGCATTTGCTGGGCACTGGGGTAGGATTACTGTCCCCATCTTACAGATGAGGAGACTGAGGCTCAGACTGGTTAAATAACTTCCTCAGAGTCACCACGGTTCTAGGGGGCCGAGCCACCACTCATGCTCAAGCCTGTTGGACTCTAGGGGATGTCCTAACACACCATGGCCAAGAACCTCTGTTCCGTTTATGAAATATTTATTGAGTATCCACTCTGTATAACATACTGTTAATAAGACATCAGGTTTTTTTATAGAGATGGATAGAAATTTAAAGCATGAAGGAATCTGAAAGATAATTCTGTCCAGTAGAGTCATTTTCTAGGAAAAGAACAAGGTCCACAGGTACCAGGCATCTCTAGGGCCATCCATTTTGGAATTAGAATTTGAATTCACTCACCTGTCCAGTATTTGATTAAGTTATATTGCCGTTCAATCTTTTAAAAGCCGAATCCTTCATTAGGTCATACTTCACGGCTTATTCAAGGGCTTTCTTTGGCATGGGAGGGGAGGTCCTACGTAATTTTAGCACCAAGTGATCTCAGCGACCAAGTTACGTGAGTTGTTTTGTGAAAAGCAGGGTACTTTTTTCCCCCCAGGCCATCAAATTAGGTAGGACTGTTTGTAGACAGAAGCACGAAGAAATGTACCACACACAACTTTTGTCACCCAAACTGAATGCAGATTGTTTACAATGTATTTGACTTTTTCATGCCATCACAGTGACATTCTCTTGTGAGCATGAAGAATGTAAAATCTCTTAGCCTTTTTATGCTTTGGAAAGATCTCTTAACTCCCCCGGTCTTCAGTCTTCACTATTTGTCTCATTCAGTTTTCGCAACCCTCCTCTCCTGCCAGGTTAGCCTGCCCTTAGTTGGGAATGGCCTTAACTAGAGAGCAGCCTGGTCCCTGGAGACGAGCCCAGGCTGCTGTCCGAGTGGCTGCACATGGAGTCGGCTGCAACCCACCAGGAAAACCATTGAGCAATAGGCTTCCCGGCACTAGCGAAGTTTGTAATAAATCCCACATGGCTCCATCTTGGGTGTTCATGATGAGTGAGCAAAATGATTGGCTTATTTTTTCTTCTTAGTATCCCTAGCCATTTTCCTTCCAAAGAAAAGTCTTCATGATGTCAAACATTGTTAGGAATTGGGGCTGTATGATACTATAGAACCAGAAATGAGTTCATTTATCAGTTATTTCCTTGAATATTTAAAGGACAGTATTTAAAGGAGAACCTACGCAACTGTGAGCTTTGCTGCTTGTCACGTGACTCCTGCTGAATGGGTCTGATTAAACCTAGAGTGACTGGGAGAGCATGACCTGTATGACGCTCGGGCGATTGAATATGGGATTGAAAATCATCCAAGCCTACCTTTATAAGCTGTTCTTGTAGCATAGCATTTTTAGGAGCAGAGGGCTGGTTTTCCATCTTGCCATACATACAAGAAAACAAGCTTTTAGTCTAGGAAAATTCTCCTAACCGTGATACTCTTGGGGTAAAAATGCAATGAATTACACAGTATTTTGGGGATGCCTGGGTGGCTCAGCCGGTTAAGTGTCTGACTCTTGATTTCGGCTTCGGTCATGATCTCAGGGTCATGAGATTGAGCCCTGCGTTGGGCTCTGTGATAAGTGTAGAGCCTGCTTGAGATTCTTTCTCTCCCTCTCGCCCTCCCTCTGCTTTCTCTCTCTCTCTCTCAATAAATAAAATCTTAAAAAAAAAAATTAAACAGTGTTTTCTTGGTTTTGGCCCTGATGCTTATGAATCTTTGGATTACTGAGCCTGAGCGTTCTGCGCCGGTTACCTTTATAACAGCGCCTGCAGCAGAGGGGAAATTCTGCCTGTGTCTTGCCTGAAAGAGCTAGCTGTTTTGACCTTATAGATTTGTAAATACTGTTTCAGGACTTTTTAAATCAAGAATTTCCCTTTGTCCCTTACCTTCTGCTGCTAAGTACAATAGTTCTGGGCTCTTTGCTGATAAAGAGAAGCAGCATGCTGTACTGAAAGGACCAGTGGCCATGTCTTTTCGAAGCGTCCCGTTCATAGGAGACCTGGTTGAATTACTGTGGACTTTTAGGACACTGGCCCAAGCTGGCTGCTTTAACAGAACGCTAAAGACAGGTGACTTATAAACAACAAACATTAATTTTCACAGTTGTGGAGGCTGGGAAATCGGAGATCAGGGTATTAGCAGCTTCTGTGTCTGGTAAAAGCCTGCCTCCGGGTGCACAGATGGCCATCTCCCGCTGTGTCCTCACCTGTGGGAGGAGCGAGGGAGCTCTCTGGGGTCTCTCTTGTAAGGGCACAATCCCCTTCCTGAGGGCTCTACCCTTATAACCTAATCATCTCCCAAAGGCCCCCCCTTCAGATACCATGACACTGGGGATTAGATTTCAGCATATGAACTTTGGGGGAATACAAACATTCAGTCTGCAGCAGGGAGCATCTGCATGGGCTTAAGGTAGAGCAGCGGGTATGGAAAGTGTCTGGACTTGACGAAAGGCTGGCTTATCTTCAGAGGTGATTTTGGAAATGGAGTCGGTCTTTGAAAAACGTGGGGGTTAGAGGCACCAATCCCCTTCCGCCCCAAGCACAGTCAGAACTCTGTGTATAACTTTTGACTCCCCCAGAACTTAACTCCTAATAGCCTACTGTTAACTGAGAGCCTTACCGATAATGTAAGCAGTTGATTGACACGTATTTTGCATGTTACATGTATTATCTACCATATTCTTACAATAAAGTAAGCTAGAGAAAAGAAAATGTTATTAAGAAAACCATAAAGGAGAGAAAATACATTCAGAGTGCTGTATTCTATTTATTTAAAAAATCCACCTATAAGTGGACCTGTACAGTTCAAATCTGGTCAGCTGTATATGGTGAAACATATTGGGTAGAAAATTGGAAATGGAAGGTTGAAGACTAAGCAAGGCCCTGCACTGTGAATCTGGAAGAGTACAATGTCAGAGCAAGGGCATGCTTAGAGACTAGCAAGGCAGGAAGTTGTGCTCATGTCATTGCCTTGGACCGCAGAGCCTCAGAGGCAAAGTGCACGTCTTCATTCTGAAAGTTTAAATCAACAATGAGCTCGTGAACATAAATTTCGGATGGGGCTGCTTCTGTGGTTATGTAATTGATGGACTGTCATTCTTGCGAAATACTAGCCTTAGAAACACCCTGATGCGTGTGAAAGAACAGAATGCATCCGAAGCACATCTGCACCCTCTGGCATTTTACTCTTCCCACTCTGCTGTTCAGAGTAAACATTTACTCACGTGGACTCTCTATAGCAGTTATTTAAACACACTAAGTATCATTATCATCCAATACTGTACGTTCACGCTGCAGGGAAGATCGAGTGCTTCCTATAGATGAAGTATTTGACCTTCCTCCCTCGTGCGGTATCCTACTAGACATTTGACAAGATGAGCAGTCTAGGGCAGCAGGCCACAGAAGCAAACGTAAGAAGGGAGAGGAGATCATTTAATAAAAGTACAGATATCGAGTACGCTGAAATCAATCTAGATTTCAGTTTCCAACACCCACCTCTGCGGTCTCATGGCCTCTCAGGACCTGCGGCCTTCTTCAAGAATAACCCAGGTGAACATTAATTTGTTGCAGGCCCAGGTCAGGAGAAACTCACGGCTCAGAAGTTAACTGAGCTAGTTTTTATATGTCTAGGGTAGTTCTGGGAAGGTAAGGAAGGAGTATTACTTCTTCCTGATCCAATCCTAGAGAAAATCAGAATTTCTGTGCAAATAAATATTTTTCATTTTGTATTTTCTGGTCATATATATTGCATGCACGTATTGCTTTTTGTGATTAAAAAATTATATAGGTTTAGGGGTGCCTGGGTGGCTCAGTCAGTTAAATGTCTGGCTTTGGCTCAGGTCACGATCTTCAGGGTCCTGGGACTGAGCCCCATGGGCTCCCTGCTCAGCAGGGAGTCTGCTTCTCCCTCTCCCTCTACTCCTCCCCCCTGCTCGTGTATGCTCTCTCTCTCTCTCAAATAAATAAATAAATCTTTTAAAAAATATATATATAGGTTTATTGTAAAGAATTTTAGAAATACATAAAAATTTAAAATCATTAATGATTCTGGTACCTAGAGATGACCATATTTAATATTTTATTTCAGTTTCTCTTACATATGTAATTTCTACTTTTAAAAAGTGTGGGATCATTTCCTATCTTATTAAACTTTGAGGGAATATACTGATCCTGGGTCATATTGGTATTTTGGAGACAGAGCTGTCTTTGGAGAACGCCTTTGACCTTGAATGCACAGTGTGAAGGACACTGCTTCCTTTGAATGGTTGAATGAGCCGCTTCTTTTTTTTATTATCATACTCCGATGGAGTCAGAGAATCCTAGAATTGGTGAGGACCTCAGAGATCAGGGTCCCTGGAATGCTTTAAGTGTCGCGTGCACCAGAGGGCAAGAAGGAGCAGCTGACATCGTGGACAGTAGACGTGTACCTTGGATTTTATTGTACCTACTGTCTTTGTTGTCAGTATCACATCACAGGCAGAAGGATACAATCCTGCTGTTACGTGGAGGGTAATAGCTGTTGACAACCTGGGAGAAAAGCCTGTTCCTAGGAGAAGATGTAAATAGAGCCGGCCAGCCTAACGATGTGAGTCTTCAGAAACGATTTCTTTCGTTAGTGTTGTCTGTAGATCAGTAGAGTGCTGTCAGTATCTTTAGTTTCTTTTAAAAAGGAAGTGAACTCACTTTCATTAACTATTTATCACAGGCGCGCTTGGGTGGCTCAGTCAGTTAAGCATCCAACTCTTGATCTAAGGTCAGGTCTTGATCTCCGGGTCGTGAGTTCAAGCCCCACGTTGGGCTCCATGCTGGGCATGGAGCCTACTTAAAACAAGATACGTATATATTTATCACATAAATACATATAGACTATATCAGTGGAATGTAAAAAATGTAAAACAAGCCTTAAAAACAGAATCTGTAAGGATTTTGTGGCAGCTCTCCAATATTAAATTTAAATTTGGGATTAGGTTGAAAAACTTTTAGTTATAGAATGAGTCATGGAGATGTAATATACAGCATAGTGGCTACAGTTAATAAGACTGTATTATATAGTCGAAAGTTGCTGAGGCAGTAGGTCTTAAAATTCTCGTCACAAGAGAAAAGAACTTGTCACTACGTGTGGTGATGGATGTTAACGACTTAGTTTGGCTTCTACCTTTTGGTTATAGTGCGTAACGCTGCGCAGAGCACTGGCATACACATCTCTGTTTGAGTTCCTAGAATGGCATTTTGCAAACTGAGAAATATATAGATTCTTTATATAGAAATATTGAGTCATCTGTATTTCTAATGTTGATTAAAATTATTATTTCGGTGTATCTTAAGTATACACAACATAAAACTAAGAACGACTTATGTGTTTTTTTTCGAAGATTTTAAGTAATCTCTACACCCAGGATGGGACACAAACTCACAACCCCGAGATCAAGAGTCCCATGCTCTGCCGACTGAGCCAGCCAGGCGCCCCGGCACTCCTTACGCTTATAGCTCTTGTAAAATAAAAGTATAAAGTCAACATAACTAAAGTGAACAATCTTCATCAAATTACATTTACTGAAAATAAATGGCTTTTGTTGATGTTGATAGCGTAAAAGATATTTTGGGGGGGCACAATGGGTCATTATATTTAGTCTTCATCATTAGTTATGTTTCCTTTATAACAGTGAACTTTTTAAACCACTAATCCATTATTCTGATGGGCAGTCTATTTGCTAGAGTATTCCAAAATATAAATCTGGAAAACAACAATGTAAAGAAAAGCTTTTTGTTCCTGTAATAGTTGCACTAAAGAACTGTTGGCAAGCGGGTGCCTGTAAAGGCGAATCTAGAGAGCCCGAGCACGTCCGCTTGCTGGCAGATCCGGATTGCTATACGGCACAGGTTTCAGGCACTTGTTAATCCCACAGGTATTTCTGTTGGAGCTCACTTGAGTCGGTATATCATGATATGACTTGATCTTCCTTTGTTGCAAATACCACTTATTTAGTCTCTCTCTGCTTATTATAAGACCATTTCCATGGAACTAGTACAACACTCCGTAGCGCTATGTTGTTTTTATAATGTTAAATCAAATTCTTAGTTTGTTAAATTAGAACCTAAAGTCTTATTCTGTGAAAATGTCTTTTACTTACAAATTATACCGCAAGAATTTAGTTTTTCCTAACTGTAAAAAAATTTTAAATGAGCATAACAATGGGACACAAGGTAATGGTTGTTATTTTAACATCTGCGTATGTTTACCAGCACTTGAAAGATAAATTCTGTCTCTCCAAGGCATCACGTGGCAGTATCTTAAATGTAAACATGAAAATTAGCTGGAATATTGAAAAGCCCATGTGGTGCTGAATTATAAAATGGTCATCCAAAGATTTAGAATATTCTTTTTTTTGTTTCTTTTTCAAGTAAGTTCTACACCCAACATGGGGCTGGAACTTACAACCCTGAGATCAAGAGTCACATGCTCTATCAACTGAGACAGTGAGGCACCCCTTGATATAAGCATTTTTAATGGTCACAGAATTCAGATACCCCAAAGAATACACCAAAACGTACCAAAGGATAACACTTCCCTATTTTGATAAATACCGGTCCAGACATTAGTGCTTTACTTGCATTTAATTCTTTTAAAGATTTTTTTATTTATTTATTCGACAGAGATAGAGACAGCTAGCGAGAGAGGGAACACAAGCAGGGGGAGTGGGAGAGGAAGAAGCAGGCTCATAGTGGAGGAGCCTGATGTGGGGCTCGATCCCATAACGCTGGGATCACGCCCTGAGCCGAAGGCAGGCGCTTAACCACTGTGCCACCCTACTTGCGTTGAATTCTAATACTTTACTCACAAAGAGTTGATCTGCCTTAAAAATAGGGGGGCTTATGTTTTCCAAACTTCACATTAACTGTTTTTTTTTTTTTTAAGATTTTATTGATTTACTAGAGAGCGAGCGAGAGAGAGAGTGTGAGAGAGCACAAGAGGTGTGAGGGGCAGAGTTTGGAAAAGCAGACTCCCCACCGAGTGGGTAGCCCTACTTGGGGCTTAATCCCAGGACCCCCAGGATCATGACCTGAGCTAAAGGCAGATGCTTAACTGACTGAGCCACCCAGGTGTCCTCAAATGAACTCTGTTTTAAGGGCAAAGTTCATTTGTTATTTCTTTCTTTTTTTTTTTTTAAAGATTTTATTTATTTATTTATTTGACAGAGAGCCAGACAGCCAGTGAGAGAGGGAACACAAGCAGGGGGAGTGGGAGAGGAAGAAGCAGACTCCCAGCGGAGGAGCCTGATGTGGGGCTTGATCCCAGAACGCCGGGATCACGCCCTGAGCCGAAGGCAGACACTTAACGCCTGAGCCGCCCAGGCGCCCCATTTGTTATTTCTTAATGAGAATAGAATTGCCATCCGGATGAATAACTGTCTTGCTCAATTAATGCATTTTCTTTATACTTAGAAAACTGAACTATGGGAAGAAGGTCATTTGATGAACCCAGAACTTCTGCACACAGTAGGCACTCAGGGAATGTGAGAGAAGTGTTTTGATAGCCCCCTTCAGCGCCTGTATCACTAAAAGAAAAACAGTAACAAAGAAGCCTTGATAAATGTCTCATCCAGTCAGTAATTTTCCTTTCTTTTGATTCCATATTGACCCCATGGCAACCCTTAAACCTGTCTTGAACCTAGTTATACCACCTTAAAAACAAGTTTCACAGTGTTTTTAATGAAATCTCAATTCTTATCCTGTGACAAAAAATTTGTAACAAATAATACTAATTTACATTTTGCAGATTCCCAAAGGGGAGTCCTCTTTCTAACCAAGCCCAGTTCATTTTCCTTAACTGCTTACCGTCTTGATGACTACCCTTTCTGGAATAGGGAATTATAAATCTCCTATTTAGTTACTGCCAATAACATGCTTTTCATTTAAAAATATTAAGTTTTTTTGTACCTAAGTGATTTGGTATCTAATTGTATTTGTAATTCCTGATTTGCCATATTTTATTTCCACGAAAGTAGTAAGTACATGTGATTTAGTTAGAGAATGTCCTTACAGACATTAGAAGTTACACACTGCAGTATCTGTTTTTGCATTTATAAAATCAAGTTTAATATTTTTTTTATGATGTCACTCTGCAACAGAGTTTTCTGGTATTTAATACATTTCAAATGTAAAGTATGGCTTCCCTCCTTCCCAAATCACTCCTGAAGGTCAGGAACCCACCCTTACATCCTTTCCAGGGCCTTGCTGCATACAGTACAAGAGCAAGAATATATGTTGAATGGTTAAATAAGATAAATGGGTGTTACCTGAACCTGTTTCAGTAATAGTTAAGAAATCCTCTGTTCATTTTGTCATGACTGTTCATCCAACCAGGAGTTCAGTGTTAAGTCTCCCACAAGAGACACGATGCAGAAAAAACATGTTCGACTATTAGGAGGAGGGCTTTTCTGTAAACGGATATGGCCTCCAGCCTCGCCTCCCCCCTCCTGCGCTCGCTGTTCTGCGGCCTTGCCACGACGCACCCCTGCGGCTGCCCCTTCCAGCCCATTTCCTTTTTAAATTGCCAGAAAGCTTCCGCTGAAATTCTTCACCTTTAAGAAGGCTGCTAAAGACAGAGTTCTGTCAGCATCCCATACTTGTCGAGCACAGATCCATCTTTGTGGATGTTTGTAAGAGGAGATGGAATGGGACACCTATTTTATGAGACTTTTATAAATGTGAAATCTTAGTAACTCTGTATTTGATTTTCGTACAGGCAGAAATACTCAGTGTCCTCAGTCACAGAAACATCATCCAGTTTTATGGAGTAATTCTCGAACCTCCCAACTATGGCATCGTCACAGGTAGGCACGCATTATTTGACTTCTTTCTTTCCCCAATTACCTAGCTTTAGATTCCTTAATATGCTAAAACGCTTAATATTAGGTTCAGTCATGAATTGTGTGCTACTGTCAGATGTCACTTTTGTTGCTATAAAGCATTAATAAAACTGATTATATCAATATAATTAAGAATGGTGTTTCCACTTCTACCCATGTTTAATTGTGCTAATTATATCTGCGTAAATGCTATTTAAATGCACTCGCAGCTGCAATACCAATATTTAAAGGTGCCGTTTAACTAAAATTTCATTTAATTAGCTGAAATGAGTGATGTTTTTTGTAACTCTGTGACCTTTTACAAATTAAGATTTCTTGAGCTGTTCTGTTGTAATTCTTTGCAAGGTATTTTAATCCCATTAGAGCCTTCTTTCTTCAAGGTCTCTGACATGAGAACAGTATTTTTCATGTTTGGTCATCTGGGTCAGTAATGACCTTGATCTAAATTATCAAACTTGGAGCAGCAGCTTATAACTGATGGGAATACCCTTTCCAAAGAGGAGCACACAGAAAATTTTGCCCTATAAAAACAAAGACACGTATTTTTAATACTTTGTACTCGTATTTGTACAATACAATGAGCGGCTTTGGGTTCACAATGAGTGTAACGTACAATTGTATGATAAATAACTTTGGTCAGGTTCTTTATTTTGACAATTCTTTGATTAAAACAAAACAAACAAGAAAACCTTAAAAGATGAACCCGTCTTCTTCTGCCGTAGTGTTAACAACTTAGATTGTCTTTACAAAGAGTAACAACAAAACATCCTCAATAAAGAGCTTTGGGTTAGGTACTCTTTATAAATGATCTCTTCTAAGGCTTACAATGACCCCATGAGATAGGTTAAATAATTTCTATAAATAATTTTTAGAAAGAAGAAACTGAAACTCTAACTTAAGCACCCTTCCCAGGGTCATCCAGCTAGTGGTAGAACCACTAGTATAAATTTCTCAGGTTGATTTTATACAAGCTCCTCTTCTTATGTATGGGCAAGGTTCCAGAAGGCTGAGCACACTGGTTCTTACCCTCATAGGAACGTGGTTGCTGTTATTTCCACCTTCGAGCAGCAGGCCGTTTAACAAGCTTTTACTCTGATAAACAGCATTTTTACCTAAGTTCTTACATTCAGCTATGTTTAGATTGACGCCTAAACGGGGTAGTGTGTCAGCTTTCAATTTCGAATCTGTACATTTCCTATTAACCCGAATACCTAAGAATCGGTTATATTGTTAGGGTGTAAACCACGTTTAATCTTTTAAGTCGTATTTCTGATTTAAAGTTAAACCCTGTCTCTGACCCCGTTACCATATTGCTCCCCCTTTCCTAGTCCGTCGTATTTACTTTTTACTAGTTAGGTTTACCTTAAAAATCTGAATCCAGTTTTCTTTTCTTTTTTTTTTTTTAAAGATTTTATTTATTTATTAGCTAGAGCAGGAGTGGGGGAAGGAGCAGAGAGAGAGAGGGAGAAGCAGACTCCCCGCTGAGCAGGGAGCCCGATGTGGGGCTCGATCCCAGAATCCTGGGATCATGACCTGAGCCCAAGGCAGGCACTTAACGGACTGAGCCGCCCAAGCGCCTCTGAATCCGGTTTTCTGATGCTTGTTTGTGGCTTAAGTTATTCTTTTCTTGACGATGAAAGTGTGGTGCTCCAAAGAGATGAGAAACTGGGCTTCTAGTTTTGTACCCTTGACCTAATTTAATGCTTTTGAGTGGAAGACTTTAGCTTTAATGAACTCAACGGACTATTCGTGAAGTTTTGTAGTTTCTTGAGGTGAGGATGAGAAATAGAAAAGGGCACTTAGGGCATGGTGTGGATTCCTTTTTCCAAGAGTTTACTCTGAGTCCCAGGAGGATATGAAACGCATTCGTTGTTAGCCAGCGTACTCAACCCGGTCTTCTCACCCAAGAGAGGAAGAGAGGATCCAAGGAGTAAGCTTAACTAGCCAGTCCTCGGTTTAATGCACCTCGCTAGCATTCCCTGCTCATATCTATACTACCCCAGATCTTTGGTTATAATCGATTAGTTCTTTTTAGATCGATACCTGTTTCCCTGTAGAGCCAGGAATAAGCAACTGTTAACACTAAACATTTCTTTAAAACCACACGAGTTTCACAACTGTGCGGTAATAGTAAATTATGTATTTATAGCCCCTTTATTGACCTGTGAGGTTGATTATTAAAGACACTTTAACCAAGCTTTGGTGTTTTGAAATGTATTAATCTGATAAGATTAGTTTTGCTTCTAGAGATACTAATTTTATTTGTATGTTTACAAGTATCTACCAAAGAAATATCTGAACTCTTCAAACAACCGCCTGTAGCTTGGGCATCAAACTGTTCTGTGCAGGGGCGGAAGCAGTCCATTTGCCCACTGAGCCTAGTTTGGGAGCTCAGATGGGCTGCGGCTGATAGCACTTCTTCTTCCTCTTGAAATGAACACAAATAAGTCTTAATATGGGGAGAAAAGAGAGACAAACAGGCGCAGAGAACTTGATCACCCAGCTTAGCTGGCCCCCCTCGTTTGAACTCTGTCGTCTTCCTCAGTTGTTGGGGCTCTGAGGGGGGAAACTTGAATGGCTTGAATCCATTACACTTGAGTTTGTTAATAGAAAAGGCTGTTGCAGCAAGCAGCTGTTGGCACTCAGACAGAGGACTTGAAAGAATGATTTATCAGAGTGTCGGAATGGAATGTCACTGGTATGGGGATTGGGAGATGTGAGTCTTGTCATGATTCTGCCAAAGCTGCATAGATGGGTCTCTGATGATCTGTGTCTCTATTTTCTCCTACGCCGATGAGGGGACTAGGATAGATGATTTCTGGGTGGGAGTGTGTGTGCGTGTGTGCACCTGTGCATGCATGTGTGCCAAAACGTTTCATTACAGATTTAGAAAACCTGCTTACGGGGGACCCAGGGAAGAGTCCAAGAGGCAGCTGCCACTTATTTCCCTTGGAGGGCAAGTGAGCATCTTCCCCCTAGATCTACAAAGAAATGGAGGGACTAGAACCTCAGACTCCAAAAGCAACAATACAATAATGGGTCAAATTTTCTTTTATCTTTGGAAACCTCTTAATTCTGTACTACTCCCATTCTTTTATCTTTTTTTTTTTTTCCCTTGACAAGTATTTACACAAATACTTAATGGCTGGGAGTGTAATGGTGAGATGACTCCTGGGAAGGAAGGTAGGGTCGTTAGACACTGGGTCAGGTCGTTCTCTTGGAGCCAGTTTGGAGAGGAGCGGTGCACAAAGTATCTGGAGGCAGACTGGGTCCAGACTCCCAGGACTCCAGAGGAAGGTGGTCGAGAGTCTCAGAGGCCTGGGGAATTCCATCTTTGTGCTCTAGGGCTGCTGTCAACCTCTTAAATCTGTTAACTGATTCTACATGACCTCTTATCACTACTCTGAGAGAGGATACTAGTACTGTATGATTCTTCGACCCAAATCCTCATTAAAACTCAACATGGAAAACATTAATTTTTAAGTGCCTGATCTCATTTCCTTGAACTCAATCTTGATTTATTTCAGTCTCAGACACCTCTAATTTGCATGTTTTGATATTGTGTTGGTCTTTTCTTATTAGCCAATTAGAAATAAATGTCACGTCTTGTTATAACAAATTCCAGACTTTTACCTAAATTCATTTGTACTCTTAGTTATAATCCAAACAAAGCTTGCTTGGTAATATTTTACTATAAAGAGATTTTGTGATAATGGTATTTATTTCAACAAGACTGAATATATGTTTACATTTTTCAAAACCAGCTATGGTTGCCATAAAACTAAAAGGGGAAAATTAACTTAGAAATCAAAAGGAAATGTTTCCTTAATATGGTTCTTAATGACCCTTTTTTAAAAGAATTAAAACAAATACTTTATACCAAAGTCCAATAAACTGTTCTAGGGAGAAGTGAAGTGGTTTGTAAAGCATATAATCATGTGTGTATAAATAAGGTGGGTCCTTAATTTCCAATGAGAAGACCAAAAGGATGAAAGAATTATATGCCCTTTTAAAATGGTTTACCTACCAACATATTTAAGGATCCTGTTTTATAGGAAATAGTATCATAGTACTGCCCTTCCTGCACCCTCACATTCACGAAGCAATTTCATTTCATAATGTATCTTCTATATCCGTGGTTTTTTTCATTATCTGAATCCATTTTTAAATGATTTTAACATGGTTTTCAGAGTACATCTCTAATGGAAAAACACCATGCTGTGTGTCTCCTCCACTCCCAGTCCTTCACTTCGGGCACTTCTGGCCAAGTGTGTGGTAGCTTTCCCGCACCAAGTGATTCTGTGACACATCTGGGTATTCTGCAGTTTAATTCACTTCTGACATGATCTACCTGGAGATAGCGCCAGATACCACAGGTTGGGGTTCAGTCTCACAAGAGTGCCCCCCCCCCGCAATAGATGCCGGTTTCGAGTTCAGGTTGTCACCTGTACTTCTGACTACTGGCTATAAATAGGATGTTCCCCCTATGCTTTCTTTGGATTTGATCATACTGGAGCAGCTCACAGAACTCCGGAAAACAGCTTACTTACTAGATTACTGATATATTACAAAGGATATTAAAGGATATCAGATGAAGAAATAACATAGGGTGAAGTCCGGAAGGGTCCTGAGCGCAGGGGTTTCTGTCCTTTTGGAGTTTGGGGTGAGCCCTCCCAGCACAAATCTCGAAGCTCTCTGAACCCCATTCTTTTGGATTTGTATATGTTTTATTACATAGGCACGTTGATTAAGCACTGGTGGTTGGTGATTTTCAACCTCCAGCCCTCTCCCCTCCCCAAAGGTGTATGTGTGTGGGGGGGAGATTCTAATCACAGTTGTTGGTTCTCCTGGAGAATAGCTCCCATCCTTAGGGGCTTTCCAAAAGCCACTTCATTAACATAAACTCAGATATGGTTGAAAGGGGCTTGTTATGAATACAAGACGCTCCTTTCATCTTGATGGCTTTGGAGCTATTTGAGGAACCAAGGACAAAGACCAAATATTATAACAAAAGGTGCTCCCATTACTCTTATTGCTTAGAAAATTCCACCGGTTTTAGGAGCTTTGTTTCAGAAACAGGAAGAAGACAGACACATATTTCATAATATAAATCACAGTATTACGAAAGCATCTTCACTGTAGCCTTAGATGTTCAAAATACAGTAGGTTTTGGATTTCTCTATGAGGTATCTCTGGATATTCATCTCAAGTTTCAACTACCCAATGGCATAACATTAGGATTGTTGGATAGTTTAGTCCCATAGGGAATATGTGTAACCATAATTGTAATGCTTTTTTAAGTGATCTTTAGAAGACTTGTTTTCATGGACTTCCCACAGTTGCAATTGAGAGTTCATAGGTCCAGAAGTAATTATTCTGTCTGTGTAAGTTTTGTTGCCTCCTCCTTTTTGTTTCTCACTCATATGGGTGACTTGATAAGCCTTTAACATTTGCCTTTGATTAAGATAATCTCCCGCTGATATTTTCCCCCAAATATGTTTTGCTGTACAAAATAAAGTAATTGAGAGAGCACCCTATGAGAGATTTGAGAAGTATCTTAGTGACTCCCTCTTTTCTGAGGAGTAATTTTTTTTGGCGGTGGGGGTGAACGTTATATTTGGCATCTACGGTAACTCTTAAAGGTACTGAGAGAATCTTCTACTAAATGCTATTTTAGTAACCAAAAACTATTTGAATGGTGTATCACCAGTGATATTTTCATTTATAGAAGGCAGCTTACTTGTCTAGATCATGTGGTAGTATAGACTTGTAATGCCTTCATTGTTACATAGGACCAAACTATTTCATAGTAGAACTTAAAGCTCTTCTTTACCATTCCTTTGTTCATCTAAGATTATCATTGTAATTTTATGCTATTTGGTGGCTATTAATAATTTTGATGTACAAATAAAAATTACACAAATACAAAAAACAGTGAATCAAGCAACAGAGACTCTCATCAAACAAATCGAATTTAAAAAAAATAGGACCCCCCATGGAAATTCTGGAGTGGAAAAGGTCAATGATAAATGATAAAAATGAAAAATTCTCTAGAGTGACCTAACAACAGATTTGAGATAGCAAAGAAAAGAAAAATCAGTGAACTTAAAACTGGGCCAATAGAAATTATCCAGTCTGAAAGAGAAAAAATTTGAGTAAGGATGAACAGAAGCACAGAGACCTATGGACAACATCAAGTGTACCAATTAATGTATAGTAGCAGAAAGGGAAGAGGGTAGAAAAATATAAAAATAGAAAATGGAAAAAACAGAAAAGTATTTGAAGAATTAATGGCCAAAAAACCTCCCTGAGTTTGATAAAATGCATTCATCTACATACTGGAGTAGTTCAATGAACCTCTAAGTAGGATAGATGCAAAAGAACCCACACCTACACACATTGTAGTCAAACTGTGTTGTTAAAGACAAATTGAAAATCTTGGAAGTAGTAAATAAAAACAACTTCTCACCTATAAAGGAACAACAATATGATTAGTGACTAACTTCATATCTATAACAATAATGGCCAAAAGCTGTAGACATGTAAAATGCTGAAAGAAAAAAACTATATCCAGCAAAAATTATCTTTAAAAATGAAAATAAAGCAAAGATGTGCTTGGATAAAGGATGAGAGAATTTGTTGCTCTTAGTTCTGCCTTATAAGAAATACTAAAGGCAGTTGATTCTTCAGGCAGAAAGAAAAGGACAGCAGATAGTAATTAAAGGAAAAATAAAGGGTACTGGAAATGATAAATATGTGGGTTAATATAAAATCTCCATGGATATATTTGTTCTTATTTCTTCTCTTAACATCCTTAAAAACATAAGATTGTATAAAGCAATAATTAGAACACTGTTTTGTTTACTTAAAAAATGTAGATGGGGTGCCTGGGTGTCTCAGTTGGTTAAGTGTCTGACTCTTGGCTCAGGTCATGATCTCAGGGTCATGAGATTGGGCCCTGTGTTGGGCTCTGCACTCAACACGAAGTCTGCTTGTCCCTCTCCCTCTGCTCCTCCCCCTCCACTCTCTCTCTCAAATAAATAAATTTTTAAAAAATGTAGATATATTTTAGCATAATAGCATAAAAATGAGGGAGGGAATAGAGCTGTATCAGAGAAAAGTTTCTGTATTTTATTAGAATTAAGTTAGTGTTAAGCTGAAGTAGATTGTACTAAATTAAGGGGCATTTTATATTGCCTTTAGCCACTGCTAAGTCCACTCAAGAAATAAGAAAAAAAATAATAAACTGAGGAACTAAAATGATAAATAAAAAATATTAACACAAAGAGCAGTAAAAGAGGAGCAGATGACCAAGAAGGACAGGAGACATGTAAAAAACAATATGGCAAAATCAAATCCAACCATATCAATAATTACATTAAATGTGAATGATCTAAACTTCCCAGTTAAAAGACAGAGATTGTCAGACTGGATAAAAAAGCAAGCTCCAACTATATGCTGTCTACAAGAGACACACTTAAGATTCAGAGACACAGACAGGTTGAAAGTAAGTGGATGGAAAAAGACATACCATGGAAACAGTAACAATGAAAGAATTGGGAGTAACTGTATTAATTTCGGACAAAATGGACTTAAGAGAAAAAAATATTAGAGATGAACATGTCATTTCATAAATCATAAAAGTATCAGTACATTGGGAAGATACAGCAATTGTAAAGGTATACATACCTAACGGCAGGTCCCCAAAGAACATAAAACAAAAACTGACAGAATTTAAAGGATAAGTGGGTAATTCAACAATACTTGATTGTTGTCTACTCTCAGTAATTGATAGGACAGCTGGACAGAAAATCAGTGAGGGTATAGAAGACTTGACAAACAATCAAGTCTACCTAACTCACCAAACATAGAATACACTACTCAACAAAGAAGACATATTCTTTTCAAGTACATATCCAACATTCTTCAGAACATAGCATAAGTTAGGCTATGAAATAAATCTTGATACATCTAAAAAGATCGGAATACTGCAATGTATGTTCTCCTACTACAATAAAATTAAGTTAGGAATCAGCACCAGAAAGAAATCTGCAAAATTCCTCCGAATATTTTGGAAATATACACATTTCTAATATTCTAAATACTTAAGAAATCACAATAGACTTTAAAATATTTTGGACAAAAAGAAAAATGAAAAAATGCAACATAACAAAGTTATAGGAGGCAGGTAAAATAATACTTAGAGGGAAATTTATAACTTTAAACATCTGTGTCAAAAAAAGAATGGTCTGACATTGATCGTCCAAGCTTCAACCTTAAGAAACTACAAAAAAGATCCACATAAACCCAGAGCAACCCAAAAAAGGAAATAATAAAAATGAGAGCAGAACATGATAAAATAGAAAACAGATAAATGATAGAGAAAAATCATTGAAACTAAAAATTTGGTCTTTAAAAATCAATAAAACTGAAAAACCTTTAGCTAGATTGACCAAGAGAAAAAAGAGAAGATACATATTAGCAAACTCGGAAATGAAGGAGAGGACAGCACTATGGCCTCTACAGAAATTTAAAGGGATTATAAGGGAATGGTGTCATCAGTTTTATGCCACCAAATTAGGCAATTTAGACTCAATAAACAAATTCCTATAAAGATACAAATTATCAAAACTGACTCAAGAAGAAACAAAATCTGAACAGACCTATAATAAGTAAAGAAATTTGAATTAGTAATTTAAGATATTTCCATAATGTAAAGCCCAGACCCAGATGATTGTACCGGTGAATTCTATCAAATCTTTATGGAAAAAATAACACCAATCCTTCCCATATTCTTTCAGAAAATAAAAGGGAAGCAACACTTACTAACTCGTTCAATAAGGCCAGTATTATCCCAGTACCAAAGCCAGACAAAAACATAGTATGAAAAGAAATCTATAGACCAATATCCCTCATGAACATAGATGTAAAAATTCTTAACTACATACAGAAGGTCCCCAGATTACAATGGTTCGACTTACAATTTTTTGACGTTATGTTGGTGTGAAAGCAATATGCATTGAGTTGAAACGGTACTTCAGTACTTCAGACTTTGAGTTTTGATCTTTTCTGGGGCTAATAATATGTGGTACCATGTTCTTTTGTGATGCTGGGCAGCAGCAGCAAAGAGCCATAGCTCATGTCGGCCGCATGATCCCAAGAGTAAGCAACTGATAGACTTACAACCATTTTGTACCCATACAGCCATTCTATCCATGCTGTTTTTTCACTTTCAGTACAGTATTCAATAAATTACATGAGGTATTCAACACTTCATTATAAAATAGGCTTTGTGTTAGATAATTTTGCCCAACTATACGCTAATCTAAGTGTTCTGAGCACTTAGTTTAAGATAGGCTAGGCTAAGCTATGATATTTGGTAGGTTAAGTGTACTAAATGCATTTTCTTTCTTTTTTTTTTTTTAAGATTTTATTTATTTATTTGAGGGGGGGGCAGAGGGAGAGAGAGAATCCTCACGCAGACTCCCCACTGAGCACAGAGCCCAACACGGGGCTTGATCCCACAATCCCAAGACCACGACCTGAGCTGAAGCCAAGAGTCGGATGTCCAACTGACTGCACCACCCAGGTGCCCCTAAATGCATTTTTCAACTTAACCATATCTTCAACTTATGATGGGCTTATTGAGATGTAACCCCGTTGTAAGTCAAGGAAGAGCTGTGTTAGCAAACTGAATCCAGCCACCTGTAAAAAGGATAATATACCATTGCCAAATGGAATTTATCCCAAAAATGCAAGGTTGGTTTAACATCTGAAATCAATTAACATAAGACACTATAATAGATAATAGAATAAAAAGACAAAACTTTTTGGCATAGTACAATACCTGTTTATCATAAGAAACCTCAGTAGAGTGGGAGTAGAAGGGAATTTTCTCAGCCTGATAAATAGCATCTACAAAAACTCACAGCTAATGTCATATTTAATGGTGAAATTGAATGTTCTTCCCCTTAGACTGGGGACAAGGCAGTGAGGTTCTGCTTTTGCCACATCTATTTAACACTATAGTAAATGTTCTAGCCAGCACGATTAGACAAGAAAAATAAAAGGAGTCCATACTGGAAAGGAAGAAATAAAACTGTCTTATATGACATGATCCTGTATGTAGAAAATCCCAAGGAATCCGCAAATGAATAACTAATTAAGAAACAATGTCGTTCAGGGCACGTGGCTGGCTCAGTCAGTAGGGCATGTGACTCTTGATCGTGGGCTGGTGAGTTTGAGCCCCATGTTGGGTGTAGTGGTTACTTAAAAATAAAATCTTAAAAAAATACAGTTTCATTCACAGTAGTATCAAAAAGAATAAAATAGTTGAGTATAAATTTATTAAAGAAGTGTAAGACTTTTACCATGAAAAGTATAAAACATTGCTGAGAGAAATTATAGATCTCAATAATATGGAGAAACATTACCTGTTCGTGGTTTGGAAGACTCATTGTTGTCAAGATGGCAATTCTCCCCAAATTGATTTATAAATTCAAAACAATTCCTATCTAAATCCCAGCAGGTTTTTTAAAATAAGAAACTACAAGGGGATTCAAAAATTCACAAAGAAATGCAAAAGACCTAGAATTTTAAAAGAACCAAGGTTGAAGACTTAGGATACCTCATATCAATTCTTATTATAAATCTGTAGTGATCAGCGATGTAGTACATAAGGATATGAGCACTATCAGCCAAGGACAGGCATGTAGCCAGTGGAACAAAATTAAGAATTTAGGGGGGGAAGTCTCACGCTGATTAATAATTGATTTTCAACAAAGGTGCCAAGACAATTCAATGATAGTAAAAGATAGTATTGATTGATATAAAAGGTATTTTCAACAAATTGTGCTGGGACAATTAGAAACCCACATGTAAAAAAAATGATATTAAATTCTTACCTTAAACCACACACAAAAGATAGGTCATAGACCCATTATGGGTCATAAACCTAAGTGTAAGAGCTAAAACTGTAGAACTCTCAGAAGAAAAATAGGAAAAAATCATTTTACCTTTGAGTTAGGCAGAGAGTTCTTAGATATGACACCAAAAGCACAATCCATAAAAGAGAAAATGAATTTGACGTCATCAAAATTAAGAATTTCTGGTCTTTGAAAGATGCTGTTAAGAATGAAAAGACAAGTTCCAGACTGGGAGAAAATGCTTACAAATCATAAATCTGATAAAGGACCTGCTTCTAGAATAAATAAGGAATTCCTAAAATTCAGTATTAATAAAACAACCAAATTTTAAAGTGGGCAAACTATTTGAATAAACGTTTTGTCCAAGAATATATACTCAGGGCTCATAGGCACGTGAAAAGATGTTCAACTCCTTTAGTCGCTAGGAAAGTGCAATTAACAATAAGAGATGCCGCTAAAATTATACTCACTGAAACGGCTGTGGTTAAGAACACGGACAGTACCAAGTGCTGACAAGGATGTGAAGAAACTGAAACCCTCGTAGGGTGCTAGTGGGAGTATAAAATGGTACAGCCTCTTTGGAAAGCAGTTTGACAGTTTCTTAAAAAGTTAAATATGAACTTACTATATGTCCCAGCAGTTCCACATCTAGGAACCTACCCAAGAGAAATGAAAACATACTTCCATACAAAGAAAGGTACACAAGTGTTCGTAGGACATTGTTCCTAATAGCCAAAAACCAGGAGTAGCCCAAATGTCTATTGACTGGTGAGTGAATAAAATAATTGTGGTAAATCCACACAATGGACTATTATTCAGCAATAAAAAGGACTGAAGTACTGATACATTCTATGGCATGAACGAACCTTGGAATCATCTTGTGAAGAGAAAGAAGTGAGACACAAAAGGCCACATATTGTATGATTCCATTTATATGAACTATCCAGAAAAGGTACATTTGGAGAGCCAGAAATCAGACTGCAGGGCTGGGGTTGAGAAGGGGGCTTAACTGCAAATGGCAGAAGGGAACCATTCAGAATGCTGGAAAGGTTCTAAAATTGGACTGTGGTGGTGGTTGCCCAGCTCTGTCAGTTTACTGAAAATCACCTCAATTGTACACTGACAGAGGTGAATTTTATGGTATGTAATTTATATCTCAAAGCCGTTTTTAAAAAGATTTTATTTATTTATTTAACAGAGAGCACAAGCAGGGGGAGCAACAGGCAGAAGCAGAAGCAGGCTCCCTGCTGAGCAAGGAGCCCAGTGTGGGGCTCGATCCCAGGACCCTGGCATCATGATCTGAGCAGAAGGCAGATGCTCTCAAAGCCATTTTTAAAGGAATTTCTCACTTTCTTCCGTGTGTGTGTGTGTGTGTGTGTGTGTGTTTAAGTTTTGAAGGCTCTTCTAAATCCTGATGCAAAAGGATTGATTTATTTTCCTTATCACATAAATGCTCTGCTTGTGTATTTTAATCTTCTCTATCTCATTAGGATGAGTTTTTAAAGAAATCCCTGTACGCAGCCTGCCTTTGTGTCAGATCCCCGCACCGTGTGTCACGTCCGCACCTCCCCGTGTTTCTCAGTGCCATCCGGATAGCTTGGAGTTCGTCCTCAGTTGAAGTTTTACCATTCATTCTGTCAGGGGTCTTGTCTTTAACAAATTTCTTTTCAGGAGGATAGTAACTTTTAGAAACCTGAGCATGGAACAGTTTTTATGTGCTTTTAATGTCCTTTGGTCAATTCTTTAACACATTTTCCCAATGAGAATTTAAAGTCTTATTTTTTATTGTTTTGTGTTTTTTCAATGGGATGGAGTTGACATACTAGTTTCAGGTCTACACGGTCTTCTTTCTGAAATGTACCTTGGTTTTAATTGTATCCTTCTCTTTTCCTTTGAAACTAGAATATGCTTCTCTGGGATCACTCTATGATTACATTAATAGTAACAGAAGTGAAGAGATGGACATGGATCACATTATGACCTGGGCCACTGATGTAGCCAAAGGTAATAAAGCTTCCTGTATTCTTACACAGTTGGCGGGCACTTGTTCCCATCGCGACGTGGGGACCTAAGGTTGAAGATTGGTTACTCTGTGTCTCTAGATGCTCCTTTTCCAGACGACAAGTAGCAAGAATTCTGCAACTTCCGTACAGATGTTTTAATTCCAGTGTAGTTATGTAACGTACCGTGTTGCATTTGCTTCGGGTGTGCAGTGTAGTGGTTCAGCAGTTCTATATATTCTCATCACAAGTGCACTCCCTAACCCTCTTCACCTGTTTCACCCATCCCCCCGCCCACCTCCCTTCCCGTAACTATCTGTTCTCCATAGTTAAGGGTCTGATTTTTGGTTTGCGTCTCTCTCTCATTCTCTCTCTCTCTGCCCCCCCCCCTTTTTTTGGTATAGCTATTTTAAGTCACTGCTTTCCACTCCTGCATTCCTTTTCTCTCTTCACCTTATTTCTTTCCCTGAAACCAAGTTCCAACAAAATTAGTGACTCCAGGGCAGCCATTTTTGCCACATTTTGTGACATTGTTATTGACCAGCCTGCTTGACACATTAAGAGGAAAGCTCACAATTCCGTTGTGCCGCAAGTCTCCTCTTAGACTCTGTATCCAAAAAATGTGATTTATTGTAGGATTAGTTCTGCTCATTTTGTGTACATAATAATATGCTAAAAATCGTAACCACTTTCAAAAAAAAGTTTTATTTGCCCTGCCATGTGAAAGCAATTCGGATTTTATTTTCTACCTAATGTAAACTTGGAAATCACCCTGGAAATGAAATATTTTTAATACACAAAACCCCTCAGCAAGGTGCCCAGTTCTCTTTCCCTCATAAATTCCGGCATAGACTAATGCTTTCTAAAGCAATTTAGATTCCATTTATTTTTATCTCTTTTTTTTCCATTTTCCTAACTGAAGGTTTCTGAGTTTTATTTATAACTGTCAAAGTTGCTTTAGAAACAACTTAATCTAAATACCGAACACTGATAGTTACATTTGTATTCTAGCAACCCCTCGAAAGCAAGTGTGTCCACATTTTACGAGGGCAGTTCACTCCTTGCATTTTGCTCCCCCAGTCTCTACAACCATCTCTTTACAAAGCAAGTGAAAGGATACTTAGCACTCGGTAAGGAGAGCAACTCATACTCGGCTTTCACTGGGAAGTCATACGGTGATTCCCAAAAGTAATAGTCTTTCCTTTGGGGAATTTTCTTGTCAGTTTTAAGTTTCATGAACACCTGCCAAATTCTTCAAATGGGGAAAGTGAAAAAAAAAATTTTTTTTAATTTCATGCAAAATGCTGCTGCTGAACGGTGCTTCGTTACCATGTAAGAGTAACGCGCTCTGGGTTCAGGATGGCGTACTTAAGGCTTGGGCTGTGTTAATTAACTTAATTGTGTATTCATGCATCACGCATTTCAAATCAGCCTTAAATTTTCACATTCTTCGACATTTTTGTGTAACATCAGGGACACGTCTGTATGTGTCAGTAGTACCCAGGAACCACCTGTTTGTAAGCCGGGGGACGCGTGACCGCTGGGAGCCGCCGGCAGCATCGTGGAAATACACTTGCACGAATGTAAACGTATATCCGAGCAGTCTTTGCCCGAGTGCGCTTCACCTTACAGACATCTGCGTTTAGGGTGCTTAGCCAATTACACCCGTGTTATTACTTAATGGCACTTAGGAGAGATAGATAGCAAACAAATCAGCTGACATCAGTCGTTCTGCTTCCTGCTGTGCACATGCTCCGGAAGCTTCCTTGGCCCTCGGCCTGGGCCTGTAAGCCTTGTCCCTCCGGGCCCTTCCCCACCACAGTCCCCATCTGAGGGGCAAGTCCCTTGGCTGCAGATCAGCTCGGTTATTCCTGGGGTTTCTCAGGGCCGCTGGCAGTGTGTTTCAGATGGGCAAAGCAGAGAACGAACAGGGCTAATGAGGTAGCAGACTGGACCTCGAGGACGAACGGGGTGCAGGGAATGAGAGCGGACAGGGGACCGCGAGCCACACCGCAGCGTAATAAATTCACCTTCTTGGGGCTGGTGAGCTGCCCGGAGAGGCGGGTTCTAATGTGTTTGGCCTCAGGTGAGAAGAGTGAGGCAGAGAAGAGACTTACTTCTAGTCACAAGTAACTCTTAATATTTAAAATGGCCTAAAAGGAGGAGGAAATCGGTGCTTTCAGAATGACTCCTGCTCTCTCCGCAGAGCTGTGCACAGACTCGGAGACCAAGTAGGAAGCCTTGATTTCTGTTGATTCTGTGTCACAGTCAGTCGTGCACCTTTCAGTTTGCCCGTGATGGAAGACCCTGCAGCAACGAGATGTTGAGAAATCAAAGAATGAATAATTCATTTCAAATAAGAGTTGATTCATGCGTGCGTTTTGAAGTAGGCATTGCTTAACGTCACTGCTGAGAGAGTCCCTCCTCAAAGCCACACAAGCCCTTGGCCTTTCTGGGTAGGAAGGGAAGTGGAGGGCGGGCCGGCAAGTACCTCTCAGTGCGGCGGGTCCCTCCCCGTGTGTAAGCGGAACACTTCAAGCAGGTGAACCGGGATCCAGCCTCAGAAAGGCCCTCACCGACTCCACATCTCCCCCGAATGACACCAGGCACGTCTTTTTTAGGAACCCTGAGTCTTTAAACTGATGATGGTTTTTTTTTTTTTTTTAAGCCTTCTTCATTGTTCATTGCAATAAAAATAAGGCAGAATTATGGACGACTCTATAAAAACAAATTAAATAGACTTTTCTACGATTGTGATTACCACGGTGTTTATGCACACTGAATATGAATGCATCCTGTACATTATACACAAGTAACTTACGGTATTTTTTTTCTCATAATATCTGCTGTAAGGAAGCAAATGCCTCTATTTAAAGCTTTAGTACCTGAGTGTTGTTTTTGGAAATCTTTGCTTGTCAGCCAGTGTAGACACTATCTAGCCCGGCCTCTAATGTAATTAAACAGATTCTACCTGAATTTGGTTCTTAAAGCAAGAAAAAGGTAATTATGAAATTCAGTCCTAGAAATTATTAAAAGTTATCCAGGTTGTCGCTATTGAATTTTCAGTGTGTAGTAGGTAGAACTTTGTGTTAGAAGAATGCTCTCCTGTATTCTAGCTATACCTTGTTTAAGTAAATTAAATTTAGTAATTTAAGTAGTATCAAATTACTGATACTTTTGTGAACTTGACTCTTTCCAGTCATATCTTTGTATCACAGGAGTTTAAAATTTTAAATTTTCTTTGTTCTTACAGGACCTTCGATATCTAAGAATCAGAATGGTAGAAAAATAATAGATTATTTTTTAAAATTAGCCTTTATAAAATTGAACTTTTCTATATACTCAACAAAACAAAACACCAGAGCCTACTTATTACATGTAATGGATGGTTCATTAACAAAAGGAGCTTGTCTGGTTGAGGCGGTGGGGAGGCTGTTTCTTCCATTATTTAGAAAAGACAACTTGAGAAGTTCAAGGGAAAGGAAATATATTTCAATAGAAAATGCTGTTTTTCTTTATTCTAAGGGGGTATACAATACATAAATACAGAAAAAGAGTCAAATACTACTAAGATCACTGTGAAATATGTGTCTTTTAAAGTGTAAAAGTATAATATTGTATTCAGAATAATAAAAATATATATTCAGTTTACTGAAGTAACTTGATATACATTCTAAACATGTTGGAGAAAATTTTTGAGTGCATTTAAATATAGATTATCCCAAAGACTCATCCTCGTAAAGAGAATATTTTGTAACTACTGTAAATTTTTCTGAGGATCATAAAATCCTTTACCAACCACAACTTTATGAATCCAGCCAGTTTTCCCCGCCCATCCCCCACCCCTACCACCACCACTTCCAGGGTCTTACTGGAATGAGTACTGAGAAAATCAAGCAGGCTGCAGCTGGGCGGCTGCAGACATCCCAGTGGAAGCTGAAAACCTTGGTCTGAGCTTGGGCTGATCTAGAAGGCAACTGGTGGTGGAATACCTTAGTCACTGGAGCACTTCTTCCAGTTGTAACTGTGCTATTTTTGTGCAGACTCCAGAAAATTAAGGTGTCCTTATTAGGTATTGTAATAGCTTTACCCACAATCAAATTCCAACTTCTAAGCGATTAAAGCACTTGAATTTTCCTTAGCATATTAATTTTCTAAGGTAGACATATCCTGTCTCTATTTTATCAATTGTATAAGAACAGAACACAAGAATTTAGTTTCTGCTATTGAATCCTTTGCAAAAATCTGAAAGGTAATACTGATGTTTTAAAATAGAAAGTTAATGCTAATGCAATGTTGGAGAATGATATTAAAAGCCTTTCTTCCTTCTTGTATGAAAAGGAATGCACTATTTACATATGGAGGCTCCTGTCAAGGTGATTCACAGAGATCTCAAGTCAAGAAATGGTAATGTAGTCCTACGTTTTTATTTTACCTATTTTATTATGAAATATATATACCTTGTTTTAGAAATAGGCTCTTGGTTTTCATTTGTTTTGTACCCTGATGTTTTGACTCATCACTGATACCATGAAAATCTTTCCAGTGTTGATAAATATCAGAATTCTTTACATTATTTCAAGAAGCTGCACAGTAGTCCATTGTATCAGCACAGAGTGTGGACACCTGGGTTGTTTACGTTTTTTTCTATGATAAAAAATGTTGAGCTTGATACTTCTCAGCAAAAATTTTTAACACACCCTTAATTATTTCTCTAGAATCACTTTCTAAAAGAGGTATTGCTAGATCAAAGCATGTGGTCGTATACTTCTAGTATCCTATTTTTAGATGGTTCTCTGTACCAGCAGTTTTGAGTTTTGTTCTTTTTACTTCTGAATTATTTGGTGTAAACTTTTGACGTCCGTCATTTTACCTGGAGGAGTGCCCAAAAATGATCAACACATTTCAGAGTTTGGAAAGCAAAGGCTTTCTTTTTCTTCTTTCTTTTCTTCTGTACTCTCTAAAGTTTATTTATGATCCCATATTTTCTAATTTAGAACGTGAGCATCTTAAAATGTCTCGCAGGATTAGACATGATTACTTTTCAGTAGGAAGGTAACAGAAGGCTTCTTCTATTATGGCACTTGGAAGTTAATGGACAAAGGTGGTGAGTGGGATTATTTAACTGGTCCATACCAGATGAAGTAAATGTTAGAGCTTGCTACTTTAAAAAAAAAAAAACACAACTTGCTGTCCATTCATTTACATGCTTTACTTATTTACATGCTTTCTAAGTAATTCTAAGGAGGAGGAGAATTACTTATTTTTTTAAAAAATCTTTAAATCACTGCAGTTAAAATGGGTGTATGCTGAGTGTGATCCTTGCAATGGGTAGTCATGGTAGGTGGAGGAAGAGAAGCAGGGGGTCCAGCTGTCCTTGCTGGCTCCCGGGACTGTGAGGTCTGTGAGGAGGAGAGAGGGAAGTTCTTAGCAGCTGCCACTCCTCAGTCATCGGGGTTGGACCACCAGCTCGACCCTGCAGGCAACCGCAGCCGGCTGCTCTCTCCTTTGTCTAGGCCGTCACTTATCCTTTGGCTCCTCATAGACATGAACTTCCTGGAGCTAAACACTTTTGAGATGAGTTGGCTAACAGGAAGTTGTTAGGAAATAATCTAGAATCTAGTAGGAAGTATCAATCAGAGTCTTATGACTATAGATTTTTAGTTCGTGCTTAGAATTTCAATCTACGCAAGTTACTTGACTTCTCTTTTTTAAAGCTGTGTTATCAGTATATCCTGACTCTCTCACAGGATAAGAATGATTAAGTTACAGATTTACCCATGCTCTCATTATGAAAACTGAATAACGACGGAGACTGCCCGGATTTTTACAAATTACAATTTGTGCAGTTACTTGATGGGAATACACATACACGTTAAGAAAAAATATTGACCTAACTTTTAGCAATTTTTTTTCCTGAAACGGGATAACAAGACTCTTTTATTTTCTAAATTTTATGTTTTTATGTTAGATTTTTTTTAAATGAAGGACTTGTTAATCTTATGAGAAAAAAGAAGTAGAGGTATTTTAAAAAGTAACTGAATATGGTATTAATGATATTTCTATTTTTATTTGAACAAACTGATAGTTTATATATAGCGTCCCATTTACCCTTAGGCTGTTTCTTGCAGAGAGACTATTCTCCCCACTTATCAAGGTCATTAGTAACCGCTTAGTAGAATTGGTCAGCTACTGTGTTCAGGGTGCTGGGTGGCTTACAACAGAAATGCCAGGGGCATGTGGGTGGCACAGTCGGTTGCTTCCAACTCTTAATTTTGGCTGAGGTCATGATCTCAAGGTCGTGAGATGGAGCCCTGCGTTGGGCTCCCCGCTCAGTGCAGAATCTGCTTGAGATTCTCTCTCTCCCTCTGCCCCTCCCCATGCTCGTTCGCTTGCTCACTCACTCTCTCTCGGAAATAAATGAATAAAACATTTAATTAAAAAAAAAAAAGGAAAGAAATGCTAGAACAGTTCTTCAAGGTCTACCTTGGGCCTCCTCGCCTCTTCTGCTCTTATTCACCCACTCCCAGAAAAGCCCCATCTGCGTATTAGCACTCCCAGACAGACCTCCGCTTCAGAACCACGTGTCTGTCTGCTTATTGGGAGAGGCCACATAGATATTTGTAGGACCCTAAGATATACCATGTCTCCATTGATCTTTTCATTTCCTCTCTGGCCCCCACAAAGTTATTTCTGTATTCCTTTTCTCCATGAATGGCAATACCAAATGCCTAAGCCAGAAACGAGATAAAAAGGAACAGTTTGACTGCAGAGCTCTTGTTCTAAGCATTATGCTGCATTGCCTCTTTGTTTGACTTCATCCTTGAGTCCTCCCCCACCATTACTCAAGCCTAGTTGATTTGGCCTCCTAAAAGTTTCTTTCTTTCTTTTTTTTTAAGGTTTTTATTCATTTATTTGAGAGAGCATGAGCGAGAGAGAACAAGCAGGGGGAGCAGCAGGGAGAGGGAGAAGCAGACTCCCCATTGAGCAGGGAGCTCAGTGTGGGGCTTGATCTCAGGACCCTGACTGAGATCATGACCTGAACCAAGGCAGCCGCTTAACCGACTTGAGCCACCCAGGCCCTCTCCCCCACCCCAGTTTTTTAAAAAAATCTATTTTAGAGACAGTGTGTGAGCAGGGGGAGGGGCAGAAGGAGAGGGGAAGCAGACCCCCCACTGAGTGTGGAGCCCAATGCAGGGCTCGATCCCACAACCCATGAGATCATGACCTGAGCCAAAACCAAGAATCCAGCGCTCAACCAAGGGAGCCACCCAGGTGCCCCCGATTTGGCATCCTAAATGTTTCTTGACTCGGTGCACTTCTCTCCTGTTCTGTGCCACAGCCTTCGTATGGGCATCTTATGTCCTTTTGGACTACAGCCACTTGGGTGCACAGTGATCTCCTTGACTCCAGTTCCGTTCTTCTCTCATATGCTCTCCCTTCTGCACATTTCACCATTTCATTTCTCTGCTTAAAATCGTCCATTGGATTTCCGTTTCTCACAAAGGCCCTTCCAGACCAGGCCCCCCTGCCTTCCAAAATTGCCTGCGTTTCCCTCTGCTCCTGACCTTCTGCAGGGCTCTCTTTTCTGCCTAAAAAATGCTTTCCTCCCACAGCTCCTCTGCCTAGTTAGCCCAGCTTGTTCTTCAGGTCTTAGTGTGAGCACCGTTTCTTCCAGAAAACTCCTTCTGACTTCCTTAGACTTAAATACCCCTGCCTGCTCTTTGGTTCCAAGGCAATCTCTGTGTCTCTCATCATAGAATTTATCCCACTTAGTTATATATATTTAAAAAAATTTTTTTTAAATTTTTTTTTTAAAGATTTTTATTTATTTATTCGACAGAGACAGAGACAGCCAGTGAGAGAGGGAACACAAGCAGGGGGAGTGGGAGAGGAAGAAGCAGGCTCATAGCGGAGGAGCCCGATGTGGGGCTCGATCCCATAATGCTGGGATCACGCCCTGAGCCGAAGGCAGACGCTTAACCACTGTGCCACCCAGGCACCCCTTTTTAATTTTTAAAATGCTAATTCCAGCATAATTAACATACAGTATTATATTAGCTTCAGGTGTTCTCCCACTTGATTATAGACATTGGTTTCAGTGTCTCTCCCATGAGACTGAACTCCACAGGATTGAGACAAGCCAGTCTTGCTCACCCTCCTCTTCCAGAACATAGTACATGGCCTCGCCCATAACAGGTGCTTGGCAAATATTTAAGTGAGTGAATGTATGAATAAGTGAATGAAGGTTGTCCCTGCCTACAAGAAAATTACTCTTCAATTGGGAGTTAAAAATACATACCATGGGGCGCCTGGATGGCGCAGTTGTTAAGCGTCTGCTTTCAGCTCAGGGCGTGATCCCAGCGTTCTGGATCGAGCCCCACATCAGGCTCCTCCGCTGGGAGTCTGCTTCTTCCTCTCCCATTCCCCCTGCTTGTGTTCCCTCTCTCGCTGGCTGTCTCTGTCAAATAAATAAATAAATAAATAAATAAATAAATAAATAAATAAAAATCTTAAAAAGAAAATACATACCATGAAGTAATAATGCTAGTGACCTCCTCAGTATCATGCTGGCAGTCTAGTGGCAGAACCCAACTAAAAAATTTCATTCTTGGGCTGCCTGGGTGGCTCAGTCAGTTAAGCATCTGCCTTTAGCTCAGGTCATGATCCCAGGGTCCTGGGATCGAGCCCCGAGTGGGGCTCCCAGCTCAGTGGAGAGTCTGCTTCTCCCTCTCCCTCTGCCCCTCTCCCCATACTCGTGCTCTCTTTTTCTCTCTCTCTCTCAAATAGATCAATAACATCTTAAAAAAAAAAATTGGTTCTCTTTACTACTACTAATGTATGCCGTGTTTACTGGACAGTACTACATTTGATTTAAACCAATGTTTTGAAAGCCTTTTAGTCAGCACCTCATGGAATTAGTTTTTTGTTCTTCTTTTAATGTCAGCTCGTTTTTCCAAAGTCTTCAATGCAGTAAATACTTCAGTTTTACCTTTCATATGCCCTATGGAAGATAGAAATAGAAGTTTACAGGTTTTTTTCAATATAAGATGATTCAGATAAATTAGATGATTGTCATAATTTTTCTTTTTCTTGTTTTTTTAGTTGTTATAGCTGCTGATGGGGTATTGAAGGTAGGACTGCTTCTTTTAATATTTTTCAGAAGTATTTAACTTCAGATGTAAGTTTTCGTGGTGGATAATTCTTTTGTTAATCAGTAGTAGAAGGTTGATACTTGTTTCTCTTTTCTCAGATATGCGACTTTGGCGCCTCTCGGTTCCATAACCATACGACACACATGTCCTTGGTTGGAACTTTCCCATGGATGGCCCCAGAAGTTATCCAGAGTCTCCCTGTGTCTGAAACTTGTGACACATATTCCTATGGTGTGGTGAGTTCATTTCTCATTTTTTTGTTGCTCAAGGAAATCTGAAAAAGCAAACACCTCCGGAGGTGGGATACAGCAGTTTAACACAGTTTTAAGACAACAGTGCTGTTTCCGGTGGAATGCCTAAGAGCAGCGGCCACAGAGAGAACACTTCCTAATTGCGAGAGTGCTTACTTTGATCGTTTTATGCATCCGAGTTATTTTGTCCTCTGTTGAGAAGAAACTAATGCTACTTCCAAAGAGCAATAGATGGAACCTAAAATAATGTCGGGCCTGCCGCCCTCCTGAGGAGAGTGCTTTCCTGGGCCGGACACAGGACTGCGGAATACCCGCGTAAGTCAGTGGAAACGTGGCTCGTCTGGCACAGGCCTTCGCTGTAATAAGTTGCTCAAAACACCCCAGTAGGGCTGCCACGTGAGCGAATTGCAGGAGGTTTTTGAATATCAACTATTAGAATGATTGGTGAGTTTCCGGAGAGTACAGAAGGAAACGTGCTTAGCTTTTCTGGGCTTGCCCAAGCCTGCTGCAAGTCTTACAAAGTGGGGTGGCTGTGAGGCGTGACTCTAAGGTGTCATGTAGAAATCAGAGCACAGCAGCACGGAGAGGGAGAGGATAATGTGGGGGTGGGGGTGGGGGAGGCTCAGGGAATGGAGACCACAGGGAAGACTCCCTTAAGGAGCAGAAGCTTCTGGGGGAGGGGTTTTGAGGTGGGTCATCCTTGAGGAATAAGGAGAGGGAAGGAAGGAAGTAGAATAGGGGAGCAGTAGGGTGGGAGGGGACAGGGTGGTTCTTTGGTGGTGGAAGGAATTCATTTGTTGCCCCTTTTTTGAGGATAAGTTTTTTATCCTTAAAAATACGGTGTATCTTTTAAAAAGTCCGAAATACTATTTGGCACTCCTCTTCGGGTCTCATCTCCTAATCATACTGCCTCTATATTCATATTATTACTCTTAAAAGGACATTTTCATAATCATGGGTAAAGTGGCAGACTAATTTTGGCTCAAACTGAGCCTCCTCTTCCGGGACTTTTGTGGTTTCTACGGAAGGTGACCACTTATGGCCCAAGAGGGGACCTGCATTGTCAGATGCACTCCTGAATCCCTAGAGGCCGTCAGCCTCTCAGGGTTTACCACTGGCTTCGAGACTTCCAGCACCTTCCCATTCTGTTCTAGACAAACACCATTTAGTGAAAGAAAGTACAAGGCATGCTTTCCAGAGCTTTTTGTTTAAACAATCACAAATTTTTAAAAAATGGCCATTGCATGGTCAAAGGTGATCAAAGAGCAGGAGAGAGTGGTTGTTAAGGTCGGGGCATGTTAGTTTTAGAACTCTGTGGTCCACAGACCGAAAATGATCCCTAGCTAGGAAAGCACTGGGGTTATTTAGAATTTCTGATGTCCTTTCAAAAACAGGTAAGTAGCGACCATTTGTCAGTAAAGGATCTTTGGGCATAAAACATCCCGTAGTTCGTGAAGTGTCTATTCTGTTCATTGTGCCTCCACACACACAATAGCAGTCCCGTACAGACGAATAAGACCCTAAGAAAGAGTTGTCCTTTTTGGAAACCCACCTAGGGAAAAAAAAAACTAATATATTATTGCTTTTCATTTTTCTATTTTTTCAGCCTTGCTGTAAGCATTTAGCCCCTAGTATTATCTAAGTCCCTCGCCCGCACAGCTTGATAAACCTGTGTTGCTTCTTAACACGTGGCAAGACTTACCAGCCTTGGACGGCCTTAAAATAAATGTGCCGCACATGCCAGAAGGGGATCTTGTGATCCTTGCTTCCAAGCCGATAAACTTTGCTAGGCAGGCAGTTGTTTCTCTCCGTTCTACAACAAAGGAGAAGGGGCTACCCCCTTATGATGATCTCTCTTGAAGGACGGGACCGGAGGAGTGTTTAGTATGTTACCCACAAAAAAGAAAAGACTTAAGGAAAGCAAAAATCATTGAAAGAATAAGCCTCTGAGAACACAAGGCCTAGCCACCCTTTAAAAACAAAGCTGTCGTAATGACGATGCAGAAAGGATTACCTTCCCAGAAGCTTCTGAGCCAGAACCACGATTTGGAAATAGAGTAGCTTAAGAGTGAGCATCCCTGAGTGCTTGTGTGCGAGCCCTGTTCCAGAACAAGCCGGGCTCAGGTAATGGCTTGCCATTGTTTGTAAAAGAAAGGACAGGAAAAGTACACAGCCTTGTCCAAGTTTCTCTGCAAACTGAAAATAGAAATTTTTCCTTGTGAGCACAGTTTAAACGTAAATACGTCTCAAGATAGAATGAGTTGGAAAGTATTTTTAAGGGGAAAGATCACAATGTTTGGCTTGCATCCCCATCACCGATATTTTCAGGCCTAGTTTAATATATTTTTAGACCTCCACATGACTTCCCCCACAAGGGACTGTTTTGTGCCGAGTGTCATTGTGTTTAGTGCAGAAACAGCTGCTGTCCTGTCTCACACCACCTGTGTTTTTGATACGTTCCTACACCCAGGGAATCGGTAACAGGGAGTCGGCGTGTGCTGGTGCTGGACTTACACTCGACACTTCCCTTGGGCCCCAGAGCCGCATCCGTACCCCCCTCAGCTGTAGGAGCTCTTCCGAGACACACACGGACTAAAATGAAACTCTTACTTTTCCAGGGTAGGACTCTTGGAGAAGCAGAACTCAGACCTTAGTAGATTTGGGGTATTTTCCAACTGAGTATTTGGAAACAAAGAATGACATCAATCTTTTCGTGCATCACTTCCCAAGCTCTTGGTTTTGCATTTTCCCTTGTAAAACCCACTCAGCCTTCGTATGTGCGCCTGTGCAGTGGGTTGTGGGTGCGGGCCGGGGCCAGAGAATGGGGGGCAGGAGGCACCTGCCTGGACAGTTTGGGGTCTGGAGCATTTGATCTGTCCCTGTTCTCCACAGGAAGGCCAGATTCATGGATTTGCTTGCTCTGCCTTCCCCTCTCCCTCCCCAGCCTCAGCACCAGGGGAGTGGGGACTGTGAGGAATGGAGGGGCTTCTGCTCCCTACCCCACCCCCTGCAGGCCGGTCTCGGGGTGATTGCATACCTGTTCGGGCCCTCACGCTGCCTTTACTTACAGAGCTTGCTAGAATCATCCCCTTCTGGGATGCCCCTTACCTTTTCCTAATCACTTCTGGGACTCAAATAGAATTATTCAGTAGCTCTTCTAAAGAAGTACCTTACACACTTGATTAAAAGCCCAAAGAGGCTTCAGTGAATTTTTTTTCTCCCGCTTGAGCAGCATCTGCCAATTTCCCTGATTTTCCTGCTAATTATCTTCGTATTAGCCAGAGTTCATTTAGCATGTTCTGATTCGAACAGGACTGAACGCTGGCTGAGGAAACAGCGGCTAGAGTCAAAGGTGTGCAGGCCCTGCTTGCACAGAGGACATGCTCTCACTCCACATTCTTATTTAGAAATGGGGTTTTTTGTTTTCATTTTTAGAACAAGAGCAATCTAAATCAAAAGTGCTGAGTTCGTTTGCTTCTCACCTCTGCCACGGCTCTACACCTGAGAGAGGGCCCGTCACATTCTCTCTGTCACTGCAGCCTCCCTTCTCTAGAGTCCGTCGGGTTGGGAGCTTGACGTTAGGGTGAGGCAGCAGGTCCGTATTCTGGCTCTGCCCCTTGATAACGGAGTGTCTGTGGGCGCGTTTATTTAACTTCTGAAGCCTTAGTTTCCTCACCTATAAAATGAGGGTCCTGTCTATTCGCTGGGATTGATACTAATCATGGGAACACCTGGAAAGTGTTTAACAAAGTATCTGGAACATAATCACTCAATAAGTGATAGTTGTTGTTATGATTATTGATAAAATTGTTTTTGCACTTCACAAAATATTGGTAGACTTAGATTTTGATGCCTGTTTGTATAAACAGAGGAAGTTACCTGAATGTAAAAATCTCTATTACTTAGTATTTTAAATGAAACCCACATCATTGGCTGTTTTCAGCATTCCTAGCATCAGTTTGCTTTCTTTCCAGTGCAGGTTTATTGATCATGCTGATCTCGAGGACTGCAGAGAGAGGCACACATGAATTACACACAGACACACACACACACACACACACCCAGCCTATATATACAAACATAAAGTGTTTATTACATTTTAGAATATATAATAAATTATATTATCAGTGGAAGAAAATGACTCCCTTAGGCCAACTCATTTTGAGAGAGCTTCCTCCAGAGCACAAAATGTAAATGTTACAGTTCTGCAAGTACTTAACCATTATGGGGTGAATGGTTTAGCTAGTGATTTGGATTTAGGGCTCAGTATTTTTTATCAGACCATTACTGAACCTTTAAAAATACGGTTGAATTCCCAGTTATTATCTTATAGAGAAATTTATTGGTGATTGAAGGTAGAAAGAATTTGATTAACAAAATATAAAACCTAATTTGTGGGAATCTGTGAGAATTCTAGTAACTTACAAGATAAATTATGTAGGCCCATTGGTTTCATAAGTCTGGCTCTAAATGTTCTGATTTCCAAACTAGTTTTTTTCTTCATAAAAATGAACAATGTGTGTATGTGTGCACACGCATGTATATATATACATATATACATGTATATATAATGTGTGTGTGTGTATGTAATATTTGGAAGAAGTCCTATGCGTGAATATATATGTTTTGTCCAAGTTTCTACAGGTGGGGTTGGTTTTGTCTGGTAACTGGCTACAGTTAAATGTTAGATAAAGTTTCAGTAATATACCAAAAATATAAAGTACAAGAATAAAAATTCCATTTTCTTTTTGTTCCAGGTTCTCTGGGAGATGCTAACAAGGGAGGTCCCCTTTAAAGGTTTGGAAGGATTACAAGTAGCTTGGCTTGTAGTGGAAAAAAACGAGGTAAGACTACGATTCTCCATTCAGGTACATAGATCAGAAAACAGTATTGGGGTTTTGCAAAAGACTTTTTCATCTTCTTCAAATTGAAAGTAAGTTCACGCTTATGGAAAGATTAGCAGTAGGAGCTAACACAAAGGGTCAAAGTGATGTTATTCCTCATGAATGGACCCTTTACATCTAATTGTTGCAGCTTCACGTCGTGATGCTGTAGATCAAACATCGTGCAAGTACTGTACTAGTTTCTCCGTCTCAATTGTAAAACCTGGGGGTTTGTTCTTAGTGATGAAAGAAGCCATTGCGTCCAAGGTAGGGAACAGTTTAACTCCATCTCCTGCGTTTAGGCCATCTTTTTTACTGGCTGGGAGTTGATCTATCTGTGAGAGACCTTCAGCTACTTCAACTTACCTCTCCCAGCAGGAGTCACTGTAGTACAAGAAACTGTCGCTTAGATGAGAATTTCAAAAATAAAAGAAGAAAAAATAGTTTCAAAAAAGGGAAAAATTACAGTTTTGCCACCTACGTTGAACGCTACATTGAAGATGAGCTCCTCACTGGAATTGGCGAGGCAGTGGCATAACTGTTCCCTTCTTCATGCAGAGCCTTTCCATTTCAAAAGAACTTCAGTGGCGTAAACACCGTTTGTGCTGTGTCCCCAGCCTCGCTTTTCTTCTTCCCACAAATTGAGGCTTTCAGTTAGTTGGACCTATGAGCCTACATCAGAGAACGTGGTACATTCATATCAAAGAGAGCAACTACATTTTGAAAGGTTTAAAATTGTGACTGAAATGCACAGGCATGGAAATCCTCAGCATACGGATGAAGCATCCAGTGCGAAGGTACTCTGAGAACTTAGATCCGGTAATGGAAGCACACGCCGGTGTTTGCAATGCAAAACCACCTTATTTCACAAATCCGGATCTTATCTGTGCCCTCTCCAAAAGGTAGGAGTGCAACCTAGGGATAAAATAATTTGCAAAAAGGTGAATACATGGAGATACGTGCTTTTTAATGCCATGCAAGAATTAGACTGATCGACTGCCCATGTGAGTGCAGGAGCAGACCAGATTAACCACACAGCTGCTGTTGACGAAGAGAAGCCAAGTTCCCATAGTTTAGATCACATAATCCAGCTACCTGATTAATTTGTCCTCCTGAGCGATTGAGAACAGAGGAAATGTTCATGATAGCTGAACTTGATGGGAGAGAGCTGCCAATTTAGGAAAAAGCAAAAGGAGTTATATTCAAGAATGTGTCTTGCTCAGTGTTTCACAGGAGCTGTCCTGTTTTAATTAAATGTCTTGGTTATTCCCAGGGTGCTATTAAATCAGACCCTTGTACTCAGGATAACTGATGTTCTTGTGAGACGAGAACCCGCTTGTTTCTGTTCTATTTCTTTTGCCAGTGAGGTGATTAGATGTTTGGTTCTGGGTTTACAAATGAGAGTGAAGAAAATTGACCTAATGTTGACTTTGGAGCAGAACACTCAATGTAACTCCTCTCCCCTCTACGTTGTTCCAAGAAAAATCAGAAGAAAGTTTTTTAAAAGCTAACTGGACCCTCCAAATAGGTATAAGGAACAAAACAGTATTTTAAAATAATATTTCGTCTAAAGGACGGCAGAAGAGGTATGCATCTAAAGCACTTTCAAAACATGAGTATCCATCAAGGATGGTTCAAGTGGACAAGAAAGATGAATTTAGAAGCTGCCTTTGGATAGCTGGCTTCAGGGCCGGGAATCACCCGTAACCAACCTGGAGAACCTCCTTAACATGGACAGGAGGAGGCTGTCACCCTCCCTTGCCCTCAGGGGTTCCCTGGAGCACAGGGTACTGTTTTATCCGTGGTGTGAGTGGACAGTCCGCTAATAACCGATAGAGACCACCCAGGTACCTCCCCTTCTAGACACAGAACAGCAAGTTCAAGGAACCCCACATGGCGAAACAAGTTTTCTCAACTTTCTCCTGAACTTAAGGAAGACTGGGTATTACCAGGCTACTTACCTGTCTACTCTCACTCTGCATGATATTTGTCGAAAATATGGAAATTAAGTTTACCTGTACTTTCCACTGTCATCATTCTCAAAGGAGTCCTCATTTCATCTCACAAATGTAGACACGTGTTCCCAAACCAATTTTGTTGACATAACATTAAAATGATTGCCAAGTCTCCATATACAGAACAAACTGAAGGGGCTGCTGGAGGGGAGGTGGGCAGGGGATGGGCTGAATGGGTGATGGGGACTAGGGAGGGCGCTTGCTGTGTTGAGCACTGGGTGTTGTACCTAAGTGATGAATCACTAAATTCTACACCTGAAACTAATATTACACTGCATGTTAACTGGAATTTACATAAAAACTTGAAAAAAAATGGCCAAAGGTTTATTTCATTTCATAATACAATTGAGACTTTGACTTAAAAATGATTTACAAAAGCCTTTCAACTTCTAGTTATTTCATTTATTTTTACTTCGGAGTACCTTGGGTTCTTGAAAAGAGCAAGCTGGATTTTTCTTTTTTCTAAGCAGGCCTCATTTAAATAAAGAATGATATGTTTAAACTTAGGGTGACATTTTAAATGTAAGCCAGTCACCCTAGAATGCACCTATCTCCAAATATTAGAGTTACCTTTTCTTTCTAACTTTATATTTTGACAGAATTAGAGACTCACAGGAAGTTGCAGAAATATTAGAAGGGATTCTGTGTATCCTTCATCCAGCTTCCCCCACTGGTGAGATACAGGTGAAGGCCAGTAACAAAACCAGAAGGTTGACACTGACACATTATTCTTAACTAGACTCTAGACCTTATTCAGTTTCACCGTTCAGATTGCTCACTGGCTCCATAGGAAGATCCATACTTTCTAAAAATACCTGAAGGCGTTTGCTTCTCAATGCTTAATAATGAAATAAGGCCTTCAAACAATAATTTTTCCTAACATTAAATCCTATTAAAACTAGATACATAAAGCACCGTTAAAGCAAAGACTAAACCCTTACAGAAGTCATGAAATTAGTAGAGTATTACTAACAAATTTTGTAATTCCTATAGACGTGTGTCTTCATAATTTCTATAAAACTCATTTAGTGGTCATTCAGAATATTCTGACAGCATAATTTCTATCTTTACAAGTACTTAGAGTCTCATAAAATGTTTTGTTCTAAGCAGCAAAACGGTGTTTTTCTTTCAGAGGAGCGTGCACGGCACACCTGCGTGAGTACGGGGAGGGAGAGGGAGAGAACCCTAAGCAGGCTCCCCGCGGCACTGCGAGCCCAGGCTCCTCTCAGGGCCCTGAGAGCAGGACCTGAGCATTTTCTGTCACTTAACCAAACTATTCTTAATAGGCACCCCAAACTATTAACAGAAATCCTCAAAACCTTAATCCATTGTTGACTACACTTTGGAAAAAAGAGAGTAAAAAATAATTGACAAAAAGTCATTTTTTACATCTTACGTAGAAAATGGTGCAGAAGCAGCATATGCTCCTTAAAAACTGCCATGCCTGATTTCGTGGTTGGGAAATATTTTCATTTTAAATTTGGAACTTTTAAAATATTTAAGTTTTAAGTAGTGTGGCGAATCCGTTGCTAGTATCTGGTTATCTCAGGATGTTCTAATGCGTTGGGAATGCCCACGGTTCTGTAATCAGGGCTTAAATACTTTGCATTTTCTTTTAAAGTCCTTTTTACTGCACCCAAATAAACCCTTACATTAGTGTCTGAGTCTAGATTTAACTGATATTTGACCATATGAGATAATTTAAAATAATGATGTCTTCTTTCATCATGTCTCAGATGCAGTAGCTGAAAAGTGTTTCAGTAAGAAAAGATGATAGAAAAGATTAACATCCATCCGTATTCATCCAGGTCACATTTCAGTTCTTAGAAAAGTGTGAAAAAGTTATATTGAAAGTGTTCCCTTTTATGAGAAGTTACTTTGCCGTGGGGTGCATTCAGCTGAATAATCGCAATCACCTTGTTTCTCTTAGTTGCCACTCCCAACCAACCGTCTTATATAAATATTTTTAAAAAGTAAACACCTGATTTTCCTTTTGATCTTCATCAAAAGGATTCCAGTTCACATTACAGTAAAATGAGTACAGCTTACCAGATCTCCTCTATCCTATGTAATCAGTTAAAAAAAATGTTTAGCATAGCCTTTAACTTGGCACGGGCTGTTTTGTTTAAAACTTTCAGGTTTTATTTATTTTGGTTTATTTGGATTTTAAGGTTATCTGTAATTCTAAATACAGATCATCTGCTTCTTGCCAGGCCAACTCTTCTAGTTTTCTCCATAGTCTCCCCCAGATACAACTAAATTCAGTTTCAGTTTTTTATTTGCAAAACTGCTTTGGTAAGCAATACTGCGGAATCCATCTTCTTGGTACTTCTTATTGCAGGGGTTCTCAACTCTCACACCCAGGCCTCTCTCGCTAACAGCTCTGTTCACGCTCCCTCTACTTCCTGGAAATGAAATTCAGATGTAGTACAACGTACCCACACACATTGTATTTTTAAAGTCAACATAATGCTCTAATTAATATAAAGAAGAAATAAATATCTATTACAGTGTATAAATGCGCAGGCATGACCGCAGGAGAGGAGAAAATGGAACAGTTTTAGAAGCTTGTACCTATGGATAAGCAGGCTTCAACAGCTACAAATGCAGAATGGAGTTGAATTGTATCAATGATTCCGGCAGCATGAGTAATGCTGTCGTAGGTGACTTTTTCCAAAAATCTTGGTAAGGTTATGAATAATGCAAAGATCAATCTGCCCTTGATTTATTTTATTTGGCAGTTGCATTCTTCGTTCATTGCATTTGAAATCTGCTCAGGATATACTTTGTTTATTATAAATCAAAGAGAGTCCAGAGCCAGAAAATGATTAAACCTTGTTGATTGCACGGGGGCATCTGAAGTTTGCTCGGGTGCAGGGGAGTACTTAGGGATTTACAACATAGTGAAGGATGTCCAGCATTCTTGACCCGCTCCAGGTGCAACTCTCCAGTCTTTAAAACAAAAATGCCTCCATAGATCTCCAAAGAGCCTCCTGGGGCATGGCAAGTTCTGGAGAAACACTCGTGTAAATTGTTGGAACGGGAGTGATGTGCACGTGTCATCTTTGTTGTATCCAGCCCTTGCACTGGAGCCATAATGAGTCATATGTCCGAGCATCGTATTGGCCAGTGAGAAGAGGCGGTCTTCTTTCAGATGAGCTCTGTGACGGTCTGTGCTGGAGACGTTTGCAGAGGTGTGATGCCTGCTGCCACAGCTGAACTGCTTTCCTAGCTGCCTGGGCCGCTCGCCTATTTCATAGCCGCCAGTGCAAGAACAGTGATAGATTTGTGCGTTTCGAGTTCCTACTTCCGTTCCACCTGGCCCTTCTCCTACTGTAGTTTCTTCTAGACTCGAGTGTACGTTTCATTGCATTTGTTGTGCAGAACCCGACGTCTCCATCCACCGGGATGCCTTTTTTAGAAGAACAGTATTAAAAGTGTCTTTAGAGATTAGAAATGATGAATCTAAACATAAATTCTCACCTGCCATCTTATCAATCAGTGGAAGCTTTACATTTAATGACTTGTTTGTGCTCTTAACGTAACTCTTTTATGAACTTTCAGAGCGTTTGCCTACCTTCATGAGTAAATCCTTGTGTTGTCTTTCCTTTCTCTGTGGTAGAGATTAACCATTCCAAGCAGCTGCCCCAGAAGTTTCGCTGAGCTGTTACGTCAGTGTTGGGAAGCTGATGCCAAGGTAAGTCAGTTTTTTGGTTTTTTTTTTTTTTTTTGGTCGTTCAGAATTCTGAAATTTCACTTGTTTGGCTTTGAGTTTTTAAAACTCGGGGTAATGAGTCATTACAAAGCAAAGCTGGATTGCTACTCCTGGGGCCCCAGATGGATTGTTAAGGCTCTCTGCTGCTATCTGCTTATCTTGATCCTTAGAAATTCATTACTGGCTCTTTCTTACAGCCCTCTGGCACTCTTGATTCAGCAGAAAGAATTGCATTCCATTGCTTTTAATCTTTAATAAGAACTGTCGCACCTTCGTGTTCTAAAAATGGCCAGCACAGTGCTTATTACATGCCAGGCACTAGTCCCAGCACTTTATGTACATCAGCTCATTTATTCCTCAGAATAGCTCCATGACGTAAGTCTGTTATTCCACCCATATTACAGATGAAGAGTCAGGGCACACAGAAGTTAAGTAATGCTCAAGGCCACTGCGAGTACACGGTGAGACTGGAGAATGAGCCCAAGCGGTCTGAACCAAAGACCAGGCCGGAGTAGTCCTTCTACAGAAACCCGATGCTTACTCCTTGTCCAGATTCATGATATCTTGAAGCTATCACAATAGAGTTGGAGACATTCCAAAATTTAGACTTTCATGTGGTTATCACATTTGAGCATGAAGGCCCATTTCCTTTCCCTGCAAAGATCATTTTAAAAGACTCTCACATACATAAGGAAATATTTATGGACAAAATGATAGGCGAGTCTTGGATTTGCTTCAAAATAAAATGAAAGGAAATAGATTAAACAATATTGGCCATGATAATTTTTGAAGCCGAGTGATAGGTATATGGAGGCTTATTACATTGTTCTCTCTACATGTGTGTATGTTTGAAATTTTTCATAATAAAAAGAAAGTAAAAAAAGACCCTCACAGATTAAACCCTTGAAAGAGGAGACAGACCCCAGAAAGGAACTATAATTTTATAGTTCAAATTTGTCCACTTTTTCCTGGAAATAGATATATTGCAAACTGACATTTTAAATAGAGATCTAAAAACAAAGACTTCAGAATGGAATTTCTTCCTTAATTTAAGGCCAGTTCCAGTCTGGCCCCCAGGAAGAGTGTGTACAGAGAAGAGGCATGAACAGCCGGTGAGTTTGAGTACTCACCACACCCAGTCACACAGGTTCCCTAGCATGTGGTTCCACCACCATGTGCGAACAGCTCAACACCGAGGACAGTAGCTCGTACGGTAGTGCGGCCGATAGAGCAGCCAGGGACGCCGATCTGAGGCCCCTCGGCCCCATGTGCTCCCCGTTGGCTGGGCTGGCCTGTGCTTTGTCTTGGAGGAGTTCGTTGTGGGGCCTCCCAGGTTTGCACATTTCACCTTTGCCCCAAGAACCAGCAGCCTTAATCTTTGCTTTCACTCTTGTTCAACAAACTACCTTTGCCCCCTTTTTTTTTTTAAAGGAGAGTCTGATATTTACTTAGTATTGTTTTTTATTAAAGAATTTAACATTTTTGAGTTCTGTGTTTTTACTTAGTATTGTTTTTATTAGCAGTCCATGACAGAGTTGCACAGGTATGGCATGGTCTGCCCTGCCTCTGTTTAGGTCCTATTATTTTAGTGTATGATTTGCAGAATATGCGGTTTTGAAGCATTAAGAGAAATGCCTGCACTTTGCAGCTAATCCGGCAGAAAATATACTCAGATATTTGCAGGCCTGCTCTAGAACATTTATATTTTTAAAATGCTATCGTACTACCTTCTCCATACTCTACCAGTTCTATGTCCGTTGTGGCATATGTAGTCATTTTGGCAGTATTTCTTCTGCTGCTTAAATGAAAATTTCACCTGAAATTATCTGCATTGAATTAGATTAATGCAACTAGATCCTTTATAATTGCAGTTATATTTCAGTATGCAAAGCAGGTTTTGAATTTCTTAATCGGAAACTGTACTTCATTAATTAAAATTCTAAGAATATACGTTTATGGTGCATTAATTAAATGACAGTGTAAACACCTAACACAGGAAGGACATTAGGCCTGGTGTTGACGCCATGAACGTGGCACATCTTTAACACGTAGCAAGCTCACCCTGCTTTAGGACGAGCAGAATCTTGTGTTCTGGCCAGGTGAGGTCAAAAGAAAGTTTAAGATTGATTTTTATTGCCTAAATTCAAGGCATTTTATTCTGATATAATTAATATATCCCCCCTGTATTTAATTATACACCCCAAACTGCAGCCAATACTTCCAGCTCCCGGGGCTGACCTCCAGACCCTTACACACCTTCCTTCCCTGGCCATGCCCTCTTCTTTTCTTTCCTCCCCTGAGGACTTTGTTGGCCTTCCTTCTCTGGCTATTCTGTGTGCCCCAGCCCATACTTAGTCCTCCTTTTCCTAAGCCACAGTCCGGGCTCCTGCCTTACCTTCTTACCCTGTGCAGTTGTATTTTCTTAAATTACAATTGCTGGATCTTCTTCCTACATGGACTGCAGTCTCTTTGAGGGAACAGAGCTGCCTGTAGCACCTCACAAACACTAAGCAGAGGCCCAGGGTGGTGACTAAAGTAGCCCGACCAAGACACATTTTAGTTCTCCTGGCTGTTAAGAATGTAGCAGTTCAGCCAGTAGCGGATGCCAGGCCTGTGCACACAGAGCGAGCTGTCATTGCCTACAGACTTTTCCTTCTTTTTTTTCCCCTAGCCCTTAGCTTTAAAGACATAGATGAAAATATTCAGCTCACCTATAGAAAAATGTTCTTTTGTGATGAGGAGGTGGAAGGGAATACATGAGAAAGCTGGTATTGGGTAAATGTCAGGTCATGCCAATGGCTTATACCAGGTGCTCAAAGTGTTTTATCAAAGAGTAGAAGGAAGTAAAGGATATTGTTTGCAGTTCTAAAATGGCATTTCTAAATGGGGGGGGGGGAATCCCCTGAGTTTGGTAGGAAGTAACATCTTACCCTCATGTGATAAAACATATTGAAGGCTTTAAGAGCCTTGCCCCTGGTTCAGAAACTTGCTTCGTGTGTGATACTGGGCAAGCCATACTTTTCTGAGATGGGTTTTCCTTATCTATAAAATGAAGATAACAGGTAATGTATATAGATGCTTAATAAATGGTCCTAGTTATAATTTTTTTAATGTGAGCAAAACCTGCATAATACTAAAAGAAAACCTAAGCCTGGACCAAGTGCTGTGTTCTGTAACCATAGTATTCATAAAATATCATTAACCACAAAATTCTACATTGTTGTTTTTAAAATGTTCACTTTGGTAATTTCCATCTGAGAGTATATTCTACCTATAAAATTGAGGTTTTTCTAGGGATACTTGTCACCTAATTTCAGAAGAGTTTTACTTCAGGGGCGCCTGGGTAGCGCAGTCGTTAAAGCGTCTGCCTTCGACTCAGGGCGTGATCCCGGCGTTCCGGGATCGAGTCCCACATCGGGCTCCTCCGCTGGGAGCCTGCTTCTTCCTCTCTCACTCGCTTGCTGTGTTCCCTCTCTCGCTGGCTGTCTGTCACATAAATAAATAAAATCTTAAAAAAAAAAAAAAAAAAAGAAGAGTTTTACTTCAAGAATGATTAAATGTAGGGAAAAATATTCCTTAAAAATTTGTTAGCCTCTCCTGTTGTTTTCCATGCAAAATGAAAATCCTGTATTTATTATATGAATTCCTGTGCACAGTTAAAAATTTTTCCTTTCACACCCTGACACATAGTAAGAGGAATTAAAGTTAAAAGACAAAATATTTTTCAAATTTTCTACTTCAGGCATTCTGTTATTAGAAGGCTCTAAAGGGGGTCAGTGACATTTAGCTATTTAAGCCCTCTACTTACACACACACACAGGCACACATTCCCTTAAAAGTGCAGTAAAGGCAGAACTCAATCAATATCCCAGTTTTATATTCCTGAGAAATGGAAAAATCGTCCTTCTTAATGTAGGAAGCACTCAAGTCCTGAGAGCAAGCCACCTCAACATTGTTCCTTGTTTTGTGCTCCTAAATTCAAATGCATGTTTTAATTGCTGCAACCGTAATTTGCTCAGAAATGGTATAATTATGAGGCGCGATGAAGAGAGAATGTGCATCATCCTTTTATTATCTTCCTTCCATTTTTGTTTTAACCTTTTGTCTCACCCTTGGCTGGAGTCTAAAGAAACCGACAAATACAGTTACTGCTAGCTAAAGAAGTGTGCCTAACCGCTGCTTTTTCAATTTCTAGTAAACAGTACCTTAGAGTTTCCCAGCTCCAGAACGAGTTATGATGTGGAATAAACACTGAGAACAGTGAAGTTAAAATGGCTTGAAAATTGGGGAATTTTTCTCTGAGCAAGTGGTTGAGACAATTTTATTCTCATAGATTAACTAGGGTTTTCCCCAACATTTTATTATAAGAATTTTACAGTGAACAACGGTATACTTACCATCCCGATTCTACCATTAGCTTTTACAAACCTGCTGTATCCCATAGGTTTTTAAAGGACTTGCCTTTTTCCCTTTTAGGAGTCCTTAATCATACGCAAGAGAGAATTGGTACTTTCCTCACCTGGAGGAAAAACTGTAATTATACCAACCGTAGGCCCCACGATAGAAAAATGACATCTGAGTCTGTTCTTACAATTTATTGAACATAAGGAATTTGGTCCCCTTCAACCTGAGCGGTCTGACAGTTGTGAAGTAACTCGATCAGGACATTGCACGCCATTTAGTTTTGTTGTGCGTCGAGCTTATTGCTGTGCTTGTGAATTTTCTCTTCGAGACCTCCTTTCTTAAGTCCCAACAAGTGATGATTTTCTCTTCCTCAGAAACGGCCATCTTTTAAGCAAATCATTTCGATTCTGGAGTCCATGTCAAATGACACTAACCTTCCCGACCAGTGTAACTCATTCCTGCACAACAAGGCAGAGTGGAGGTAAGTAAGCCTTGCGCCGAGTCATGGCCTCCGGCTTTTTTAAAAAGACCATGACCAGCTTCACTGAAGAAGGGAACTAGTGAACTTGAGGACAGCCCTGGCTTCTAAGCATAACTTAGAGTTTTGTTTTTTATGTTACATTATTTTGGACATCTAATAAGTCCTCCCTTTCATACATAAACAAAAAAGCAATCCTCTACGCTTATACGTCTAAGTATTTGGAAAGAATATTGAATTCACATCTTCTGAGGCAAAAGATAGTTACCAGACATTTCTCTGTACTACACGGTCCGTGTACTACAGAAGCCTTGGCCTCTGTCCAGTGAGAAATAAAAATACTGTTTGCCCAGGGATTTGCAGAGTACTGTATCTGTTGACGGAGGGGATAGGGAGACTATAAAAACACTTTTAAAAGAAAACTTTTGATGTTCTAAATCCTATTAAATTTTGTCAAGTGTAAAACAAACTTAGTAATGAGAGAATTGTATTGTGAGTGGGAGAAGCAAGCCCGGGACGAGACAGTCGAGCCAGGTCACGTGCTGCAGGAATATAAATAGCATGTTTGGGAGCAGACATTATTCCTCCCTGACTCAGCAGAGACTGAAGTAACTTCTCTCGGCTCCCATAGCCGCGGCGGTAACGCGACGCCTTGCGCCACCTGCTGATGCCCAGGGAGTACTGCACGCACTTGGAAAAGGATGGAGTTGTTTACTCCTGTTAGTAGACGTTTCCTTGGGCTTTCTGTTTGATAGTGTTTTACAATAATAGTATTATTGTAAACTGTTATTAATATTATAATATTTATTTTTATTCTTTTGAAATCTCCAGGGCCAATGAGTTAAATGAATTTTTATTTAGGGAAACAAAACACATACTGTCTGAGTGTAGGTATGACAGGTTTTGTCTGGACTTAAATAATTAACAAAACATGTAATAATGTTGTTTCCTACAGTAAGAGGTCAGTGCAGATCTAATCAAATGACTCCTCTTTTAAATCCATGTAAGGGATTATTCTAGTACAAAGACTAACATTTCACAAGACTCATGAGACCCTTTGTGCTGACTTCAGCAGTCTTACCTTAAGAGCGTAGTTCTGCCTCTTAATTTCTGGCTTCTGGTCCCTCAACAGATGCATATTTCTTCCTCGTTCAGAGCCTTGCAAATGCAGTTTCTTCTGTATAAAATTCATCCCTTTCAGTGGCATACCACCCCTGACGCCCGCATCCAACTTGGCTCCTGTTCATCATTCAGACAGCAACTGAAATAACATGTCTTTAGGGAAGTGTTTCTGACCCTGGATGATGAGGTTCCACTGTATGTGTCCGGACAGCATCTCCTTCATAGCCGCGACTGCTATTGGAATGACTATGTAATTCTGTAGTTTGTTGTTTAATCTCTCACCGGCTGAAGTGTAAAAGGGTCAGATCATCTCTTTTGTTCATTACTGTACCTACAGCATCTAGAATGTGCCTTGAACCCAGCAGTGGCTCAATAAATACTCGGGGAAGGAAACACCACGGGGGTAGTAATATTAAAAGACATTACGCTATTACACAAGAGAACAGAAATACGTAAGCTAATTTGTTGACTATAACAAGTGTGCTTCTGACATTCACTCATTCGGATAGTCCGTGAGCCTCCGCGGGGGCAAGGTGCTCGTGTACTGTGCTGTGGTGATCGGAGCACCCCCAGCATGGACTGCGGCGTCTCATGTTGCACTACCACATATAAATATCAAAATAGTCCTAAAAAGTTACTTGTATAAGTATGATGACAGAGACGTACTGGACATCTGAGACTGTACAACCACGAAATCTAATCTAGTCTGACAGGGGAAGAAAGGATTTCCTGAGATGCTGTTTGATCTGTTCTCCAAAAGATCAGTGGGATTTTAACATTACTGTTGATACCCTTGAGATACAGTATCTCAGATACTATATATCAGAATATAAGGAGGGAGTTGGTAAGTTTTCTATATAAAAATGTGAAAGCTCCATATGGCCAAAAGCAATACCCATCATAAACGTCCAAGACAAATGCCATACTGCTACACAACCTTTTCCCTATATAATAGCTCAGCGGGTCCAGAAGTTTTTGGTCTCAGGACTCCATTACACTCTGAAAAATGATTGAGGACTACAAAGAGCTTTTGTTTCAATGAATTACATTTGTCAATATTTACCATACTCAAAATGAGCATGGAGAAAAAAATGTTAACATGTAGTTATTGATTCATTGAAGAAACAATAAATCCTGCCTCTATATTCAGCCTGTGGCTTTGCCACCTATCATGAATTCTCTGGAAAAGTCTGTATGCTTGTGAGAGAATGAGAGTAGAAAAGGCAAATCCTGTATTAATGTTATTCTGAAAACCAGTTTAACCTCTGGAATCCTTTGAAAAGCTCTCATGCGTCCCCAGATCACACTCTGAAAACCGCTGTAGTAGACAGAGTTACTGTCTTTAAAATAACATTTTAATTATGATCTCATTCTAAAGGAATGAAAGGCATTTCACAAAAGGAGAAATCAGATGGCCAATAAATATGAAAAATAAGTAACTATAAGGGAACATTATTCATTTACCAGATTGGCAAAGATTTACGTTATGAAAATATCCAGCATTATGAACTTTCTATATGTTGCTGGTGAAAATACTGCCTTTCAGACCCTTCCATCACTACCATTTTATCCCTAAGAAAATAAATGGAAAGGTTGTACAAGAATGTATGGACACCCGCTTATTAGCACGGCGTCGTTCAGAATTGCAAACTGGACTGGCAGTGCAATAGAAGATTTTTGGGTTTTTGTGGTTTTTATGTTTTAAAAACGGATGATATCTCCATATACAGAATAGATGGAGCCATTCATGATAATACAGATCTGACAGATGATTTAAAAACAGAGGCTAGGGTCCAGTATGACTGGGACGATTGCAGTTTTTATAAAATAAACTTACATATATGTGGTATGTGCACACAAAGTATCAGAAGGCCCCTGTTAGCAATGGATAATGAAATTATGAGAGAGCAGTTTCTTTTTGGATATCTTTACGTCCTACAAACGTGGACAGTTGAAAAGATGAGGAGAATAACGTTGGTTAATAGATTAACGTAGTTTAGTAAAAAGCAAACAGTTGCCTCGCTGGCTTCCTCCTGGCTGTCTTTCAGGAACTAGTTAATCCTGAGAGCTGGTGAGAGAAGACCTAGTCATCTTTACCCGAACCACTAAGCCAGTCTGAGAAGTCGCAGAGCTGTTTTAACTGAACTTGGTTAAAACCATGGCGGTAATACTAATAATAGTATTAGTCAAAGTAACAATACACACAGCTGTCGTTCATTGTATTCTTACCAGACGCTTGCACATGGCAATCCTGACTCTTACCACAGATGCAGAATCTGAGGCCTGGACAGGCTGGGTCACCTGTCCACGATCACACCATGTGAGACCGAGCCAGTGCGTGGTCTGGCCCCACAGGCCCGCGGTGACACACCGACTGTGCAGTGCTGTTCGTGGACCCGTGGCCAGTGCCACGCCTGCTGCTCATTAGCTTGCAGAGTTCATTTCCTTTGAGCAAAGAGAAATACTATAGAGCACGATCGTTTCGGGTTATGATTAAGGCAAAACATCTACCCCACTCTATGCCACATACCGAAAAGAATTAAATGCATTGTCAGATCATCTGGATATTTCTAAGAACAACACAGACTGTTCTCTTTCCCCTTTTTGGCTGGGGTTTGAAACCACATGACTAGGGTCGAAAGCATGTGTAGGAAATCTGGTGTTTCTGGCAAACGCTTGTTTTCTGGTAGAGCTTCCTTACACATAGACCCGATGAAACACACTGTTTTAGAGAATTAAATGATTATTCTTAAAATTGTTTTTAAAACTAGGTTATTAAAAGCCACATAAACTGTGTTTTTTCCTTTGACCTAATAGATGATAGGAAAGAAATCTGTCAGGCATTTCCTTGTTCACCATATCTTTTAGCTTCTCTCTCCTTTTATTGACTTATTAGCAATAAGAGCAGTGAGTATTAAGAACAAGAAATGTGTCACCCTAGTGATCGTGTCTGCAGTTTTCACTGCCCCGTGTGACTGTCTACAGACCTGTGGTGATCCGCACTGAGCGAGTCGTGCGGTGCTGGGACGGCGTGTTCAGAGCTGGGCCTCTTGGCAGAATGTTTGCTGGCTGTCTTCCTCCTTGGTGATCAGAATATTCTCGCTGTGGCATGCCTTGTTCAAAACAAAAAACAAATCAAAAAATGTAACCTCTGCGATTTGGATATTAGCACAAATCGTTTACTGTATAGCACTACTGTACATTCTGTCTGTCTATCGTCACGTGTGATACGGCTCTTTTTACAAATTGACCTTAAAAAGATAATTCCAGTTCACTCCCTGCTTTTGGCATTTGGAAAATTGATACGAGGGGAAGTCAACCTTAGTTGGGTTTGAGTTAAGGAAAAAACCCATAATTTTCAGCAACTAAAAGACTTTTTTAAAACACTTCCTAGAACAGGAAGGTGATCCACATGCATCACGATTTGATGCAAAACAACGCGTGCGCCACGCAGGGGGCAGTGAGGGCGCGGCTGTCCTGATGCCCCGGTGCCCGCGCCGCCTCCAGCCCCCGCTGCAGACGCGGGGCGCCCGGGGGAGCAGTGCTGGACGTGCTCAGCCTGAGCACGGGGGTTGAGGAAGCACACTTTACTCAGTGTTTGGTTTTCCGTGTCACAGCTTTCGGCTTAACTGTTGATCTGTTTTCCGGAAGGGCTCACAACCACAGTCGGCTCCCAGAGCTGAAACTTAGCTTACGAGACGAGTGGGCTCGAGTGTGCCGGCCCTACACCGAACAGAGCCGGGGCACACTGCGTCTGTCTGGCAGGGTGCGGGTGGCCGGGCCAAAGCACCGTGCGGACAGCAGCCCCAGGCCCCAGCCCTCTACCGCCGAGCGTGCCCGGCTCTGCTGCCTCCTTCCGTCGCCCGCTTACCCCCCGATTCCCAGGGTGGCTCATCCTTCCTTTGTCACCAAAGTTTCACCTAAGTTTTTCCACAGTGATTTTCTCCCCTCAATCCTCCATCTGGAAAATAAACACAAACTCATCTGTGAATGAGCATAATACTCTTGTCAGAAATGCCCAGAAATATAAAACGTGGATTTTATGACCGTCGTAATTCTGGAAGATTGCTGATTTAGTGCCTTTCTTTAGGGTCTGTAGTGTGACTCTACTTCTGTCATTGTTATTTTCAAATGGCACCAGGAAAAGGGCTGGGGTTGTTGACAGCAGATGCTTTTACACTCACTCGCGACCTCCCTGGCCCCGCGGTGTACCTTTCAGACAACTGGTGAAGTGCCAGGCCCAGATCCAGACCCCCCTCAGGAGCTGTTCCCTGTCTTGGATGTCGCCAGTTAATGCCCACAGCTTTCTTGTTTTCATTTCGTTCTCATCCACAAGGGCACTGGAGTAAGCTGCCCGTCTAGTCTAATTTTCCCTGGAGACAAATAGGCAGCTTTGGGTTACACATATCCATTCACTTACGTCTGGGGCAGTACCTCCCATCGTCAGGGTCCCAGCCAGCCTCACGCCGTGGGTCCGGCGGGTCTGTCTCAGTGGCACCCGGAAGCAGCACTTACAGCTAACCTTCAGCCGTCAGCTGCTTCCAGGCCTTTCAGACCCCCAAGGGAAGGAACTTCCAGCTACTGAGACACACACACACTCACTCACTGTGACGGCCCTGAAGGAAGAAGACAGCTTGTGTTGAGCCATGTCAGCAGTTCACTTTCTACAAAGGACAGGTTCCTAGAACTGGACATATCCCCAGGGGTGAGCTTGGTCAGCCTACAGAGAGACTGAGGCGGGAACTTCCCAAAAAAAAAAAAAAAATGACGAGACTTTGAAAGAATCTTAGAGTTCATCTGGCCCACACTTGCCTGTTTATAAAAGTCACCTGGGTCTTTTATTAAATAACAGAAATTCCTAGGCCCCACCCCCCCTACTGAATCATGAGCTCTAAGGAAGGGGCCTAGGAATCTGTGTTTTGTTGAGTACTTGTTAACAAGCTGCCGGGTAGTTACTAGGATCAGGCCGGTTGGGGAACCGATTTAAGATAATCGTCGCCCCCTCTAGCAGAGGAAACCGGGTCAATCAGTTGATGAGGCACCCAGCTAGGGAAGAGGTGAACGTGAATTTGCTGGCGATGGGACATGGAGCACCTAACCTGAATATCATTTTCCCCATCTCTTTATATGGGGTTAGAACCCGTTGCTTGGGGTCATGTGTAATAGCGCTAAGCTGTACAGGGCTACTTGAATGTCAGTGTTCGCTAAATAGCGAGACCAGCACGTGGCCCCATAGCTTAGGCCCTACCAGTGGGTCTCCGATGCTTCGTTAAGGAAGGACTTTGCACTTTTCCTAAACTAGAAACTACCTCTTGATTTTGTAGGATATGACAGATTTCTTATTCTCCGTTCTTATTTACTGTTTGGTTTAGAAGCACAAGTTTTTCCAACCTCACAGAGAAAAAGGATCTGATTTATGGTTAGGGAGTGGGGGACAAATAGGAGGAAGGTGGTCAAAAGGCATAAACTTCTAGTTACAAGATACGTAAGTCCAAGGAATGTAATGTACAGCATGACTACAGTCTGATGTATTATGTATGAGAAAATTGTTCAGAGAGTCTATCTTCGAATCCTCATCACAAGAAAAATTTTTTTTTGCTTTTTCTGTATGAGATGATGAATGCTAATGAAATTGATAGCGGTCATCATTTCACAGTATGTGTAACTCAAAGTAGTATGCTGTACACAAACTTCCAGAGTGGTGTAGGTCCGTTATATCTCAATGAAACTGGTGAAAAATAAAAGCACAAATGTTAGCCTTTCACACTGATGAAGCATTCTGATGAACCACTAAGCGCTTAATAACTCTTGAGCAAAGCTGAGACTTAAACCAGTCATCTCTGTGCAGGTGCGAAATTGAAGCAACCCTGGAGAGGCTGAAGAAACTCGAACGGGACCTCAGCTGTAAAGAGCAGGAGCTCAAAGAACGGGAAAGACGTCTGAGGATGTGGGAGCAAAAGCTGACGGAGCAGTCCAACACCCCGGTGAGTGCTCCCAACAGGGTAGCTCAGCCCCCCACTTAGAAGATGGAGCCTAGCGGGCAGCATGGCAGCCCTCTCCCCGCCCCCCCCCCAAGCTCCTCACTTTCTGCCTTCTGCCTGCACGGGAAAGGGGCTGCGTTTACACGCAAGCAGCACGCAGATCTAATTTCAATTAACAAAATGCCAGAAATTTAAAAGAAAAGCTTAGCCTATTTCTGGCTCTTTCTCTAAGAACTGTTATTGTCAGTGTGTTTGTATATTAGAATTACAAAAATAAAATGCAGTGTATTTTCATACCATCTGTTAGATCTCCAGAACATGTGCCTAAAGGCTGATTAACTCCATGGAGTCCATCAGTAATTAATAAGCATAAGGCCGAGGCAGCTAGCTGTCTAAGAGTCTTGATGTGGCAGAACTTAACCAAGGTTTCCTTCTAAAAGAAAGCAAACTTAGTGACATATAAATGACAAGCATTAATATTCCTCACTCGATGTAGTGTTATAATCATTGCAGCAAAAGATTAGAAAAAGACTTCCCTTGGGACAAGGCTCCAGTATTTACTACACTTAGGAAATACCTTGGTTTTCTTCCAAGTCTTCTATTTAGAGGAAAATAAAGATTCTTTTTAAGGATTTCGCTAGTTAAATATTTAGCTTGCGCCTATATCCTGCCATGATATATTAAAGTCTAATCAAGTTTCAGCATTCTTCCCTGTTGTAATGATTTATCATTTCAGGAATTAAGTTTATCACTGGCTTTTTCAGGGTTTTTAATGGGTAATGTTTGTCCACTTTAAAATCACAAGTAATGGTAAGATTAGAGGTAAACTTGTTACATATTTTAAATTCATTTTTGATAGTTGCTGTGGCAGTTATACCAAAAAAATACTTAAGTGCCTTTCACTTTATGATCCTCAAAAAGCTTTCCTATTTTTAAAAGCCTTAATCTTCATTAAGCAGCCAGTGCCCAGTTGCGAAGCATTTTCCAGTGCCTAAAGAATAAAATAGTTTGCCTCCTTTTCCAGTTCATGTGGAGAAGCGACCAGATATCCGAAAAAGGGAAAAACAGTGAAGTTAAATGTTTATTATCAGATTTAACTTTTTCCAAAGTGACTCTGGCTGTGCAGGGATTTCCAAAGTAAGAACTGAATTGCTATACAAAAGGCTGCCATGGGACATTAAAAGGTTCCACATTTGTAAGTAAGTTCAGTGAATTTAACTTGCCCCTCGAGAAGGAGGTCAAGAGAAGTCTCCTGTTCTGGTTGAATTGGTACCAACCGGCAGACTCAGAAAGCACTGCCCTAAGGGTCTGCAAGGAGCACTGCTTCTCCCAGAGCTGAGCAGAGTCAGAAACATGGCTGTCTCCTGAAGGCTGAGAGGTGGGGTTTTTGGTTCTTTTTTTTTTTTTTTAAGTACATTGAAATCTTAAGCTATAAAGCACTGCATGGCTTGACTCCTTCTAAATGTAGCATTGTAAGAAAAAACTTTAAACTACCTATTACAGTATGCCTTAGAATCTTTCTTTGGTTTATTGGCATTAGTTTTGCTAAGAAATCGTGGGCTGCCTTGCACACATTATTGCTATTAGTAACATAGTTGTGTAATAAATAATGAAACCATAGGGGAGTGCTCAGTAGGGTGTATGCCTGCATTTTAACTCCAGAAAACTTTCTGTAAAGGAACCGCTCTGAAGGCTACCATCTAACAATGGACAGCATGAAGCATGATCTCAGAGATTTTCTTCCTTTTTTTTTAAACCTACGAGGCTAAGTTTTTTCTTACAGTATTTGCTTTTTAATGTCTCTTCTGCTTAGAGCTGGTATTTCTGAAGGAAAGTTTGTGCTCAGGTATTTCTAAGTAGGTATTTTCTTTTATCCTTACATCAATTTCTAGTTGACTTTAAATGAGGTTTCCGAGAGAAAGATAAAATAAACCTTTTAAAAAGAAAGTAGCTGGAGGCTTAGGCTTTCCGTGTGTCTGTAGCCTCATCTTAATTATAAAAGAAGTTTAACATTTATGTAACTTCATAAAAAATGGAATTATTGGATTTATTTCAAGGAAGGACACTATTTTCTTTCCTGAAATGAAAACAGTAGTTGAAAGTATTTGGGAAGATGAATTCTCCAAACATAAATACGAACAATGTTTATTTTTTAATTGTTGTAGCTTGATGTAAAAATTTTCTTTTCGAAATAAAAACTTATTTGAGGGACATCTGTTGAGAATTTAACATAACGTGAGGAAGGACCTATGAAGTAATAAATCAGCAACAAAGCGCTCCCTAAGAGAATCGAACAATTGAAAACAAATCTGAAAAGCTGGGAAGTTTGGCTGCAAGGAAAGTAATATCCTGTTTCCAGTGTTAAAGGATATAAAGCAATTTTTTTTCTTCCATATAACTGGTACCGCTAAAAAGCAGAAGCATATGAAGTTCTTATTGAGCTAACAACTTTGGAGATCTTTTCCTAATAGAGTAAAATATTTTTAAAAAAACTCAACTCCAGGGGGCGCCTTGTCAGCTAAGTTGGAGAAACATGAGCCTCTTGATCTCTCGGGGTCATGAGTTCAAGCCCCACATAAGGTGTAGCGATTACTTGGGGGAAAAAAAAAAGCAAGCTTAAAAAAAGAAAAAACCCAAAACTCCAATTTAAAAATTAGGAAATTGGCCTTAAAATATATCTTTACACCCAGGATGTAAAGATTATCCTATATGTTACCTGTACATTGTTTATCATAAATTTACCAATATTTAAGCAACACCAAAAAATATAAGCCTCAATTTGCTTATTCCTCAAAAGAGGAGGCAGTAACACTTTTTAGATGCTGACGATTCTACCTCTGAAATGAGTATGATCAACATTTATGGGGATAGGTTAGCTGTTCAAAATAATTACGTAAGGTAGAAAATAGATGTCAGTATCCACTGTGAGAGGGGGAATTCCTAGAAAACAAATTCTGCTAAAAGATGAACACTTAGAGAATAGAGCAAGAGGTAACAGTCTAAATTAATGCTAATTTCCTCTCCTCCCAGTTCTCATTTGTATTTACATACTTATTACTTAAGTATTAGACATCTAGAATTTGTTCACAAGTGAATCATAAGTTGCATAACTAGTTTTATATCTAGCTGTAATAAATAATAAACGGAAACCAGTGAATTCTAGACTCAGTTTTAGTTTAGAGTCAAATAGTAATCTAGATAAAAAGGAGATTAATGGCCCAGAAGGGTACTGACTACTGAACTGCTTCATGCCTTCTCTTTTATTCTTTGGTACAAGGTTTCCTGATTTTTTTACTTGAGATTTAATCTCTACTTAATTTCTTTTTTAAATTAATAGTTACCTAAATGTTTCTGTGAAAGTGAAATTGGGAAAAATTAAGTGCAATCCTCGAAACTATTTTGTTTTAAGTGAAATGAGGGCTTAAAACTTGCGACTTCCTTCCCGTTTGAAATCTGGCCTGCTGTGATGCTTTGCAAACTTTGGGTTGTGATTTACTCCGTCATGTACAAATGATGGCAAATATGCTGGAGCCAAACCTGCCATTAAACAAATTCTCACCTAATTCCCCACATTCATTTATTTCACTAATCATTTACCTTCTGTGCGGCACCCACTAATTTTGTGGTATCTATTTCCTTTATTTAAATTGGTCCTAATTTCTCTTTTTACTTCTGTCCTTTCTTCCCTCATGATAGCTTCTCTTGCCTCTTGCTGCAAGAATGTCTGAGGAGTCTTACTTTGAATCTAAGACAGAGGAGTCAAACAGTGCAGAGATGTCATGTCAGATCACAGCAGCAAGTAACGGGGAGGGCCATGGCATGAACCAAAGTCTGCAGGCCATGATGCTGATGGGCTTTGGGGATATCTTCTCAATGAACAAAGCAGGAGCTGTGCTGCATTCTGGGATGCAGATAAACATGCAAGCCAAGCAGAATTCTTCCAAAACCACATCTAAGAGAAAGGGGAAGAAGGTCAACATGGCCCTGGGGTTCAGTGATTTTGACTTGTCAGAAGGTGACGATGATGATGATGATGACGGTGATGAGGAGGATAATGACATGGATAATAATAGCGAATGAAAGCAGAAAGCAAAGTAATAAAATTGAAAATGTTTGGAAAAACGAAAGAAACTTGCTCAGTCTGTACAACAACCAGTAAGGAGGTAGAAAACTAATAAGCACCGAATTTTTAGGCCAATCACATTTCTATGACAGTCAGTCATTTCTTTAAAGATTTTACTTTTTTTTTTCCTGCTTACAGACAAATGGGGGGTGGGGGGAGTTAAGCCAGAAAGGTGTATTTACTGAGTCAGCAGATGTGGTGCCTGATTATAGAAATCTGTGATTCTATCACAATATAGTATTTTAACTAACTACATTCTGGCTTTTTTAAACAAATACTTTAACGTTTGTATTGGATTTGATTTATTTAATTGCTTAAGAAGACTTATATTTTGAGAAAGCCCTCTTACCTCCTCATTCTTCTTTGACACTGATTTTCCTGTAACACACTACATTTTTTTTTCTTATGGTAATACACTGTACTGCCAGAAATAATTGATAGTGACTACAAAATCTAACAATAAAAAAATTGAGATGCAAGAAGGCTATAACAAATACTCTTCAGAAGTACCGAAATGCCAAGAATTTTCAATACTTAATGGCACAGCTACTCACAGTAAAACCTGAGAGATGATCTCAACGGTACACTGGAAGAAGACATCCTCTAAGTTGAAACCAACAGCAGATGTTGCAGGCTTTCATACCAGCGCTAGCCCTGGAAGCTTCTGAACACCACACTACCATCTAAGCTTAGTTTATAAAAGGAGAAGGAGATGGTCTTGAAGAGCTACTTGCAGGCAGCACGAGTGCTCACACACACCCGCTCTGCACCCCCACTGGGGTGTGCGCGTTTGTTCTCCCGAGGGGCAGGGGCGTTCTGGGTTCTAAACAGGTGTATAGAGGTTTTAAAGAGGGAACTAATGATTCTGAAAGGAATAGCAAAGATAAGTTGTTATACTTACTGAGACAGAAGTACCAGATGAAGGCTTCTTTTTATATCATATCCAGCCTTCCAGAGTTGTCTTTTTTTTTTTCTTTGAACCCTGTCTCAGCCATGCCAGTGTTAAAGGGAATGTAGGTGCCGCTCCGAAAACCTAGTTTGCCAGAGAAATAGTCTCGGAATGTTATCATATATGTCAAAGCTTGTTTAAACTATAAAACACTGATTAAAAAGACCACAAAACATTTGTAGTCCTACACACACACACAGAAAGGCAAAGGCACAAAAACTTTTTTCAGCCTGTATTGGAAAGAAGTGCCATTCATTTGACTATTAATACTTCTGGTGGGTCTTTTTATGGGAAATTTAAGAAAGGATATCATCCTAGATATTATCTAATACTATTTCCAAGTATATTCAGTCATAAAAAGCCTCCTGAAATTTGAAACATGACATGCTTCTAATCCCTATTAACAGCTGAAAAATATCACAAAACTATCAGTTCGCTGTGGCAGCTTTATTTGGAGAAAGATAACTATTAAAATGTTCTGGGTGTGAAATGTAGAACAGTCTCTCTACCACAGTGATAAAGAGAAGAATCTAGAGTCAAATTGGGATTCAACACTGCTGTGCAATCTGTTAAAAATTATTTAACCTCTGTGTGTGTCTGTGCTCATTTTTGACATGGGAGTAATAACAGGACCCACTTCAGAGGATTCAAAGGATTATTGTAGGGATTGAATGAAATAATACATGTAAAGCACTTAACACAGTACCAGGCCCATGGGAAGTGGTCCATTACTTTTAGCCAGTGAAAAGATACTAAAAATATAAGTAGTTACAGTAACCTGGAAAACTAAGCGATCAATTTCAAGTCATGTTTGTTGAGTAGTAGGAAATGGAAGTTATAAAGAATAGCTTTCGGGAAAGGTAAAAGAGAACATTCTTAGAATATAAACTATATGAACAAATGTAATCTGGTGCTCTTTGAAGACTACGTACCTGAGGTGTTTGCAGGCCCTGCTACCACCCACAGACGAAGCAGAACCAGAACAGGTGGAGCTTTCCCTAGGGGATGGGCTCCCTAGGACCCAGTGTGGCACGCCTCCATCTGTGCAAGCACGGATACACGCGCCCCACTAGCTAGTGCCGGCGGCACCCAGGCACGGACACGGCGCAGCCAGAGACGTGCTCCCTCACTCACGCTGAGCCCCCCACGCAGAGCATCCGGGAGCGGAGCAGAGGGATGGTGGGCAGCTCCCGACTCCGCGGCCTGTCCTGGGGCGCGGTTGTCTGGCGACCAGCAGGAGAGAGCCAAAGAGGAAGCAGTTTAAAAGCCTCCTGCACATCTTTCTGGGTAAACATAAAGCCGTTTGTCCCACAGATATTCACTGAGCCCTGCTCTGTGCCAGGCCCTGTTCTAGGGACCCTCTAGAGGGGAATGTTCGCGCTCACAGAGCACCCACGCCAGCGAGCGGAGAGCCTGACCGTCAACAGAACAAATGCGTTATATGGTACAGAAACGTGTGACGAGTGCAAGCTGAAAAGGGGAGCAGGGAAGAGGATCACACACACAGGGGAGTGCTGCAGAGTTCACAGCGTGGGCACGGAAGGGAGTCTCTGGGCTAATTTTGGGATCTGTGCCTTTATGTAAGAATGTAAACCCTGTCTCATGTAAGAATCATCAACAAAATCAGAACATATAAACAGAATGACACTGACATTTTTCTTCACTTACATATAAGCCTATTGTAATTACACATAAACTTTGGTGCATTAATGAAAGTAGCCAATTAGGGCCAAAAGAGAAAGGTAACAGGACTCTCTCTACGCAGACTGAGGTTTACCATTAATGAGGTAGTATTTCCCCCATCTCTCAACCGCTGCCATTTTCCTCACCAGTATTCCAGAGATGGTTGTAGCCCAACACTCCACCAAGAAGAAACCTCAGGGATTTAGGATACAGCAGAATTGAAAGCTTCAGTGATAACGTTTGAAATTGTTCTCCACCTGGAATCGAAATTACCACACGGCATTATTTTACTCTCTGTTCCAAATCAGTGTCTTTCTATGGTTTTGAACATCCCTAAAATCTGAATCGTATAAACAAAATTTTAAAGTGTTCTCACTCCATCTGTGAAGATTATTTAGACTCTATTATTAGTTTTATTACTTTTTAAAAGATCTGTTTATTACACAGAATTTCTAAAGATAATTGTGCAGCTTCTAATTCACTTTTCAGATCAGTTTTTGAAATGGCAAATTATTGATGCTGGATGTATTTCCAATTATTTGACTCACAAGAATGTACATTTATAAAGAGAATAATGAAAGAAACCCTAAGAAATTTAAAGATTCAAAATGGTAGTTGAAACTCTGAGTTGTGGTAATTAATTGTCAGAGCCATACAACTAAAAATATAAGTACTCTTTTTCATCTTTTTTTCTGTATTCATAAAGTCGAACGTACAGAATCTGAGGGCGCCCCACCAGCCACTCTCGTCTGGGGCCCCTCATGGTGTTGGCGAGTGCGGGGGCAGAGTCTGGGTGGTCACGGGGCCTGGGGGTGTGTTGCGTGCCCAGCGCCAGGGGCAGCCCTGCCCAGGGAAGAATTCCGTCCACTGTACCAACAGCGTTGGCCCTCCCTCCACTGAGAAATCTGCTAAACCTGGCAGTTTTAGAGTTCGACATCTCATTCCTCCCCCTAAACAAACTTGCTCAAGTCAAAGGATGCAGCTTCAAAATGACAACTACCACACACTCTGAATTGTATAGGTTGGTGACATTTATCTTAAATCCCCACTTGCAGAAAAATGGTTTCTTTCCCCTGAAGAATGCAGGTGGAAACTTTAAAAAACAGCAAAATTTACCTGGGGGAGGGGTCACTCTCCTAGTACGCTACTTCCAAAATCAATAAAACACACATCACTGAGGGAGCCACAGTTCTGCAGAGCAGCGAGGTGACTTTAAAAGGACTCTCTGTTGAAGCAAAATCACATTTTAATATTTTACATTTAATAAGCCAGGGGAAGGGGCTGAAGGCACAGAGGCACATTTGTTTTGGATGCTCCGGGAAAGTGGAGGGCCAGCGTTCAGCCGGTGACTTTTAACAGGCAGCAGATCCGTTAGACCTCAGCTGAGGTATTCAAAACCGATCCGCGTGAAAATCAGGGAACCCGAGGTAAGATGAGGGCGAGAGGCAGGATGACTTCTCACAGCACTAGGACGGATATCACTTTATTTTTCAGCGTGCTCGCTGGAGCCGTGAGCATTTCATCAAAGATCATCTTAAAAGCTATTCTGACTTAAATATTGATACCCTTTTTGGTTTTCGGTAACACTAGACTCGCCACAGGCCTGTTACACCGAGCAGTGTCTCACCACACACGTTAGTAACAGAGCCTCGTTTTTCTATAATCAGGCACCTTTTGCTGCTTTGGAGTCAGACTGTTTTCCTGTTCCGACTTAAGCACTTCCAGAAGGAAGAATGTGTTCTGTTCTTTGGGTTGTGGCATTGCCTGCAGCATTTCTGTGATGGGGAAAATGTGTACCAGGGACTAGCGGCGATCCCTCGGGCTGCCACGGAGTTGCGCCCTGGGGCCTGGGAGGAGCTTTCTGGCATGCGGTTATTGACTTTACAACTAGCGTTGAAGCACCTACGTTGATTATTTTATATAATGTGCAGAATAGTTTATTTTTTAACGTCAGATACAGTACACTGCACATACTGCTTTTGCACTCTTTTAAAAAATTTTGTACTACATAGAAAATATTTATATTCTTTGAGTGTGCGCTTTGAATAGAGGATGGCATTATCACTTTTTTTTTTTTTAAACAAAACCTTTTTCCTCAACTATTCTATTACAATGTTATTCTGAGCAAATCTTATGCCAAATATCTTGTATCGTGTTTGTATGGACGAACATTTCACTCGTGTGGTAAGACGACCAGTTACCGATTTCGTAGTTGGAATTTGATATTCCAGCACACAGTCCACCATGTATTCAGAAATCCAAGTTGGTGTCATACATTTCATTTTGATGTGAACTTTTCTTTGCTTTTCTTTGTTTTAAGACTCCATTTTGCAATAAACGTTTTGACAGTAAATCCCTTTGTTATGTGTTGCTGTGTATATCAGATCTTCGTTAAGATTGGATTCCCAACGTCTTGGAAGGAATCGCTGTCACACGCACACACACGAATGTGGGGTTTTCTCTCCCGAAATCAGTTGGGTGTAAATAACGAATTTGTAAAGCGATGGGGCAGTCACGAAGTGGATTTTTTTTTTTTTATCCCCAAAGAACGAAAGGCTTAGAGCGCACCCTACGGCAGGTACACTGACATGCTAAGGAGGTACAGAAAGCGTAAAGGAAATGGTAAAGCACGATGTGGCTGGAGATCACTAACTTACCCCCGTCTTGCCCGATTCAAACCGTCTTGGAGCAGTGCCTGGTTCCAGCCTTCCTCTCACTGGTCTCTGCAAGCCTGGGGCACGAATCCTGCCGGAGGGATTAGCACACTGGATCTTTGCCTTCCCCTTGTCCCATCTTGATGAGCCACCCTCGGGGGCTAGAGAACTCTTCCCCTCTCCTTTTGACCCTAAAACCAAATACGTTGGTTTTGATTAGTTGTTACGTTTACAACCATGTAAGAAATACTTATCTATTTTGTTTAGCACACCATTTGGGAACTGTATACAAACCAAAACACTACACGTGCCCCACTCCCTACAGAGGCTAGTCTTGATGCAGGGGAATATTTCTGTGACTGGGTCTGTTGTTCCTTGCACTCTTCAAAAAAGTGCCTTGTTTCACATTGGTTTCTGTGATGGGAAAGGGAATGACACAGTTCTGCAGCTGTATTCAGCCGCCCTGGGAAGACAAGACTTGTCGTGTATTTTCTGTGATCAAATTGAGTTTTAGATTTTCTTCAAGTCATTTTCCTTTCTGCATCATTGAAGCAGGTGAGTGCATGTGATGAAGCCGACATATGTCAAGTATTTCAGAGGAGGAGAGGGGCAATCCTAAGGGAACTAGGGCACACGGGGGTAGCAGGGCACACACAGGATAGCAGTGATTTATACCCTTGCAGCTTAGCCATAATATTCAAACTGTACACATTCAAATACATTGTACTTGGGGGTGTTGTGGGTTTTTTCTTTTAAATCTGCTTTTCTCCCTAGATTTTAACCATTGCTAGAGAGAATGTAAGCATTTTAAGCAAAGCTGTTAAGCATTTCCCCTTTATCCTCCAACATGTCCACACTGCATGCAGTCTCCAGTGAGGCAAACATGCCCTCCTTTCCTCTTCTCCCCCACACCACTGCCGGTGTTTGGCCTTGTTGCTTCTCGCCCAGAATCACTTCTCTATCCCTTGCCCTATAGTACCCAGCTCAAGCCACCATGCCTTCCGTTCCCCCATCTTAGTCTATGAAACCCTTGCTTTTCCGTGCTAAACCCAGAGAATTGAGCGTTTTAGTAAATGTACCTTGCAGTTGTATCCATTCAACAATATGGTTCAACAAAAATTTACCAAGGATTGTATGGCAGGCACTAAGTAACCCGGCGTGGAGGTAGCCTTGAACTCCTCCATCTATAATCCATATCTGTTTCACCCCCAATTAAATTAAAAGCTGCTGGAAGGGAGGGGCATACTTTTCCTAACAGGGATTTGTGCACATGAGTTCAAAATATTTGCAGATTAGAAGGATTAACTCACCCACCCTCTAATTTTTAGACTAATAGGAAAAGCAACAAAATTCAACTTCTTTTCTTCAACTCATTCACAAAACAAATAACTGTAACAAAGGTTGAAAGACACCTTGCCATGTTATCTTATGAGCAATTCAACCATTCTGGCAAGGTAAGTTAGTTAAAGCTAATGGCTCTGGCCAACTTGAATTCCAGGCACCAGTTGTTGGGTTTTTTTTTTTTTTTCTTTTTTCAGATTCTGTAGGCATGTCTCATTTAGTCTATGGCCACGGGCATATACTGAAGTGAGTAGCTCTCTGGCTTTGAAAATGATGCAGGCCAAAGTTCTGTAAAGTCATCTTTCGTGTCTATACCTGATAGGGAAGTTAGGTGAGTTTTCCCTCACAGCAAACTCTGCAACTTGGGTTACTTGGGACAGAGTCCCATTTCACTTGTCCTTCATCCGTGGGTCCTAATATTTGGTTAATGCGAGTGAGTCATTTGGTTAAACACTTAGAAATTCTCCCGTAAAAAGAAGCATATAAGTCATCGGATTACCAAAGGGTTGCTTTGGAATTTTCCTTAATAACCACATGATCCTCATGTTGACTGGGAATTCCAAGGGAGGCTCTGGTATGTGGCAAACGTCAGAAACTCCTTGACTGCCAAGCCCCGTTGCGGGAGGTGTGTGTGCCAAGTACCAAGAGAGGACAATCTCAAGATCTCTGGTCCCGTTGCCACAGCTCACCAAGTGCAAGGAATTGTTCCAGAGAAGCTGGTGCCGGTGGTTGGCTTCTGCGGGCACAATGCCTGGAGCACTGAGAAATTCCCCATAAGGTCAGGAGAGGTGCTTTCCATTCAACCTAACCTCTAGGAAGAACCAAGTCAGAGCAGCAGCCAAAGCCTAACATGGGAAGACAAGGGATAAACCAAAAAGACAATGATAATATTGCTTTTGTTTTTCACTGCATTCGTATTTCCCATGCAGCTGCTGCCCTCCTTTGAGATTGGCTCGTGGACTGAAGACGACGTGGTAAGCTGGCTTCTGTGAACGCCTCGTTTGGCCCAGACAGGTGGTTCAGACATTTATCCACAAGTTACAAATGCAGCCAGAGGGGTCTGGGCCTTAGGAAAGTCTAACTAGGAGAAGTTGACAAATTCCTTGTTTTTCTATTTTTAATGCAGTAATGACTTAAAATAAGGCCTCACGAGCAAAGCAACTATCTCTTCAAATCTTACAAGAGGATTCCACCTCCCTATTTGCTCTGAAAGGTATTCCAGAATACTATTGTGAATACCAATGACAACCTTAAAGGAGCGATCCAGGATATCAAATGAACATATGTGGAAAAAAATTGGTCTTAAATTTTCCTAAAATACCAGGGATGGACTTGAATCACAGCGGAGAAAGATCTGGTAAAGGCAATGCTAGCTGGGATCCTGCCGAACTGGGTTTCCTTCCTACCTCAGGCCTGTTTGAAAGTGACAGGCTCCTCTTTACCCTGGCCTTCCCAAGGAGGAACGGCCACGAGCTCCCAGACATTCTCTGCAGCTGGAGCCAGCGGATGAGGACAGATGATTTCAGTCCAAAGGAAGTTCTATACCTTACACTTGGGTAGAAACCCTAAGGGGCAAATCCTTCTTAGCCTGTTGCATCTCTCTGTTTCTTTAGTGAAAGGTCCAGAGAATTCTTGATCAGAGGCCTCAGGGGCTTATGCCTGTCCAGGTCCACTTTATATGCTCAAGGTATCATTGTAGGAAAAACAGCTGGAATGCCAGCGTTAGTAAGCCCCCACCCCAGGGAACAGACCAGACGCCACAGCGTACAAACTCACTGCTAGAAACTCTTGGGAAGCTCTGTTTACCTAACTCAACCTGGTTTCTGGACTCGGGCATTTCTCTCCCTGCCTACTGTATTCTGGTGAAGTAACACTGCTTTCAACGTTAGCTAACTTTGGTTTATCGTATAAGGTGAGAAAACTTGCCACCACTTGCCTCCACTTCTTCCCATTCATTGGGCCTCCTTGACTGTAAAGGTCTCCCCAGCCCTGCTTAACAAGGAAAAAGAACCTAGGATCTCCTTTATTCATGGGCCTGGATAGAATCTCTTTATGCCCAGCTACAAAGTTGGCCCATCTCATTTGAGAAATTTTTTTAAAAGCACTGAGCTCTAACAGTTATTTTTAGTCTTTGCTCTGAGGTCGAGGGGTTTTCAAGCCATGTAAATAAAATCCCAGGGTCAAGGGCTCCCCAGAGAATTGCTGGGACTGGGTCTGGCCTCCCTTCTATCTATATGAGAGGCTACCAGTAAACATGTGCCAAGTAAAATTCAAGGACTGAGGGTCACTGGGTCCAACTTCATTCTATACAGGAAACTCCGAGCTTTAACTTCTCGTGGGTCACATAGCTACTTCCTGACCAGGTCTAGGGCCTAGAACACAGGGCACATTCTGCCCACTCTTTTGTCCACAGCTCTGTAGTCCCTGTTCCTCATACAATTCCTGAGGAAACCAGTACCGCTCAGCAACCCCGGGGACCACCGGCACATAAAGAGAAAAATATTCTAAGTAAGAACCTTCTTGAAGCATTTTTAAAAACTCCCAAATAAGGAGGAAAACCAACATTCCCTTAAGTGTCCCAAGACTTCCACATGGAGGGATATCTCCTACTTGGAAGCTTAAAGTTTTAAAACCATAAACAGAATGTCTTTCATTTTACCTTTGTGGTTGAGTCAGAAAATTACAGTGCAAAATTACAGACATTTTAATCTATCGAAAAGTGTGTTTTACTGTGAAGTCCAGCCACTGACGACATGTGAATCTTCAAAACCATGTATGTCCTCTCTTTCACAGTATTTTTGGGTTCAGCAGCTCGTCAGAAAAGGCAAGTGGAATAACTTAACCTTCTTAATTCATGCAGTTAACTTTGCTCTGGACAGGATTCCATCTAATGTTGTTCTGCCTTCTAATCCCTTCCTTCAGGGGACTCTTCAACAGAGATGAGCATATACGCAAGCTTGTTTAAGGAAAACAACATTACAGGAAAGCGACTGCTTCTTCTGGAGGAAGAAGACCTGAAAGACATGGGCATCGTCTCCAAGGGGCACATCATTCACCTGAAGGTACCTCAGAGATGGAGGACGTTTGGGCCACGGTCTCTACTGAGCACCTGCCTTGTAGCAGACCCCGTGTCAGAGCTGAGGATACACACACGAATGCATGGCTGTTCCAGTCCTGAAATACTTCCACACCAGCTGATAATCAGCTGCCGTCCCCATGGGACCCCTACTCCCTCTCACAGTCCAAGAGCAGAAGGGTTAGCGCCCGGCACAGCGGAAGTCACCTAGATACACCTGATATCACTCCGTGGCCTCAGGCAGCCTCCCATCTAGCAGAGAAGAGAGGTGCTAATCATGCAAGAGTGGTCAGATGACAGCTGCAGGAGATGCCACACAGGGGAAGTGAGGGTGGGTGCGGAAAGTCTTCCGCAGAGACGTTAAGGAGAGCAGAAGGACAGCGGGCATGAGCCGGGTGAAGGGGACCTGGAAACATGGCTGTGTGGTGCCCGCAGAACCGCCATCCACCCGGGAGGAAAGGAGGCGACTTCGTGTGAGGCCGGAGAGGCTGGGGATCCCCTGGGCATCCCTAAGGGTGCTGCACCTGCCCATGGACTGAGCGAAAGTTAAGCCACCAGAGCACCCCACATCGTGGGGACATGACTTCAGTTCACAGTGTCTGTAATTCTGACCTGGAACTGACACGACCACCGGGGATTTCATCCTTCATTTGCTCAGGAAATGCCACCACGTCCCCTCACGCTGAAGTCCTGAACAGTTGCAAAGCTAAACCTGTTTTTGTTGCCGTGGCTTCCCCCGCCCCCCGTAGTTTAGCAACCAGATCTATCTGTTTTGTCTTGTTCTTTAGTTACTCAAACCAAGTAATTCCTGGCATCTCTGTGGACGTTGTTATTAGTCAGAGGTCTGTTTCAAGAGAGATCTTAGGATAAAATCACTTTGTTCCCCGAACCTCTTCAACCCCAGTGTGGGTGGATGGAGTGGGCACAGGTTAGAAAGAAGAGAAATCAAAGGAGGAAATGTAGAAAAAGCAGCTTCTTAGCCAAATCCACATCTCACCAAGTCTCTACCAACATACCAACTCCTTTTGCCTTTACTTCCGTTAGAGCCACCAATGTGGCCTTTCTAAAGAATTCCCCTCTGAGGTCCAAACAGAACCCATCTACCTCTGTTCTGTGGGCCCTGGGCCCATGCAAGGAATATCCTTACAGCCCCTCAGCACCTGCTGGATGACGGCTTAGCCTTAACCTCACTACCTTTTCCCTCTTAGGCTATGGGTAGGAAACCTCATGCATAAACATACATCTCAAAGGCTGGCAAGTAATTTAATCTTGAACTCTGGGTGTGGGCACGTCCACCTTGCAAAGCTAAGCTGGCTTCGATGGGCTGCAGTAGGAAAAATTATTTTCTGTAGTGCAGAGAAGTTTCAGGGTTCCAACAGAGCAATGTGGTAAATCTTGTCCTGTTTGGCAGAAGACAAGATGCTCCCATGTCCCCTTCCCCTCTGCTGTCTTCGATAAAGGACCCGACATTCCTTAAGGAGCTGTTACAAAACCATAGTGATTTAAATATTCCGAGCTGGCCTAGGACAAAGTGCCCTCTCCGTGCTGGGTGGTATCATTAGGGCAAGCACTGTCCAAACTTAGTATTGTTCAGCAAAATCAGAGAATGCCTACAAACTGCAAGACTGGGCCTGTGCACATACAGAGAAGAATCCCGCCCTTGAGTGTACGTCCCAGAGAAGAGAGAAAACATGTACATACAACTCTCATAAGAGTTTTGGCAGTTGGGAGCAAAGGAACTATTCTCTACCTCTGTTTGGGAGGGGCTGTGGGGGGCGGTGAGAGGGAAAACTTCCTGGAGTGGGCTGGACCCTTGAGCTGGATCTTGGAGAAGGGCAGAATTTGAAATGTAGACAGGAGCAGGAAAGGCAAAAACATGAATCCAGACAGAATAAGGAGTTAAGAGAGAAAGAAACAGAAGAGAGTGTAAAGGAACAGAAAAAACGGGTCCGATGCAAGGAGCAAGAGGTGGCTCTGTCTGATGGAAGCCTTGGGAGGGGGGTAGGCCTCAAGCCACAGAAGCGGAGGGGACGCAAGGCCAGACCCTGGACAGCTCAGGGCTCCAGGCCAGGGGCCTGGAGTTGGACCAGCTATGAGGAGTACTGGAAGTTTTGAGAATTGGTATGTTTAAAACTTTGTTTCTGCAAGTTGTGGATTAGAAAGGAGAGGCTGGGTTTTGAAAGACCAGTTCAGAGGTTATGATACAAAGTAATAAGGCCTAGCTAGTGTCATGAAAATGTGAATAGAGAAGGGAAGGATTCCAGGGGAAGCGATCTGTTTGCAGGTTCAAGAAGGAAAGTATAGTGAACCCACACCACAACAGGGAGTAACCTCAATACCACCATGTGGGGTGAAAGAGACCACGCACGAAATGTCACATACTGTAGGATGCCATTTACATGAAATATCCAGAAAACAGGTAAATCCACTGAGATAGAAGACAGATTAGTGGTTGTCAGGGACTGGGTGGAGGAAGGAATGAGCAGTGACTATGAGTGGGCACAGGGTCCCCAAATGTTTTGGAACTAGACAGAAGTAGTGGCTGCACAGCATGGCGAAGATACGAAATGCTACTGGTTCAGCACACTTTAAAACGATTAATTTCATGGTAGTGAATTTCACCTCAATAAAGAAATAAAAAGAAGGAAAGTACAGCTGCATGTACACACCTGACCACGAACAGTCTTCCAGCTGGGAAGCCTTCTCTATTGGATGGCCCGTGTGCCTTCAAGAAGGATGCGTGTGGCAAGGAGAGGTCAAGGAGCCTGGGCAGGAAGAAAAGGGGGACGCCCACCCAGGAAATAGGACAAGGAGGAGAGAATGGTGTCACAGGCGCCAAAGGTTGAAAAGCTTTACAAAAATTAGACTCTTCTAATGCTGCAGAGAAGCCAAGAAACGCATAGAGAAAAAGTGCTCCTTGGAAGAGCTAGTTGGGATGGCGTCAGTGCAGTGTCCTCTACTCATGAAGCAGAGTGTCTGCCTTGAGCTCCAAAAGAAGGAGCATGCCAGTTATCTGTGGGGGGACCCGCGCCTGCCCTGAAACTCACGGATGAGAACGCGTATACGCACGAAGACAGCTCCCAGAGAGGGGAGTCTCGAGCCAGCTGTATGGCCCGTCCACCTAACTGCCCAAACCGTGGCTACGTTACTGGCCTCTCGGGGGGCTTGGCCAACGTGTGACACTCCCTCAAACTCAGCCGGGTCGTGGGTATTTCTTATAACAAATAAGCTTATTTGACAGAGAAGGATTAAGGGGAAACTATGACGGAAGCTTGCTTTGGGAGATCCTGTACACATTCATGGGGATATGAGGATAATTAATGCTTTGAGCTGGGCCTCTGGGGAGAGGACACCAGGTGAATACCTGCAGACTAGAGGAGCCCTCCTGGTACCTGTCAGACACACACACACACACCCGATGGTGAGAATGTGCTCTCCATTCTCTGCTCTTTCACTAAGGAAAGCATAGTCATTTCTTTCTCAGAGAGACTCTCAGCCCATAAATGGTAGGTCATGAAAGTGAGCAGTCCTTCTGCCTACCCTTTTGCCAGGCGGTTGCCCCTTTCAGGCCGTCTCAGCATCCTTCTCCCCGTGCCCAGAAGCCTTCATGTGGAGGCCCGTGTGGAAGGAATAGGGCTGACTATCCGTAAGTGTTCATTACATTGTCAAGTGTCAACAGCTTTCATTTCACTTTGAAAAATGCATCTAATTTTTCTCACATTGGCACTTTTTTTTTTACTCTCTACATGATGTGTTCAGTTCACAGAAAAGCTGGATTATACCTGATGAGTATAAAAAAATCATAATTTAAATTGTCCTCCTTTCCTTTAAGAGTTCTTTGTGCTTCATTGGGGGAGGGAGTGTTGGACACATACCCATAGAAGAGCCCTTACAATGCAGTAAACCCTCGAGCGAGAGTTCAGGCTCGGTGAAAGTCTCTGGTGATATATTCATATTCTTTGTTGTTTTTCCCACAGTTACTCAGGGCGACAACTGCATTCTGTACACGAGAACATTAACTTGTCACTAGTATACTCCACCAGGGTGTGAAGAATGGTTTTATTTATGGTGTAGTCTGAGATTTAACATCTTTAAAATATCTTCCTGTTCCATTAAATAATTACAAACTACCTATAATAGTTTGAACAATCAGTTTTATTCTCCATAGATGGTGGATAGTAACATCCCCAAGATATTTTATGGGCGACATAAATAAAGAATGCTTTTATATGTGCACAATAATTTTAATCCCCTCTCGGCACTATCGGATCATTAATAAAGTCATGTTATTGTGTTTTTTTTTTTTTTTGCAGTCAGCCATTGAGAAATTAACCCATGATTACCTAAACTTGTTTCACTTCCCACCACTAATTAAGGTAAGTAAGGTTTTTTCTTACCGAGAATGTGCTATTTTATTGATCTATGCACCTGCCACATCCACACCTAAATTTGCCAATGTCGGGAACCGTTGTTTGAAGTGAAATTTAATCATTATCTGTCTAACAAAAGGCCCTTTGAGTAAAGCTTAGGATGTGCATAAATTGAACATGCTTGATTCCTGCAGGTTGAAATATTAACAATATATTCGTGATAAGAACAACACATGTCACCTTAGTGACTAGGGGATCTAAGTATTAACACTGTAGGTTAGTACAGTGGCCTCCCACCTGTCCCAGAGACCTTTGCCCCACACATAAGTCACTAAAGGAATTCACACGCTAGGGCTCTGGATTATCTATCACTAGCCTTGTGGGGAGGTGGGAGGTTTATTGTTTGAATAATATGTTAGTATATTTGACGTCTTATTTTGAATATAGTCTAAAGGTATATGGCATATTTTATTACACAGTTAGTAGATGTTTGCAGTTAATACACAGAACTCTTCTCGTTCACTATGGTTCTCCATCTCTACGCTCCTGAAGGCTCATTCTGTTCTCTGCTTGGCCCTTCATCCTCATCTGCTCTAGCAAGCACGCCGCTCCTCTCTGGGAATAGCTTGCAAACATCCCGAGCGTTATGAATGTCTCCTAGTGTGCACCTTCATGTGCTGAGTGCATTTCTAGGGTAAAACTAACCTTGTAAGACGGTGACACTCGATCTGTAGCGTGAGATAGATCATGTGGAAATGTTCTCAAAGGCTTAAGGTGTCATTTCTCTTACTTTAAGTAATTGTAATTTGGAGCTCAATCCAAAATAACCAAACGTGAATCAGTAGGTTAGAATGGAAACGCTAATGCTGAGAAATCATCTCTTTCATATGAGAAGTGAAAAAGCAAAAACACAACGTATTTGAATAAATCTAGAATAAATGGGGCTTGGTTTTTATGTTTTAGGACTCAGTAGATGAACCTAAAGAAAATGAGGAAAAAATTGTGAACCTTGAACTTGTGTTTGGTTTTCACTTGAAACCAGGAACCGGCCCACAGGTAACTCATATTTTAAATCCTTTGGATAAATGTCAATCTAATTTACTCTTTTTCTCTCTTGGAAGTCTCTGGTTTCATACACCTTCCTCCTGCTCCCAACCAGCCCATAACACAATTCTGAGTAAATTGATGGGCTTCATAAAACAGAATTTGGCTGAAAAGCTGCCAACCTATGTAATCCAGTCTTCTCGCTCTTGTTCAGCTGAAGAGTCCTGTGTGAGGCCACCCAAACCATCAAGGAAACTCACAGCAAAGCTTGGGGTGGGGTGGGGGGTCGGGGCCTATCTGAGTAATTGTTCATGTGGCTGGGCTTCGAGCATCTCATCTTCCTGGTTCTGTTTTCGAATACTGAGAGTAAAACGACACCGAGAGCAGAACCGTACAATATGGAAACCCAAATTATCAGCTCGAAATAGGACGGCAGGGCATTTGACCAACACTCGCTTGGTCAGGCTTTGGCTTCATGTTAACTTCAGAGTACAGCACAGTTATCTGACCTCGGAGGCAGGTTTACGTTCCCTTGGATTACCGTAAACAGCTAGTCATGACGATACCTTCTACTCACTGACCACTTACTATGTCCCAGGCGTCCAGTACTGAGGTGTAGATGCGACTCCCCCCTGTTACAAGTGAGGGACCCGAGGCTCTGTAGAGTCAATGACTCACCCCAGGATGACTGGGCTTGCAAGCAGCAGAATAAGGATTTGAACACAGGCTTCTGGGACCGCAGAACCAAGCTCTTCTGCACCACCTGTACCTTTCCTTCGAGGCAGACAAGAGACCTTGTGCGAACAACTCCTTATAAGCCCTAGCCAGTTGCTACGGTCGGGCTAGTGTAAGCGCAGCTGGCCCCCGGGCCCGCCACCGATCACACCTCGCTTATCCCAGGCCTTTCCTGAGACCAGTGTTTGGAGTAACTGGAAATTGTTCGGAGGGGTTGAGGGTCACCCAGGGCTTCAAAAGATACACTTTCTAGACACCTGACAGGGCGTCCTGCCTGCACCTGCAGGTCTGCTGGGGCTTCCACTGAATGGAGACCTTCACCTCCCTTGTTTCCCACAGAAGCTGGTTGAGTGAAAGTGGCTCTGACTCCAGGTTTCTTGTATATGGACACTTCCCTTTCTTTCCACGAGTGGGTCACTGTCTGTCTGTTCCTGTTGTTAGAAGCAGCTACAGAAAGTGGGGCAGGAGGGTCAGATCCTCTGTCTCCACCAACAACCAGGCACCCTTCTCACCCTGAGATTCTGTAGCTGTGGGCATTCCCACGTACACATGATGGTCAACAAATTACATATTTTAACCTGTCTTCTTTGAGGTCCTAGACTCCAAGGCACTTAGTAGTCTCTGTTTAAACCATTTTATGGCTTGTAGGTAGTAAAAGAGGGAAAAACTTTCTTGAGAGAGACTTGCCAAAAGTAGTCTCAACCAAGAAAATAATTTCCAGTTAACAAATGACTTGTTAATGTGGAAAACGAAAAAATCCATCTTTTTTAAAAAACTTGGATGATTTCATGATATTTGAGACCAACAGTGGTCTGTTTTGGGCCATAGCTGTGTAGGCTTCTTGAGCCACAGGTGTTCACAAGGCCTACAGTCACTGCGGCTGGTGACAGTCAGCTGACCCTAGGTCAGGCCTACAGAGTCATAATTTCAACCCCACGTTCAGTGGACATTTACAGAGACCTGGCTCTGTGCGAGACGACCAGAATACAACATCACAACTATAGTCTCCAGCTGGCAAGGAGCCCACCACTGATTGGAAGAGGCGAGATCGATGAATGGCTATAGTACAGAGTGATTTTCTTTTTAACATCATCGTGCACATCATGCAGTGGGGGCACACTGTGTGCACTGAAGGCAGATGCAGAAATGGGTCAGAGAGGGTCTTAAGGTCTTTTTGGTAGAAGTGAGGCTTCAACTAAAATTTTACAACCATTAGGAATTATTTGATGGGAGAAGACATGGAAGGCAAAAGGAATAGCACATGCAAAAACTCAGAAGCCCCAAGCCACGAACACACAAGGACTCTCCTTTGGGTTAGTTCCTATGGGATCTCACAGCTCACCTCGAGCAGCTCCGCCTCTGGACTTAGCATGAAGCGGGTAGACTGGTGTGGTGAGAGTTAAGGCCAGTACAGTGGCTGGCAACCTGTACGAGAGCTATCCGAAGTGCTAAACCAAGGAGTTCAAAGAGTTTTAAGCAGAGAGTAGATGGGATCAGATTTCTGTTTTTAAAAGATCTCTTAGAAGCACAGGGGAGGATGAACTGGAAAGGACCAGGCTAACGTGAGAAAGACTGGGAGCGGGAAATGCAGACAACCCGGTTAAAGGGGACGAGGAGAGAGGTGATGATGACAGTGCCATGTAAGTGCCAAGAGTCCAAGGACTCTGAGACGGAACTGACCAGACTGGGTCACCCGCAGGAAATGGGGTGGGGGAGGGGGAGGAGCCAGGATGGTGTCGAGGAGCTGGACAGACGATGTTATAATGTAACAGATAAAAGTGAAATATACAAAGTGGATGTAATGGCACAGTGCTAAAAGTCGAAAGAAGTCACTGGGGTGGATGAGGTCAACCAGGAAAAGCTTTTTTGGAAGGGGTGGATTTTGAAATGAGGCTTGAAGAGGTTCATGGTCATTTGCAAATAATTTCCTGAATATAATATTTAAAGCTTATGCTTAGAGTACTTCTTTCTAAAGAGCTCAGGTTATTTCATAAATATCATCTCATTTATCCCCCTGGCATTTCTGTGAGATGCATAAGGTACAGTGTTGTCATCACTGATCAGGACATAAGAGCAAGAGGAAATGTGTGAGCAGCCTTAGGTGAGGCGAGGACAGAGCTCCGACTAGAAATTACATCTTTATCCTTACCTTCTTCTTAAACATGGGCTAGCTCTCATACCTGATCCAAGATATTTAAGCCATCTGTAAATTTTCATCAGATTAATCCTAGAATAAATTACTGTCCAGTTCTAAACCTACATACCCCAGCATTATGAAATATTTTCCCAAAAATGTGCTTTGAATTGAAATTCCAATTCCCCACATGAAAACCTTGTTACCTTGACCTTTAAAGGTACAACCCAAGGAAAAAAAGATATCCTCAAAATCCCAACTAACTGAGTTCTCATAAACCCATCTTCACAGAAAAAGTGAAGCCTTTCTGTGACTAGAATAAGTTACAAGAGGACACTGGCGCTTTGCAAGTTCTCTCCAAACCTGGGTTTGCATGGCAGGGAGATCGGCTTGACCGTTTGTTTCGCCTTTTCTTTTACAAATAAAACAAAAGATGCGTTCTAGTTACAGCCACTGGGAAGAATATAGGACAGTGACTTTATCATGAAAATAGCTACATTTTCCCATTGCATCTGAGAAGGCCCACCAGCTCAACGACCACTTGAAACTGGTATGTTGTTTCAGCAACTGGCCTACTAGGAGGAGAGAAAGAAAATATGACCTTGGACACAAATATACAAATACATGAAGAGGAAAAAGCCTTTTGTTGAAAGACTGTCAGCCTTTTGTTCTAAGAATTCAGATACAATTCTTTTTCTTAGCCTCATTTTACAACCAGATGGATTTTGGCACAAAAGTGAGGTTGATTTGTTCAACTGAGGAAAACCTTTCACATTTGAGTGTCTATATGCCGGATAGAGTGGCCAAGTGCCACTACATGCCACCTTGCTGTGATCCGTCTTCCTGCTGCACCCTCTGGAGAGCAGGACCTCAGCAGGCAAAAGCCCCATACATACTTTGAGAATTCTCACACAAACAAAGTAGGCTTTTTTTCTTTCTTTTGTGAGACAAACTGGCAGGGAAAATATGATCAGACCAAAGGTTTCACTGGCAATTTAAATTAACAGTAAGTGAGAATGGGTTCTACTCATGTATATCACCCATTTCTAAAGAGTAAATTATTAATTTAAATAATGCTATATGTTGAGGCAATCCTGAAGTTTTAACAGTGGAACTGGCAGAAATGGGGTCTTTCTCAACTCAAAATTTTCCTGTGCTCAGGCTTGAAATGCTTGATAATTATTATTATTTCATACCTCTGCCAGACAGTGTGGTAAGTGCTTTACAAACATTTTTCTCATGTAATTGTTACAAGCTGCCATCCCAGGGAGTGTCATCCCTATACTGTGTCCAGGAGGAACTGAGGAAGGGAGAGAGAAAATTCCCTATCCAGAGGCCCCACCTAGTTAGGGGCAGATCAAGTCCAAGGACTCAACCACTTGTCATAATCCCCTTTCTGGAAAGTATCATCATCCCCCCAAATAGGCATATTGGTAATAAAAAGATAATTTGGGGGACACTTAATACTAAATTACCACTTTTTATTTTGTGTGGGAAATGCCTTGCATTTTGTAATCTAAGGCCTTCGACTTCACACAAAAGGAAAAAGGCTTCCAGAATCTCAGATAGCTCCATGCACCACACACACACACACACACACCCGCCCCCGGGGTGGCGACCACCCTTTTTTACTGACATATTCAACTCCATAGAGTTTATTATTATATCTCGTATAAACTCGCCAGTCAACAATATTGATTCTCAAATTGCCAAGGAATAAACTATCAAATCACCCAGCAGTTTTCTCCCCAAGAAACTTTCTGAGACTGTGTCATAAAAATTCAAAAGCAGGGTTAGGAAGGAACTACCTGGGGAATCATGCATTCCTGTGCGCGCTGGACAGTCACCGACTTTGCCCCTTGTGGCCCAAGTCCTTCCTCTCCCCAGGGAGGCGCGGAAACCTACGGGTCTAAGCTGAAAGCTGAACGCCCCGACAGTCAGGGGACAGGCCTGGGAAACACCCCCGTGTCTCCAGCGGACCCTGAAAGACAGGCGCCTGGACTCTGGTACTTCCTACCAGAGGGCCATCGCTTCTGATTTTCTTTTGAGCGGAATTCTGAAAGAGCAAGTGAATGGGAAAGAGAAAGTAAGAGGAGCATCTTGAAGGTGTGGAAGGGGAACAAGGGCCCCCATCAGAGCGGAAGGCTTTACCGGGCGGCGCTGTCCCCCGGGCTCCCTCTGCGCGGGCCACACGCAGCCTGGCCCCCACGCCTCTCCAGAAGCAATTCGGTCCGTAGTTCTGCACCTCTGGTCGTTTCACCGAGAGGTTAGAAGCAGGTTTAGAAGCCCTGCGTTATTGCAAATACTTCCCACCTACTATCGTGCTTTTAGGTCTTTATTAGTGGATTGTGTATAAAATGTTGCGTTTAATAAACTTAATTGAATCTCCAGGCCCTTTCTCAGAGTACTGTAAATATCAAAAACTGTCAAATATGGCTTTTTTCCCCCTCTATTGTGTAATTTTTATAAGTGTACAGATAAACATGAATAAAATAACAGGGCACAAAGAAAAGGATTTTGTAAGGAAGTAAAAGCCAACACTTTTTGTAAATTTCACAACAGCTACAAGCAGTGCTTTACATTGATATATCTTGCATTTATTACAAATGTGGTGTAAGGAAGTTTATTTCCCATGATCAACTATTTTTCAGGGGGAAAAAATATATGTACACATACACGTTGGTGTGCCTGAGTGTATGAGCCTTCAGTGGCAGAGTTCTAGAAGAAATACAACTTTTAATGGACCTGGAAGCAGCAAATGCAGCTCAGAATCTGACTGCACGAGTTGCTGCGATTCCTAATCACAATGGGGCTCTACTTCCCCAAACGGGTCAAGCCACCGCCTACAGAACCAGAGCAGAGACGCTCAGCACATACTTGCTGACAGACTGGTAGTCACATGTAGAAACGGCACACCAGAAAATGTCTCACAATGGGAGAAAACAGCCCTGACCTGCGGTGTTTGCAGATCTCTATGGTAGAAATATTTTCACCCTGGCCAATTTCGAGTTACCAATCTGATGCCGCTGAACTTGAAGCTGGGAAGAGGTATGAGCCACCAGCACGTGACGGCAGTTCCAGCACACCACTGGATCACTCGTGGTCTTCTTAAGACCCTGAATTTAAGATAGGGAACAGCAAGGAAGTCTACATGATAAAACACAGGTCTGACTATGTGACAAACACGTTACTGTTGGTGTCTAGCTGTAACAATATGTGTAATCAGCTCACGGAGAAGTCCAGTTTCCTAGTGAAGCCGGAGTTGGCTCAGACTTCCTTCGGATGCCACTGGCTGATATAGATACACTGACCGTATGTATGGATCAAAAATTAGGATTTGAGTTTGTAAAGAGTAAGAACAGACTTAATGGAGACAGAGAAACAAAATTTCAATTTGTGATTGTTTAAAATGTTCCAACAGTCATAGTTGTTGACTCCATGATGACAGGCACAGTTGATCCTAAGAGAGGACATCTTTGCTTTTAGGAGCAGATTTTCAAAGCCACTGAGGATCACTGCACAGAGAAGATCTTGATAACTCACAATAACTTGTGTTTCCGGAACCAAAAATTAGGTATTGAGAATAATTAACTATAATAGGGACTGATTATTTGCAATCAAATTAAAATCACTGCATCAGAAAAACAAAGATGTATGACAACTCTATCAGTCCTGGACATCACTGGTAAACAGTGCCTACTAACTAGGCCAGCGTTGTGGCATTGTTTTTTTTTTTTCCAAAATCGTAATTGTTGGCATCACCTCTGAAGTCATGGGAAGGGAGGAGAATTTAGCAAACTGTTTTAATATTTTTGAGTGTCCTGGATAAAAGTCAATTTGCAGCCCAGTGGCCAGCATTTAAAAAAAGTTTACACAGTAATTAGGTAAGCTAGAACACCTTCTATATTGGTTAAGAAACTCAGTCTTAAGAATAGATTCTTAATTATTCAAAAATCAATAGCAAGACTGTTTTTTTCCCAAGATGAATACCTAGTACCTTCCAATTCTAAATAGAATTTAAAAACCCCCAAAAAACCCTAAAACGAGAAAGCCCTTTCCAAACATGGCAGCTAACATCCAAACCATTTCAGGTAGTCAAGTGTGTCACGCATCATATGAAAGTATGTCTCCATTGATTTCTTTTCCTTTATTTTAACAGCATCCCTAAAGTCCCTTTTTCATACATAACTCCAATAACAAGCCCCCAAAAGGCAATATAACAACCTTATCTCTACTGGTGTCTAGTTGGCACCAATCTGCCCTGACCTTAGACACAAGCCATTGTTAAGGGTATAACGCATTTACATATTTTGCAATAAAACATCAGTTATTTGCATTACTGTGTCAAGTTTTATTTGATTCTTTCACCTAAAAATGACTCATTTTCCTTTCTTGTATTTTAAAAACCAACTACTCTAAGCTTGTTTGAGAATAATCAAAAATTGCCCATTTAGCTAGAAGTCATTTTCTTTTCAAAAGGCAAATGTTATTTAATCTTTCAGCTGTTCATTGTGCCATCATAAATACTTTCTTTTCAGCACAGTTGTGGGGACTGAAATGAGCCCGCTAATTGCCTCCCATTCCGACTGACATGTGGTGGTTTAGTGGAAAGAGAACACAGCGGGGAGAAGGAAATAGAAGGCTGAGAAAATGAGAGCTAATTATTTTCACTGCCTCATGTCAGGCTCTGTGTCAGCCTTGTTTTTACAAACTGGAAGGTTGAGCACTAAATAAAACAAACCGGCGTCATGTTTTTATATACTGGCAGTGTCATGGAAGCAGCTGCACATCTCAAAGACAATATAATGCCTGCGTTCGCATGGACACCATCTGACAGACACTGTGAGCCACGGCTAATGAGGACATCACAGTGGTGCCAAGTGAAAGGTGCTGAATTATGTATGATTCTTCATCAGTACAGCAATAGTCCTGTACATCATTATGAGACATTGTTTTGCTGAAGAGATTAAAACATTCTTAGTTCCAGACCCTGCAACCTATACGCGCTGAAAGAGGTTATTAATGGAATTTTTAGGGAGAGCTTCTTGTAGGTTTCTTTTTGGTTGAAAAACACATCTCGTGGGACAAAGCCGCGATGGGTCATGACACCGTATAGATAAAGAAGAGAAGCAAATTAACCGTACTTGCATTATCTTCTTTTTAAAGGCAGCATAATAAAATAGAGAGTAGCGGGCTTATCCATAATGATAAATAACCCAGGTGCTATCACGGGATGTTCCGCTCTCCTGCCTTTAAAACAGCAGGTTTCAGCAGCTGAGCTACATAATAGCAACGCACGGAAAGGAGCCTTCGGAGGCCTAAATCATCAACATCTTACTACTTTTAATACCAGCATGACCAACAGTTCCACCGCATTTTTTATTTCATCTTACGCTACTTCTTACATTTTCCGACACAGTCACCTGCTAGGAGACTGTTTCCCTTTCTCCCCTCTTGAATCTTAAAAAGTTTATTCCGACTTCTGTTTTATATTTTAAAATGTTTCCTCCATACAGGCCTAAGGTGGAGGGACCTCTTTGCTAGAATCCTGAGCAATCTCTGGTGATATTTCTTTTTCTCCATCTGTGGGGGGCAGGGGAGACGGAAGGGGGAAGACAGAGATGGGATTTTAAAACTCAATGTCTTTACCATTAGACTAGGCATGCCCAGGACCTAAATTCCGGCCCCGGCGCAGCTAAGTGAACTTGACGCAAATCTCTGCATTTTTCTGAGCCTCAGTCTACTCATCTGTAAAATGGAGATAGGGCTATCTGCAACAGGGTAAGGCTGGAAGGATTAAGTAACATGGACAAATCTCAAAACCACCATGCCGAGTGAAAGAAGCCAAACAAATACAAGTGCTTACTGTCAAGTTCCAATTTGGTCAGGTTCTGGAGCGGGCAAAATGAATCTATGGTGATAGAAATGGGAAGAGTGGGCACCTCCACTTGTGCGGGGAGCATCCGCTGGGAAGGGACATGAGGAAACTTTCTAGGGTAGTGGGAATATCTAGTTAGTTTGGGTGGTTACGCTGGTGCATAGAGTTGTCAAAATTCATCAACTGGTACACTTAAAAATCTGAGCATTTTATTGTTTGCAAAGTATATACCACCTCAATAAAAAATATATCAAAATTTTTTTTGTTTGTAATCTGCAGGTAGAAGTGATCTCTAGGAGCCTGAAAGTCTAATGTGGGGTCTGTTTCCCTCTGAAATATCCTGAATAATCTTGGCCCTAGATTCTTTAAGGTTTATCTATAGTGTTCATATTTGTAAGAGAGAGTGAGCAACTGATTGATTGTTGTCCCTGAACTGCCTAGAACTTGAAACAATATTTAAAGTTAATTTCTGTGCTATCTTCAATCCCTTTTTCTAATAGCAAAATTTACCTCTATATGGATCATTTCTTTGTACTCCCTCCCTTCCTTCCATCTTTTTTTTTGGGGGGGGGTGGGAGGGAGAAGGGATGTCTATGTTTGGCATCACTTGTACTAGCTTGGAACTCCAAAGAATTTTAAACAGCTTGCAAAGAATGTAATAGTGATTTCTCACAAAGAGATACTTAAACTAGCATTAACTGAGTGTTGTTTAGGGTTTTATCTTCACAGTGTTAAGAGTTTCTGTTTTACTTGGCCAGTAATCTTAATTCAGAAAATTTTTTAACAAAATTGGCAATGCAGAAGTGGTGCAAATGGAATGCTTTCTCCTCCTCCATTAACCACACTTGCTTCTAAAATTATCCAGGTATTTCAGCAGCTGCTCAGATAAATAGTACATATCCTGGGCACCCAACAGCACTGTCATTCTTTTCATCAGTTTCAAATGCAAAAACTCCCCTCTTCCCTACAAAATTCCATTCATTTCTCGTAGATTTGCACCGAGAGGCAGATGATCCAGTTAGTGGAAAGGTTTGGATAGCCCTTTTTTGCTACTCAAAGCAAAGAACATCCCAGGGCCCAGCACTGCTCCTGCACCAGTGCCTTTTTCCTACTGATTAGTAGTAGCATTCCCTCGAAATGTGCACCAAGATACAAATTTGAAGAGTGAGAACGTTCTCTTGGGAGGGAATCTAGCTATGAAATAAAACAATCCACGGTAGTCGGACCTGTCCCCACGATCCGCTTGTGCAACTAGATGGGAGCAGGTTGTTTCTGGTTTGGAGAGTGGAAGTCATGCCTAGCTACACAGCCTGAGCCAGGGCTGGAGGAGAGTGTTGGTGATTCCAAATACTGGCCAGATAAATCAAGGAAAGGAGCAGACAGACAGACAGACAGTGGAATGGCAGCATCTGCACTTTTAATGAGGATCTTTTTCAATAACGGTGGCGGGGAAATATGCTATGTTGGGCTTATTAGAGACTGAGCATTTCAGTCTCTGCCATGGAGACTTACAAAGGAATTCACCAAGATAATCTGGACGGTTTGTTGACTCTGCAAGACAGAACTCCTCTGTGCTGTAATTCTTAGCTTTGTACCCATAACAAGGAAAAGTTCAGGACGCAGAAAAGACTGAGGGTTTGGAAACCTGCTCGTTATAGCAGCCAAGAGACCATCCAGCATCAAGCCTGAACTCCACCACTTGCTGTCTATGTGATCTTGCTCAAATTACCTCATCTCTCTATGCTTCAGTTTCCTCGGTAAGACAGGGCTCTTGGGCTGTCAATCACCTCTCATAGCCATTTCCTCCAGACATCCACTGGTGCCCATTGGTAGGGCTGCATTAGGATCTGTGGAAGCAGGAAAGGGCGGAACTGGTGCTTATATAATCCATCTGTGTCGGAAGATACAAGTTCCTTCCCTCTTCTATTTATTTCATATGACCAGTCCTTGTTATGTTGCCACTGGCCACACCTTTTTTTGCAACACTGATACGTTCCTTGGCACCAGACTTATTCAGTATCCTCTGGATCCCCAAACTCCTGCCCAAGTAAGATGCTCTGACCCAGCCCGCCTGCTCTGGCTGGATCCCTTTTCTAAATACGCTGTACCGTCCTGCCTGTCAAAGCGCACTCAACTTCTGGCCAAGTCCCAATCTTAGATGGTTACTGGACGGTGGGCTGGCTAGTCTGATAAACTCACTGGAGCTGTGCTGGGGACTAATATTGCAACAATAATTATAATTGCTCCTTTGCAAGCTCCTCATTTGGCTCTGGCACTGTGCTGAGTACTTTATTTACATTATCTCATTTCATCCTCACACAACACAATAACCCACTTGTGAATAAAAAACACAGAGATTCAAACAGGTGGTATATTGGCTAAGGGTGGGGGGAGTGACAAAACTGGGATTCAAGCTCAGGGAGTTGGACTTTAACTGTCCTCTTTTCACGTCATGCCCTGCTACTCCTCCAGTAACGGCTTAATGTATTTTCCTTTTCGATATTATTTGTATCTTAATTATCATCGACACTTTAAACCAAACGAGAAAGGAACGGGGCCATTTCAGACTGCCAGGGGTGAAATGGTTTTGGAAAAGGAGTCCACTGAGACTCCCGTGGGCTCTGAGAATACAGAGTTGTCTGCTTTTGATTTCTGTCTGTCAGGATTTGAGAGTTGTTCTCGAGACGTCCACAGTGACTCTTGAATGTTTCCGATTCAAAAATCAATACCCATGTTTCTGTCACTCACATCAGGCCAAAATCAATAGTTCACCCTGGTAAAAGTGAATGGTTTTTAAATCCAAGCCCACATTCCCACTACCCGGTCTCTACCAAGAAACGGAAAAGGTAGCAATTTTGCATGTAAGACTGTAAATTAGGCTCATAAATATGCACAGTTGTTACTTTTAGTGATGTTATTGATGATTTAGTTCACCTTACTGTTATGAAAACCTTTTCAATGATCGATTGGTCAAGAACTCATTACATGGCATCCTGTCTCAGTTGGGTCCTGTGGAATTCAATACCTTGTTTAAATCCTGGTAGCTGTGAGCAACGCTCATTGACAATTTAATGACTCGATGTGTAGTAAAAATGCCAGGAGTACCTGAGGGTAATAAGAAATTGAGCAGAATTTAAAGAATTCCATGACTTCATTTGTGGGTTACTTAACTAGGTAACAATGAAATCATAGATGCCCTGAAAAAAACTAGCAATTATGTCAGGGCACTGACAGATTAGGTTAATAATTTAGGTGAACACAGCAAATTCTCTTCCTTTCCCACCCAGCTTTGTAATTTAACGAAATGGATAATGCTCCCCTTGTCTTATAATGCCTTTGAGTATCGTTTTATTGCTTCTGCACTATCTTTTAGGGTGCAGGTAAAAGCCTTTCTTTCAGATAAGAGAAAACATGTGAAAAGTAAAAGGTCTGTAACCTTATTACGGGGATCCTTGTTTTTCCAAGTTGGACTCTGGGGAACAGGGAAGCAGTTGCTGCAGGGGAGGACCTGTCACCACTTGCTTTTTTGGTTGTATTAGCCAGATATCCTCTAGTCCTTCTCCCACTCGCCTGTTGTCGATAGCTAGTCCCATGGTGGAGCTCTGAAAACCAACCAGTGAGTACATCCTGCCACCCGTCCCAACTGCCCTTCCCTCTTGGTAACTCCTCCAACTTTGGAGCCAGGCAGCCTTGTGCTATTATAACCTCACCTCCACCACTTACTGGCCAGGAAGCCCTGCGAAAGTTCCTTATTTATCTGAGCCTCATTTTTCCTCACCTAATGGGAAAGTAAAGCTAACTTGCAGGGTTACTGTGGATATCGAACAAAATAGCACCATGTCAGTACCCAGCAGATGCCTGGAGCAGATGAAGCACTCCACAAATGTGAGTTCCCACCTGTCAGCCCCTTCTCAACAGAGAGCTGCTCTGAGCCTGTGCACAGTAGGGTCTGCCCGCCGGCCTGAGGTCAAGGAGAGTTCTCGGGCTGTGAGGTAGGAGAGTGGAGCAGAGGGAATCGGGCATTTCCACCCAACCTGAGGTCTTTCACTTGTGATTTGACTCACTTAATTCCAAAACTGGACAGGCAAAAGAAAAAGATAGAAGTAAAATTCATCTTTTCTAAGGCTTTTTATTCTAGCCACTGCTTGAGAAGGCTCTTGCCATTTCAGAGAAGAGCAATCATGACTCCAAACAGTCATTATCCTGCCCAGTTATCTCAGGGCCCACGTTGCCGGGGCAGCGGTGGCTCCAAAACAAAGAAATACTGAGAGATTTGTCCATTCTGAGCGACTAATTTGACTTACGTTGGCCGAGAGCTCGGTTTTCACGTTATTGAATAGACCTTTTCCTTCACTAATTGGCTCTCCGTCTTGTGAATGTGGCTGGGCAAAGAGGGTCATTCCCCTCAGGCATGGGCCCTGCTTGGTTCTGCAATTTGTCTAGAAGCTTTCTTAAAACATTGAGCTCCCCCAGCCTCCTGTTGAAGCCAACAGGTTTTCAACAGCCTCTTTGTTAGTGTTTTTCCATAATAATTTTGTCTGAGCTTGCTCAGGAGACATTCCAGGTCTACTTCTATGAGAGCATTTTCTAGTTTCAGCATGTAAGGTACTTGGTACATTATCCTTAACCTCTCAGAATCCTTCATTCTTCAAATAACATGAGAGAAGGTGAATTTATGGTCCAGGGGTCCAACTGGGTGCAAAGACATGGCTTATTTTTCCTTTTAATTGCACACACAGTGTTTGTCCCCCCACATTTTTATTATTAAATTATTCATACAGCAAAGTTAAAAAATATTTATAGTGAACCCTCCTGTACCCGCCTCCTAGATTCAGCCACTAACATTTTATTCTACTTGCCTTATCACATATCTATCACTCTAGCCATATATCAATCAATCCTTATTTTTTGATGCATTTCAAAGTAATCTGCAGACATTAGTACATTTCCTATTCTACTTGCCTTATCACATATCTGTCCATCTATCACTCTAGTCATATATCAATCCTTATTTTTTGATGCATTTCAAAGTAATCTGCAGACAGCAGTACACTACACATACCTCAGTATATTAGAATTCAATAAGAAGTACACACATCTTAAGTATACAATCACTGAGTTTTGACAAGTGCATATGCCTATGTAACCCAAACCCCTATGAAGAGTGTTAGCACCCCCAGAAAGTCTCATCATGCCCCTTCCCACTCAATCCCCATCTGCAGAAGCAAACCCTTTTCTGAATGTTTTCCACCATAGATTGGTTTTATCTGTTCTAGAATGTTATATGAACGGAATTCTTTGTATGTTATTTTTTTGGTATGAGACTTCACTCACTATAATGTTTCTGAGATTTAGCCATGTTGCTGCATCAGTGATTTGTTCCTTTGCATTACTAAGTAACATTCCATTCTACAAATATATCACACCCATTCCCCTAAGGATGAACACCTGGCCTATTTCTGGGGTTTTGTTTTGTTTTGGGGGGGGGTTGGCTATTATGGTAAAGCTGCTCAGAACAACACTGTACAAGTCTTTTTTCATTCCTCTTGGGTAAATACCTAGGAGTTGAATTTCTGGTCATCGAATAGATGTTTATATATACAGATATATGTTCACAGTAAATTGCCAAAACTTCCCCGAGGTGATTGTACCATTCACACTTCTACCAGCAATCCAGTAGCTCCAAATCCTGGCCAACATTTGATGTTATCAATCTTAGCCATTTGGTGGGCATATAGTGGTATCTCATTGTGGTGACATTTTAATTCACATTCCCCTGACTAATGACGTAGAGCACTTTTTTACTACAGAGTGGTTTTACTGAAAATTTAACATCATTTAAAAAATCTAGAGGTTTCACATAAAAATCCAGATATCCAGCTTTTCATGAAACCTCAAAGGACCTAGCAAGACTGAGCTCATATTCCCACATGGAGACAATCAACAGAAGCTGAGTGGCTGTCCCTTTAGGGCAGATGCCCTTTAGCCCCCAGTGTCCTAACCCTCCCACAACTCCCCAACACATGGGCCAGTTATCAGTCACCATATATCACGTTTGCAGTTTTCCTTCCTGTTAAGAGGAAAGTGAGCTATTTCTTGAGCCTATATTACTATCAATACTGGAAAAGTGAAAGTTAGATCAAGAGGGCCTTATATTTCAAAATGGGAAGTCCACATTTCTCTGTGTGAATGAAAAAATATTCTAACAAACAATGTTTAATATGTAAATTAAATGGGTCTACTTTGAAAGATTACAATTTAGGGCTCTATAATGAAACTGCCTGGCTTTACTCATTTTTATTATCTGCCTGGCTCCTTTAGGACTTTGAGTTTGCAACTCCTGTGACAGCACATTTACATTGATGAATTATGTCTCAAGACTGCACTAACCGGGGGTTATTTTGATATATAAAAAGATTTAATTTCATGTCATTTTTTCAAAAAAGGAAAAAAAATACTTCAATAATATTTCATTCAGAAAACTTCGTGTTATAAAACATTGAAACTAAAACAAATTGTTTCAATTTCTGAAATTCTATAATTTTGCTTTTAATTCCAGGATTGTAAGTGGAAAATGTATATGGAGATGGATGGGGATGAAATTGCAATAACCTACATCAAAGATGTGACATTCAACACTAACCTACCCGATGCAGAGATTTTAAAGATGACAAAGGTAGGGTTCTATTTACGGCTTAAAAGCTTTTTTGAATTCACAGATATCAAACAAAGACATTAAAATCCCCCAGCAGTGTGCTTTTGTGCTTGTCGATGTTCACATCAGCTCGGCCTCAAGCTGGCTGTTGAAAGGCACATTTTATTTAGCAGATTGAGATCATAATAGTTTTTTGTTAAAATTCCACTTATGCTGTGTGAACTAAAAAGTACCACCAAAAAAGTGTCCTTTAATTTTTTAAAAAACTTTCTTCTTTATTTCTTTACACTTACTCCATCACTTACTAAAGGAAAGAAAATGGCAATCATGAAAATATTTACCTCAACTTTGGGGTCATTTTAAACTTTGAAACACTTGGAAGGAAGAAGGCTTTCTTGTCTTCAATTCTTGAAGGACTGAGGGGAGGTTATTCATGAAGCACATGTCGATGTCTTGTTGGCTTCCTGGAGTTCACACCTCGAGCCACAGAGTACCTCACTACTTTAGGGCCCGTGGTAGAAGTACATCCAGTACAACAGAGAAGACAGACTCCGAGAAATGCTTAGCTTCTCCCAAAATGGAAAAAAAAAGCCAATACTGAAAAAATACATATGAGACTTCAACAGAAGGTCAACAACTCAGGTAACTAACCATGATATCCATTGGACAGTCACTCAAAACTTCACGTAAGCCATTCTTGAGTATCCTATGAACGGTGTATTTGGTTTCAGTGAAGAAAATGGGGTTTGTAGCAAAGAAGAACCTGGGTACAAACACAAGTGGAGAAGTGAAGAGTCTTCAAAACCACAGCATTAGACTTGCAAATGTGTTCCTTCCTAGGCATAAGATTGCTAAGCATCCAAGTCCTTTTAATTTACAAGTGTATTCATCCAGTCGATTGATTTGATATTCATTGTTGGAATCTTCTGAGTAACTGGGAGTTATTTCAATGGTGTTATTTATCTGTAAAGGTTATGCTCTGGTTTTAACTTTCCCTGATTCTGTTGGGACATACTATGTTTTTATGTCTTGAAAACTGGACAGATGCTTGCTCTTTCTGCCCAACCTATGCCATTTAAAAGCAAGATCCTAGTCCTTGCCTGCTAACAGAAGGAAGCTGCTCACAGCAAAAATGACAGGGTAGAGTTGTAAACCCAAATACAGGTGTTTCTGGTATAATGCCACATATGCACTTCCAGGGAAGCACATCTTCTGCAACATCACACACCAACATTAACTGGGGTTATAGGAAAAATAGGATTGGGACAGACCATTCAAAATCTGTAGAACTTTTTAATATTGACAGAATCATAACAATCCTCATTTAAAAAAGAGGAGGAAAGAAAAAAAAAAAAAAGAGAGAGAGAGCCCAGTTAAATCACTACCACATGTGCTTTGTACCCATCTCAAGCCCAGTCGGTCATTTATAACCTTAAAGCTAGAATGCAGGGAGGGAGGGTGGTTAAGAGAGTGGAGATTCACTTATAATAAGGACCATTTTCATCAAAACTAAAATAGGACCCAAGGTGTCAGGGTGAAAAAGTTTCCTTCTACCCTTCTAAGTTCTTTTGTTAGTCTGCTAATTAAAATGGCACAAGACAGATTAACAGGAGGAGAATTTAATTTTGTACATACAGGAGCCCCAATGATAGACTCAAGGGCAAGTCAGGCAGTTTAGGCTTATGTGCCATCTTGAGCTAAGGAATGAGCCAGGGGCCTGGGGCTTCAAAGGGGAGGAAGGCAATTCACAGGAAGATAAGAAGAGCAGATGTTTGATAATTAGAAGCTTGCCATGCCATGCAGATAGGTCTTTCAGATAAAAGTTATCTCTGATAATAGCTCTCTTTCTGGGCCAGGTGCCCTATCTAAATTCTTTTAGGCAGTTACAGGAGAGGTAGAAGTTTTTCTTGAGTCTGCTGGGTTTTGATGGCCTTAAGCTAAAAATATAATACATATGCCAGAGTGACATGTTTTGGGGTGACATATTCTCCCCTTGAAAGGCATAGGCTTCTTCATTAACCCTTTGTTTTAATACAGTGGGGAAATGTCGCCACAGTTTCATCTGCACACACAGCCCGATAGCTGGACGGCCAGAAACAGGGAAAAGCAGAGTAGTTGTTGAAGCCACTAACTCAGGGGCTGCTTGCACTCAAGGAAGGCACATTGGGGTATACATTGTTAAGACTTTCTCTTAAATATGAGAAAACTTTCTACTGATACTTTAAAACATTAGCGTGAATAAATGACCTAATGATAGGTTGAGCAGTATATTGGAGAAGAGAAGACGGTGGGACTAAGACTAGCTGTTTATAATTATAGAAAAAGATGTCTTATGAAAACCAACACCCATAACATTAGCATGTTGTGAGTAATCACATGTGAACCAACAACATGACTTTCATGATAATCTGACACTATGCCCCATTTGCCAATTGCATATGGCACAGCTGGCCTCAAAGACATTCTATAGCAGGGAAGGCTCTACATCATCCTAACTTTTGTTTTTCAGCCCCCATTTGTAATGGAGAAGTGGACTGTAGGAATACTGGAAAATCAGACTGTAGAATGCACTGTCACCTATGAGGTAAGCTTGGTGCTGGGGAGGGGTGGGGTGCTGGTGGCTTTACCATCAGCTTCTCAGTGGGAATTTATTTGCTCCCTCGTAGGGCTTAAAATTGGAAGAGAAACTACTTAACCAACATGAATATGGGAAGATTAATATAATTACTCTAACAAAATGTTGGTAAGGAAAGAGAACAGGATATTCTTACCTAGATAAAGACTGAGGTGGTAATTCACCCATTCATTGGTTAATGACCGAACATCTTCCACATGCGATGTCACGTGTTATGTACTGGGGGAGACCAAACAGTGACCAAAACAGTTTTGCCTTCTTGGTGCTTAGAAGTTAGGGGTGAGGGTAGATCAGGGATTCTTCATAAGGACAAAGCAAAGCTTCTACTATCACCTGGCAGGCAGAGAGGTCTATTATCAAAAACAGATTCTAAATATTTCATATATAGAAAAATAGAAAAACTGACACTTTAAGAAAATATGCTATTAAAATTAAAATTCAGGGGCGCCTGGGTGGCTCAGTCATTAAGCGTCTGCCTTCAGCTCAGGGCATGATCCCGGGGTTCTGGGATTGAGCCCCACATCAGGTTCCTCCGCTGGGAGCCTGCTTCTTCCTCTCCCACTCCCCTGCTTGTGTTCCCTCTCTCACTGGCTGTCTCTATGTCTGTCAAATAAATAAATAAAGTCTTTAAAATAATAATAATAATAAAATTCATGTATTTAGCAAATACCTACTGACAGTTACTGTTCTATGATTAGGATAGACGAAATCTATACTCTCTCTTGAGGTTTATATTCAAGTGGGAGGAGACTGATAATATCTGATTCATTCATTCATTCAATTATTCATTCGGGAAACATTTAGTAAGGGTTCACCATGACCTAGGCACTGTAATAGAAGCTTACACTTGTCTTCCCTCATTAACCTCGTATACATACTGAAAGATAGGGAGCGCTAGCTCATTTGGCAGGTAGGGAAAACCGGCTCAGAGAGATGGAAGGAAGTCCTGAGGTTTGGGGTAGTCAGTGACAGTCAGTGGAGTCACGCCCAGGTTCTCAGACTGTAAATCCAATTTCCACTCTTACTCAGCTGTCATACTCGTTCCCTTCCCAGAAGTAAGATGAAGGAAATCAGTCTCAAATTGGACTCCATGCACCGCTGCGTTGTGACAGTGTTCTGAGTTGCCAGATTAGCTTTGATTCGGCATTAGAAATACAAACCCTGGCCACTCCGCTTATCCAGGGTGACCTGATGCTGGAAGCCAATGAGTATTACAGCAGTTACTTATCTTCACCAGCCAGCGAGCACAGCTTATCAGGGATGAGGTGCCTGAGAAACAGCATTAATTGTCAAAGTGTTGCCTGTAGGATATAAAACCTAAATGAGAACAGTTAATTGGAATCTAGACTATTCTGGAATCTGTAGACCAGTCCCCACGGTGCAGGACAAGCCTTCTTTTTAGTAACTAGAAGAGTTCTAACAGCCAGATTTCATCTCTGCCTTAGTTGTAGAGACACACCACACCAAATTCTCTTCTCCTGTCTCTCTCCTTCTTCCTCCTCCTCCTCCTCCTCATGATCTGTGATGACGTGCTACTTGTGTCTGTATTGGTCACTTCAGAGTTTTTTTAAACGTATTTTCATAATCATATTGAAGCCTGAGAGGCTCTTGAACCTGATCTGTGACACCTGGTGATGAAGGGTTTCAGGACAAGAAGGTGGTATGTCTCGATCTGCTGTCCTCTCCTTTCTCTAGTCCTTTTTCTTAACTTCCTATCCTGTCTCACTTTTGCACCTGTTACTGTGCACCCTCCACGGGGATAATTAGTCCACCACACTGCCCGCAGTCACCCAGTTACCCGGATGATCTGAGGCAGTCATGGGCAAGATAGTGGTCAGATATTTATGTATTCAGATCTGTCTTCAAGTACTTTAAACAGAAGTTGTTTTTCATTTCTTGGTAAACAGAGAGGTAATCTGAGATTTGCCAAACAGAATACATTCTGAGGGAAGACAACCATGTTTTGAACTACTATGTAACCCACTAAGGAATAAAGTGGTTAAAACTTTCCTTTTAACCCAAGTACCATATGTAGGCAAACTGTACAAATATGTCGCCTAATGCATTATGGTAATAGTGTTGTAAGGGGTTAAACTGAAGTGACATGATAACCTGATTTTCTTTTCTATTTTATAAACATGAGCATTTGGTTGTGAGTCTCTCTCTCTCTCTCTTTTTTAGAGTGATGTTCGAGCCCCAAAGAGCACTAAGCACATCCACTCAATTCAGTGGAGTAGAATGAAACCTCAGGACGAAGTGAAAGCTGTCCAACTTGCCATTCAGACATTATTGCCCAGCTCAGAGGGCAACTCTAGAAGCAGGTCGGACTCAAGTAAGTGAGACGTGTGCTACACTCCAAAAACTTGAATATCAAATTCTCATACCCGGGATAAGTGCCAGTCTGTGAATAGACATAGACTTCTAATATAAGACTTCCTTCTTTTATTTTTAGAATATTGGTTTTATAAACAGACTATATGGACAGTAGTATTTATGGACTTATAAATATGAGCATATTACAATAAAATTCAGTATTTGGATAACTATGATAAAAGATGAAATCTGATGATTATGTTTATTGAGAATACATATGTATATTTATATACATATATATTTAGTTTCCAAAATTGTAGACAGGGATATGAATCTTCTGAGTCCAGCAAACATTCTATGAAACCAAAGGAATCACTGGGGCAATTTCTTGAGTCCTGAACACCACGGATACATCAAAGCAAAAGAATGATGGGGGAAGGGAGGGAGGGAGGAAAGGGGGGAGGAGAGGGGAGAAAAAAAGGTAAGGAGGGATAGAGAAAAAGAAAACATGAAATGAATATGATGGACAGTGGTGACAGTAATTACAGATGCTATACTGAAGCGAATTAGAAATTACATAGGGGAAGACCAGCTGACTTGCTGTTAAATTGGTCGTTACTTGGTAGATTCAGGGAAGACGTCCTGACCTTCACCTTTGCAGGCCCAGAAACTCAGTACAACCCAGAGATAGGCTCTGCAGGACTACAACAAGCTTAACAGATGTGTGAGAGTTGGATGCATAAACCCCCATGCAATTCACTTTTTCCCCAAGAGAAATTCACCTGTCAAATGAACCAGAAGTACGCGTTTTCTGATCAGTGCATTATTTTTCCCAATAAGAAAATGGACCTGAAAAGCCACATCAGAAGGTTCTTTGGTGGCATGGAAACAAAGTACCCCTATGGGTAGTGTCACTGTGTTATGAGAACCTAGCTAATGTGTCCTCTACTGTAGGACAGGCTTGTCAAGCTCACCAGGACTTCTATGTCCACCAGCCGGGGGGCCCAGAATCCTGGGCGGTACTCAAAACTCACCAACAAATTTTTGACAGCACGTTGGACCTGCCTACCTTTGTCAACACAGTTGATTTGCTTATTTTCTTTCACAATCATGAGAAGACATTCTGGCCACCATGACTGAACTGGAGTCTGTACCAAGCCTTCTCAGCCACAAACACATTTTCACACACCTCTTTACGGCATGCTGTTTCTACACCTGACTAACCCATATAATAGGTGTTGATTCTCACAAGCACAGAGCACTGCATTTCTAAGTTCTTTTATTTGCTAATTCAACCATCTTGTCTTGCATGCCTCCTATCATGCCTTTAAAAGGACTTATTATAATAATTTTCTCCTCCCAGTGAATTCATATTTATAGGGCACATTTTACTTCTGTAGGGCTTTCATAGCCATGATCCTATTTGATCCCTAAAACACTCTTGTGAAATCTGTGGGGGTCTTCTCTCTCCACTTCTGCTGTATTTTTCTCTTTTACTAAAAGCTGGTTTTCTGTTTCCCAGCCCACATGACACAAAATAGGTGCCAGCGGCCTCCAAGTTCACAGAGTTCAAATCCCACCACTGGGAGAATCACCAAATACTTTATCAGTCCCAATTCCAGATTCCCCGGAGTAAGACTTATTTGTGCTGTTTTTGTCCAAGCATTCTCCTCTGGACCAATTAATTCTGTCAGCAGGAGGACGTGGCGGTAGGTGGCAGTACCCAACGGGGGAGGCAGGTGGTGCACTGAACTGTAGCCATGTGGGTGGAGACAGGCTAGGGACATTCCCCAAAGAGGACAATGGGCAGAGGTCTAACAAATGTCCTGTACCTCTCTGAAATCTAAATCTTTTGGGAGAAAGCAAATTACTTCTCTAAGAGCGTTAGGAATGGTCAAAACCCTTCTGTCTCCCAGTCGAATGGCTTTGGCTCAACCTTTCCCTCTGATTATGATTAACAGGAGAGGTTGCAGGATAAAAGGAGGGCGTGACCTCCCTTTGGCTTACCCCAGTTTTAGCTAGTTTGCTTCCCTTCCTTCTTCCTCATATTTCTTTTTCCCTTTTGATATATAAACTCAAAGGACACCACCTGGATCAGTTAGGATATATTTTTTTAGCACCAAGTAACAGAAAATCCAACTTCCACTGGCTTCCTCCCAAATGGACCAAAGTGTAATCCCAGGAACATCAGCCTCAGGATCAATAGGAACTTGTTAGAAATGCAAATTCTCAAGCCCAACCCCAGACCTGATGAGTCAGAAACTAGGGGGTAGGGACCAGCAAAGAAGGCATTCTAAAGTTCTGAAACCACAGGTTTTAACTATAATAAAATGTGCTATCTTCTGTAGAAGTCCAGAAGGTCAGGCACAGTAAGAGCAGCTGGTTCCTCCACGTTAAGGACATGGAACAAACCTTTCCTTCTTTCCACTCTGCCACCCTCAGTCTGCTGCCTTTGCTTGTGGCCTGGCTCCTCCGCATTCACAGCCATCGGGTAAAGATATGGCAATGTGTAGAGGACATGAGGAGCCGATGACTCTCCTGCTCTCTTGTTGGGGGGTGAGAAAGACTTGCCTATACACCCCCAGCAGATGATCCCTGGGGTTGCTTTGGCCAGAAACTGAGCAACGTGTCCACTCCCACCCAAGACATCACTGCATCTGGCTCAGGCCAATCAAAGTCTGCCACTAGAGCCACAATGTGGTCAGCTTCCCCCTGTGCACATGGCTCCACGTGGCGGTCGAACACCAAACAAAATCAGGGCTCTGTTAGAAGCTACAATTTCAGAGACGTCAAGGGGAAGGCAAGAAGGCCCAATGGTTGGGTGAAGCTGTGAGGAATGTCTGGGCACAGAAGGTCACCTGTATCAGGACAAGTCGCTTGCCTCAGAGGTGTGGTCCGCTGTGGGGAGCAGTGAGGGGGGCTGCTTGCTGGAGAGAGAAGTGAGCATGCTCTGTCCCTCTCCAGAAGCTCTGTCTGACAAGCATGGTGAGAGCGGCTCAGGGAGGACTAGGAGGGAACTCAAGGAAGTGGCTGATACGAGTCAGGCCCTGGAGAAGGTGGAAAAGATCCAAGGTGCGGGCTTGCTTATTCACTGAAACAGAGCTTAGGAAATGGGTCTTGTTTATTTACCATTTTCTGTAACCTTCTCTTCCTGTTTGCCATGAAGTTTCATTTTTCATGGAAAAAAACATTTCTTATTCCTGAACCTCAGAATCTCTCCTCTGGAGATGTGAGCTGTTTTTCCTCCAAACAATCTCCGGCTGTCTCAACGGCTGGGACCCAATTTCTTTCATCTGCATTAGGGTTCTTGAGGATTTAAAAGTGCCTGCTGGCAAAAAAACTTTCATTTACTAAACATGCCCCTACAATCCAAACACATGCAAACAGCAACTTCTAGAGTGATGACATGGCTAAGTGGGAAGAAGTTGGGATTTAGATACAGAAGGACCTGGAATTATTAGCTGAGTGACCGTGGCCAAGTTACCAGACTTCCTAAGCTTCAGTCTCCTGGTTCACGGAGTAAGATTATTAGTACTTACCCTGAGACCATTGAGAGGAGTGAATGAGATCATGTATGTCAAGCTTCTGGAACGAGGTCAAGCATATAGCGTATACTCAGTGCAAATACCCTTATTAAGAAGTATTTATAATAATAAAGGAAATGTCCTTATACCTAGCCTGGAATTTCTATGAATGGTAAAGTTTGGAGCATCCCAAGCAGGCTTGAATTATCTTGAGACAGGCTTATGAATTAGGCATGCAGCTTTTACTGTGGCTTAAAAGCTGCTCATTTCCATTTCCTCCGCAGGTGCTGATCGCCAGTGGCTGGATACTCTGAGGTTGCGGCAGATTGCATCCAATACTTCTTTACAGCGTTCCCAGAGCAATCCCATTCTGGGGTCACAATTCTTCCCATATTTCAATGACCAGGATTCCTATGCTGCTGCTGTACGGCGGACCCAGGTGCCCATTAAGTATCAACAGATTACACCCATAAACCAATCCAGAAGCTCCTCTCCTACTCAGTATGGACTGACCAAAAACTTCTCTTCTCTACATCTCAACTCCAGGGACAGTGGCTTTTCCAGTCTTCCAACTGACAGCTCTTTAGAGAGGGGTCGATACTCAGACAGAAGCAAGAACAAATATGATCGTGGTAGCGTATCACTCAATTCTTCTCCAAGGGGAAGGTACAGTGGGAAAAGTCAGCATTCCACACCTTCACGAGAAAGATATTCTGGAAAATTCTATAGGGTTTCTCAGTCAGCACTCAATACTCAGCAGTCACCTGACTTCAAGAGAAGCCCAAATGACTGCCATCGACCCAGGACCATACCAGGGATGCCTTTACACCCTGAGACTGACTCAAGAGCCAGCGAAGAGGAGAGCAAAGTCAGCGAGGGAGGATGGACAAAGGTGGAATACCGTAAGAAACCTCACAGGCCCTCTCCTGCCAAGACTAACAGGGAAAGAGCCAGAGGAAACTACCGTGGAAGGAGAAACTTTTGATGAATTGAACTGGATGATGAACTAGATGAGTTTTCCTAAATAGGCTCTTTTCTTTCATAATTTCCCTTTTTTTTTTTAAAGATGTAATGGATTTTGATAATATGATACCCTCAGACAGGATTAACAAAAAGACAACTTTTCCATTTTTGGATTTAGGAAATACCTTCTAATTGAGACTACAGCCAAACCAGAGATAAAATGGTGGATGTTGGTTGCCCAAGGATGATAACGAGACTTAAACGTAACTGTACATATCCCTCACCCCTGATTTAACATTTTGAGAGGAGGGAATATACCACCTTATTTCCCTAACCACTGCCATTCTGGTTAGCAGGGCCTGGACTAGGATGATGTTAAGTGAGGGTCCTTGTCTTAGGTGCAAAATTTAAGGGGACACCAGAAAGCTCAGTAATCGAGATATGTAATATTCTAATGCAATATTTAAATAAATGAAAATTAATGCAAAAAAATCTGTGATAAACAAAAAATCAAAATTCTCCATAAATATAGGATCAGTATTACTGATTTTTTCCTCTTGTTTAAGGCTCCAGTATGGCTTGGCAAAGCACTGTTACTGATCCTGTCTATTAAGAATTTTGATATTTTGTTCATCATGAATTTTTGCATTAATTTTTAAAATATTGCATTAAAATATCATTTATCTTGATTACTGAGGTGTTGGAGGTTTCTTGTTGTTTTTCTTGAGGCCTCCTTAAATTCTGTGCCTGAGGCAAGTGCCTCACTTGACACTGCTGGTTAGTATTTATTTTGGTAAGGTATTTGGATTTTTATCATGGTCAGAACTGAAGTGATCTGGCTTGTCATCATTTTTAGGCAATAAAAAAGGTTATTGAACTTAATGTTGATTATGATGCATATCTCTTTCATTAAGACCCATCAGAAACCAAAGATCTAAAGTTGCCTAGGAGATTTGTGGTTACTGCTTTCCCAAAGCTCCCAGGGACTGCTTTTGAATATTATTTTCTACATTTTACCAAAGGAGGAGCAAAGAGGAAAACACAACAGTCCCTAAAGACCTCCCGGAATGTCAGAAATCTAAAATCTGAAAGAAGACAGATAGAGAGCAGGATAGTAACGTCACAAGCCAAAGAAACTTAAAATTACCAACATCCTTGTTAGAGCAAGACAGTAAATACCATCCTTGCAGCAAGAAAGCTCTAAGCAGCTGGGGGGAAGGAGGTAAATGGTGCAGGTGGGAGGAAACTGCCTGCAGCTTAGGGCAGGAATTGTGAGATCCAACTTAGGAAATTCTTCATACTTTACCAATCGAAAAGTCAGGAGGTAACAAACTCGTATGTCAAATAAATAAATGTCTTTCAATATATTCTGAGATTCTGTTCAATATTCACTAACCCTGAATATCAAGTGTCCTTTGCCCTGCACAGGATTCTCAACGCTCTGTAGAAATTCGAATGACACACTGGTCATTCCGTGGGGTTGAGTTCTCTTCCACAGAAACCAGTCATCAAACCTGAGCAAATGTTCCCAGGGTAGCTGCTGAGCTCTGATACAGTGCTTGGGGCCTGGTGGGGGAAACTGTATTTGGGAAGCATTAAAGTCAAGGTTATAGGAAATGACCTTTATTTACAAGGGAAGTTGTGACCTAAATGTTGATTCGACACCTCTGTTTTCTAAGTTGTAGTACATGTTTGCCATCTGCATTCATAAGCAAAAACAATGCGGAGTAGTAAAATCAGAGGGCAAGGTCCTCTTTTCCATCGTGCATAACCCATGTCTCTAAGGTTGAAAGTTCCACCGTGATCCTTTCTCACAAAGCTTATAGCAACTACAGTCTGTTTTCAATTATTTTCTTCTTGTCCTTTGAGTTTAAAGAAAAACGGGCTAATAGAAAGTATGCTATCTTAATGGCATGCTGCTTCCAAAGAGACAATAAAATATTTTCTTTGATTAGAATTTTTGGTTAAGTGCCTGAACACAGAACAGAGTCTTAACGGAGCCACTCTAAAAGGAATACAAAGTATGGCTTTAATTATTAAACAAAATGGGCATTTTGGAGAATTATTTAAGACTCTAGTTTTAAAAAGTGTTATGCAAATGATTGCTTGTTACAGGCTCTTTTCTCCTCTTCTAGCTTTCTTGGGCTATGGGTTAGAGAATCCAGGGTGGTAGTGAAATGACTTAATGACCTCAGCCCCCTAGTTAGTATAGTAGCTGATCACACAGTGGTTATTCCAACAGCCCACAAAACTGACCACTTTGTAATATCCATTGGAAAATTACTTGTCAGCATCAACGCTCCCAGTCAAAACCAAATAAGAATATCAGGAATCTGCTTCTTGGTTGTAAAGCAAAAATAAGAGTTGTTCTTTTTTTTTTTTTTTCCTAATGATGTTTATTCACCAAAAGTTGCTTGCCAGGTTTAAAGATGAATATAAGAACAGAGCAAGGATTAACAGGATTTTTTTTTCCATCCAACTAAATCAGTTGCCAACAATGACAAACTATAGAACTTTGAGGAGACTGAAGTTAAAAAAAAAAAAAAAAGCTCCTGGGTGACTCAGTCGGTTAAGTCTCTGCCTTTGGCTCAGGTCATGATCCCAGGATCCTGGGATGGAGTCCTGCATCGGGCTCCCTGCTCAGTAGGGAGCCCGCTTTTCCCTCTCCCTCTACCCCTCTCCCCTGCTTGTGCTCTCTCTCTATCCTGCTCTCTCAAATAAATAAAATCTCTATAAAATAAATTAGAAAAGTATATTTTAAGAGAAAAAATTACAGTAGAAACAAAGTAAGAAAGTCTGTCTTGAGTTGGGCATCTCTAAATGTGGGGATTTAGTGGTTCTTAGACTTCTGATGAAATCTGGAACTGCTAAATTTATGTTGGTTGCTACTTCAGAGGTAGTCATTATTGCAGGCATAGCCCAGACTAAGTAAGATATTTTGCTCTTGGCAAAGTCACAGAATTAGCAATTCTATAGAAATAGTCTGAGTCCTTTTTCTTTTTTTTTAAGTAGGCTCCCCACTGTGCGTGGAACCCAATGGCGGGTTTGAACTCGTGACCCTGAGATCAAGACCAGAGCTGAGATCAAGAGTCAGATGCTTAACCAACTGAGCCACCCAGGTGCCCCCTCTATAGAAATAGCCTGAATCATCAAATAATCCCAAATCTGTAAAGGAAAACTGGAGATTATCGAGGACTACTTTAGAAATAAATATAAACTAGCAACTGTTTTCCACCAATTAATAATATAGTTCATAAAAATAATAAAAATTGAACTGCAATATTTAAGACTACTTATGGTAAAATTGAGAACAGTAGCATCTGACCTGGGGGGAAAATTAGATTAAGAAACAATGGCCACTAGGGGCACCTGGGTGGCTCAGCCATTAGGCGCCTGCCTTCGGCTCAGGTCATGATCCCAGGGTCCTGGGATCAAGCCCCACATAGGGCTCCATGCTTGGTGGGAAGCCTGCTTCTCCCTCTCACACTCCCCTTGCTTGTGTCCTCTCTCTCGCTGTCTCTATCAAATAAATAAATAAAAATCTTGAAAGAAAGAAAAGAAAAGAAAAGAAAAGAAAAGAAAAGAAAAGAAAAGAAAACAATGGCCACCAAAGAATCCTCGAAGTGGCATAAGCGATAATTGATAAAATCTGGCATGAACAAAATAACCTTTGATATATAAAAACTTCAGTCTAAAATTTAAATCGAAAAGAACTGGTCCTATGGGGGGAAAGCAATATGATAAAAGATTTAATATAAAAATGAGAAACAATTTTATTATATTGGATAGAAAAATCAGGAAATTCAATTGACAATGACATTCACTTCATGAAATTCTTTCTTAGTAAAAAATTTCTCATTAGTTGTATAGTTCTGATAAAAATATTTTATCCATATAGAGTCAAATGTCATAGGGTTAAAATAGAAAATCAAAAGGTTCAGTAGTTCAAAGTGGCAGAGTCAAAGCATCCCAGACACAGCTCCAGGCATTCTGATTTCACGGAAACTTTTCCGTTTCAGAAGTACCAACTATTTCATAAGTCTTATAAGTACCCTCTCCGTCATTTGTCATTTCACCTCAACAAGCTGGCACAGATATGACATGCTTCTGAACTTTGGCGGTCAGAAACCGCTCCGTATAGGGTGCCATGATTGCGTTGTGCCAACTTGTTCAGGATGTAGCCTCATTGAAATTTTAAATTACAGACATTGTCGTTAGGAGGCTTGTAAAATCTCTTGCCACCACTGGCTTTGAGAAGGTACAGGTAGGCCAGGATGCCCTGGGGAAGTCAGAACATAAGACCTGGGCCTACTGCCACTGTCTACCTGCTCTTACTGAAACTGGTTTATGAGATTGCAGAGGTAGAAGAAATGCCAGATCCATGGCCCGGCTTGTTGAGACTTCAGTGTAGCAGGCACCAGTGCCTTCTTGCTCAATTGCCCTTTGACTATGAGCTGGCCAAATAACGCACGGCTGAATCAAGAGGGTCACAGAACAAAGACGACATGTGACCTCACAGTTCATTCATTCAGAACTAAAATCAAGATTTACTCTCCAGAACCAATGATCTATATCCTCAACAGTCCCCCCAAAATATCTTCCTTACCACCTACAGGAATCCCACTCAGGCGTCAAGGTCCAGGGGATGTCCTGCTTCTCCCTCCACAGTTCCAGCCATTTTCCCCATTCTGTACCCCCCTTGCGGGCCTTTTATCACTTACTCCCTTACACCATTACTGAACCCCTCAAACCCACCGCCCTGTAGGTCCTCTGTGAGAACAGTGCAGTGCCGCCCAAGAATGTGTTGATAGGGAAGCAACACTAATCTCTGAGATTTAATCAATGGAATGGCCACAAATGCTGTAATACCCCTCCGGCCTGAAAAACACGTTTGCAAATCAGACTGGAAGTACGAAGCAATCCAAAGAGAGCATGAGACTTTTTAGGGATGGTGGGAGAGTTAGGGGATAAGTGTGGAGACAGCCAGCCATAGGTGGTCAGTTTTGGAAGCCCAGAATAAGGTGATCCACCAAGGACAAAGTGAGCCTTCCTGTCCACGCCAGGCCTGCGTGCAGGGCGCAATGTGTCCAGTCGTTTGTGGAGACCCCTTAAGCAGGACAATATTATCCAGCAGAGCCCCTTCCAAACTGACGTGAGAATCCACTCACAGTTGGGGAAACACGAACTTGCCGTGGAGATGGTCATATGGTCCCGCTCCTGCTTGCCTCTTCTGCGTCACCATTTGCCTCTCCCCACAGCGATCGAATACTACACGATAGCCACACTGAACTGCCACGTTCCCTCTTGTCTTCAAAACTCTTAATCGCTCCATCCAGCTTCCTCTGCGCTGCGTGGCTAGGTCATCCCGTAGCTCTCTAAGACGTCCTGCCTCGAGGAAACCTTCCCAGATCCCCAGGTCTGGGTAATGCCCTTATGAGAACCTTTTGGTTACTCCTTCATATGTATCCCCCACTGTTACAATTGTCCCCAAATTTGGTTATCTGTATTCCTTACTAGACTATCAGCTATATGAAGGTAGGATTGATTACCAGTGTATCTCCAACATATAGTTGGTACTCAGTCTATTTGCTGAATGAATGCATTAATTTATTAATCAGGCTAACAAACCATTAAATCACCTAAATTCTTGTTCTAATCCTATGCTCATTAAGTGATCTTAACAGGAGTCTCCAGCCCACTTTAAAGTTGTATTTCTGGTGTTAAAATCATTGCCATTCTGACTTTATACATCAGTCTTTTGTGAGCTTTGCCAGTGTGAGTTGGCCCCTGGGAATAACTCAGAGACACTGATTTAATTTGGGGCTTATCACTGACAGCAGACTGTGGCTATGCCAAGTCCCCCAAGGAACAGGTCAGCTTATTTTTCTCAAGAAGCAGCTCTTTGTATCATAGTGGACTTTATTTACATACTTTCCATTTTGAATTTCTGGAGTATAGCACTATAAAAAAGGGCTCTCAATAAAGACTTGTCACAGGAATAAAAAAAAAAAAACATCAGAAATGCTATGTATATTAAAGAAATTTAAACATAGACATTGCCCTTTTCGACATTTATAGAGTCTCACTGCAAGGCTTTCCTTTCCAGAGGCCCAAAGTTCTTTTTAATGACTAGCAATTGTTCCTAATCCTAGTGCCCTTTCCAGGGCAGCTGTGACTGCTTCTACAAGTACAGAAAGCTTTACTGAAAGTCTGACCTGGCAGTTTTCCTTTCTCGTACCCAAAGGTACCAGGCGCATTCCTGATGCCAGATGATGCCTGTTCTGGCTGAGACTGGGGGAGGCTTGACGTTGGTGCAGGGACAATTCAAGATCTGTCAGCTGGTTGTGGCTGATTATCAAGATGTCCAAACTGGCTCCTTTGCTATGTGTAAGCAATTTAATTTTGTGCCTAATTTTAATCTGCAGTGTACTGTATGTCTACATCTGCTGTGTTAAAGCATTCATTAGCATTTAAAGGGGGAGCTGATGGTATTGATCACTCTTATTAAAACCAAAAACCGTCATTCGGCAGTAACTGATGAGCATTCTCTTCAGCCACTGAAGTCACAGCCAAAGTTTATGTACTCAAAACACCAGCAGAAATGGAATATGCAATATTAAAGCAGGGATATTAAAGTGGCATCTGTTAGAAGCATTTACGGTTTGCCACCACCCACCCAGCCCCGGCTTCCCAGATTATGAGCTTCTCCATCATAGAAAACTTCATTTTTTTCCTGAATTTCACCACCAGCCAGAGTGCCTGGCACAGAATAGGTTCTCAATAAAGTTTTTGATGAGTGAATACATTAAGGAATGAAGGTGAACTAACCAGCACATGTTACATAAACCCTCTACGTGAACTATAGTTTTCTTATACAGGCATTGTAACAGCTATGTCTTGCTCTGTAGTAAATCACCCCAAAACTTTCAGTGGCTTAAAATAAGAACAAACATCTGTCATCTCACATAGTTTCTGTGGTTCAGGAATTCAGGAATGGCTTAGCTGGCTGATTCTGGCTCAGGTTTCTGATGAAGGGTTAGTCAAGGTGGTCACTGGAGCTACCTTCATCTGAAAGCTTGACTGGGGCCGGAGGGTCTGCTGCCAAGATGGTTCTCTCACGTGGTGTTGGTTGTTGGCAGGAGGCCTCTGGTCCTCTTCATGTGGGTATTTCCACATACTTAAGTATCCTTGTGACATGGTGGCTGGATTCCCCCAGAGAGAGTGAGCCAAGAAAGTAGGGTGAAAGCCACGATGTCTTCTATGACTTAACCTCAGAAGTCACACACAGTCACTTCCCGTAATATCCTATTGTTCACACAGGTCAGCCCTAGCAACATGGGAGGGGACTACCCAGGAGTGTGAATACCAAGAGCTGAGAATCACTGAGTCACTTTGTAGGCTGGCTACCACAGACACCATTAAAATCTCTGTACCTCCAACTGCAGTTTGATGTCTTTCTCTCCGAGCTTTGCCTTTTCTGCTTCTTTTACATTTTCCCACAATCTAAAATTTGAACTTGAGCATGCTTCAACTGAGTGTTAGAGCAGGAAGGCATCATGAAGACCATCTGAAGTTCAGTGCCCTCACTTTACAGATGAAGAAACCAAAGCCTGCCAGAGCAACATACCCACACAGCAACTCAGCCAGTCACAGGCAAAGGCAGAGCTCAAGGCCACCCCTTGAGGCCCTCTTCTACACTGTTCTCACGGAAGCCTGTGCTTTGCAAAATGTTTGATCACATGTAAAACTGGTGTTGCTGAGGTCTGGCAGCTATCAGTTAACACTTACTGTATTTTGGTACATTTGGACCTTCTTAAGTCTCCATAGAAACTGGGGGAATATTTGTGGATTAGTAGGTATGACTAAATGCTTCTAAAAACCATCAAGGCAATTACATTTCCTCCATCTTTCATCAGGCCTTTGTTGGTTTCCTCTTGATTTCTGGGCTTTAGAGAGAGCATCTGTTTTATGGAATAAGTATTCCTAATAAGGTTGTCTGCTTTTAATGGTCAATTTGGTCAAGCAAACATTTGCCAAGGCCCTACCGTGTGTTCAACTCCGGCCCTGCATTCTGTGTGATTTCCACTGTAAATTCAGAAACAAATCTGTGGTAGGGGAATTATTTTCCTAGACACTAAATTAGAAAGATAAAATGGAAAAGAGAAGTCGTTTATTTTGTGGGCCAGGAATAATACCTTCCCCACTTCTTTGTGGTTCTTTGGGTCTTTCTGCACACCAGCCCCTGCCTCCCCTTCCTTTCACTGCAGCTCATCCTGGCCTGGGTCACCTGTGCCTCTGAACTCCCAAGTTCTCAGGACTTAGCTTATGCAATTATTCTTTGTCTAAAAATGCCTAAAAATCACTAGTTCCTGCATTTAATATAAAACATCAATAATGACCCATCCTTAAATTTGAGCCATGATAGCAAATCACTGTCTTATTTTATCAAAGAATCAAAATGAGTTTACTGAAAATGAGAGATCCAATGCTAGGTGGTCAATTTTCAGAAATCCCATATTTCTTTTTTTTTTTTTTTTTTAAAGATTTTATTTATTTATTTGACAGAGACAGAGACAGCCAGCGAGAGAGGGAACACAAGCAGGGGGAATGGGAGAGGAAGAAGCAGGCTCAAAGCAGAGGAGCCTGATGTGGGGCTCAATCCCATAACGCTGGGATCACACCCTGAGCCGAAGGCAGACGCTTAACCGCTGTGCCACCCAGGCGCCCCAGAAATCCCATATTTCTTACCAACTTACAGATGAAGTTCTGGGCAAACTCAAAGGAAAACAACACCATCTGCTTGTTTTACTGAGGTTTCATGATAAGAAACAGAGTCCCATCCTAACTAGTTCAAACGCAATTAAATTTATTTTAATGTAATATAAAATATATCATGGAAGAAATAATTATAATTATAGAGTTAACATTTATTGACTGACTGATCACTATGTGCCCAGTCTCATTCTAGGCCTTTCCCTCATTAATCTTCATAATCAACCCTATGAGGTAGACTCTATTATTATGTCCATTTTATAGTTGAAGAAACTGAGGATAGAGAGGTTAGTTGTTTGCCCAAGGTAATGCAAGAAGTGGCACTGCACCAGGGTATGACCCCACAAAGATTGGTGCTGGAGGACTGCTCAGAATTCAAGGTGGCTCTCAGTGCCTGGGTCAGGTCACTGGATCTTGTCCCCATGCTCTACCATTAACGGGACTCAGCTACGCCCATATGGCTCCTGCTTTTCCATGGCACCAATATCTGATGTTTGCTGCTCTCCTGTTTTCAGTCTGTACCAATAAGGCTTCCCATCACGGATGTCTCCTCATAAACGTTCAGTTACAGCTCCTACCTTTAACTGGTAATAATTCCTTCCATATTCTTTGTTTCAAAGTCCCCAAGAGAGACTGATTCAACATGGCCCAGCTCATGTTTTTTGAGACAGACCTGAAAAGTCACAGGTTGCTCAGCACACCCGAGGCTGGCTAGGTGCCCTCCCTGGTCCTGTGGCCTATCAAGAGGAGTACAAGGATGTGATAGGATAGAAAGTTCGGCCATCTAGGCTGTAAGGTCTTGCACCTGCAATAATTTCTCTAAGAACAGGGTATAGGCATACTTCTCCAGCACGCTTACCTTCAGATATCTAATCTATATTGTTTACTAGAAGGCCATATTCCAAGTAATTGGCTGAATTTAATTAAGTATTTTTTGGTGGCACTTATAAACTATTCCAAGAAAATTATGCAGATACAAATTTCCGCTTTGTAAACAAGACTGGATGGTGAGTAGGAAACCTCCACCTTCTCCTGTGTCTCTCCTTCACTCTCCCATGACTACCATACTCATAACACTTCTGACACCAGATGTGTGGGGCTTTTTGCCCACACTGAGCAATCCTGCAAATCCAGCAGGGTGTCCTACAACTTGACTCAATTCTGACACTATCTTCCTAGAGATCCCACAGGTTAAGGGCTCAGCGTGCAAGACAGCTCCCCCCACTTGAGATGCCAATCCCAAGTCCAGGCTGCCACCTGTGCTTTTGACCAGCTATAAATCAGAGGTTCCTAGGCCGTGTCCCGGGGTTCAATAATTTGCTAGAGCAGCTCACAGAACATGGGAAAACAGCTGACTTATTATTTACCGTACCTTGGTAAGGATATGATAAAGATACAGATGAACATCCAAACAGAAGAGATGCAAAGGACAAGGCATGTGGGAAGGGGTGCAGAGCTTCCATGTCTCTCTGGGTGCACCACCGTCCCAGCACCCCCAGGGGTTCACCAACCCACCAAGTTCTCCAAACCCCATACTATTGGGATTTTAATGGAGGCTTAATTATGTAGGCATGATCAATTATTAGCTCCACTCCCAGCCCCTCTCTCCTCTCTGGAGAATGGGTGATGGGGCTGAAAATTCCAAGCTTCTAATCAAGATTAGGTCTTTCTTGTGACAAGCCCCCTCCCAGGAGCACACTGAGAGTCTCCTCATTAGAACAGACATTCCTATCACCCAGTAAATTGCAAGGGATTGAGAAGCTTAGTGTCAGGAACCAGAATCAAAACAAAATAATTAGAGCAAAAGATGCTCCTAGGTGCTCTTCTTACTTAGGAAATTACAAGGGTTTTAGGAGCTCTGTGCCAGCAACCAGGAGTAAAGACCAATATAGATATTTTCTATTATTTCAGAGACCGGATAATTTTATATACCAAAGTGTAATCAATTCAAACCAATATTTAATTGAGCACCAACTATGAGTAACATCAAGGATTAACTTCCTAAGAGTAGGAATAGAGTTTGTAGGATTTGAGAGCTAGGAAGGACTTACTGTTCCAAGTGTGCCCCAAACTGGAGTCAGATGTATTCTAAAAGTCACACATTCTTTAAGAAATCTTAAGTTTTGTGTTTGTATTCTAATAATAATCTAAACAATATATGAGCACATTTTGGATCATCTTCATGGCCGCTTCAGATCTGTGTACTGCCATGAAATTTTGGTATTTGAGTCCGTTCTTGTTGATGCTAAATAGCATCAAAATTCACTGTGGTGAGCAAATGATAAAAGGAAAACTTAATGACAAACGTGAACTACATTTATGCCAAAACTCACTGCACGCAGTGGTTTGGTTTCCCGGTGGTTGGAACAGAGAAAAATGGTGACAGAATTAAGTGAAGGCACTACATTCATGATGGGAACAACAACTTTACATCAAAAAACATGATTCTTCATACCCAGTGAATGTGCTCAAGCTTGATTTTCAGTTTATAAATTAGTTTGGGTTGTACAGTCGAATGACAATTACTGTATAAGGCAAGGAGTATATGCTTTCTTGGGTGGTGGTGGTTATTTTTAAGTAACAGTATAGCCAGAATAATGTATTAAATAATTCTTAATAATTTATTTTTAATTTAATAATTTAATAGTAATTTAGTTTTTAGAATTTCATAATTCCTTTCCTTTTTCTAAAGTTTTTGTTTATTTATTCATTTAATTAATTTCTACAGCCAATGTGGGGCTGAACTCACGACCCTGGGATTGGGTCACATGCTCCTCTGACTGGGCCAGCCAGGCGCCCCAATTCTTTGCCTTTTAAAAGAACATACATTATTAAAGTCTGAGGAACACTGATTTAGGTTAACCCTACTAATTTTCAGATGGAAGGCACAAGGCCCTGAAATATAAAGAAACCTGTGAGCTACCTCAGATAGGCACTATGACCGATGACCAAGTCACTTAACTGTGACTTTGACTTTTTTTTTTAATTTAAATATATTTGACATAGCATTGTAAATTTAAAGCATACAACATGTTGGTTTGATAAGTTTATATATTATGAATGCCATTTTAATGATAATTAGCACCTTCATCACATCACAAAATAATCATTTCTTTTTAGTGGTTGGAATAATCAAGATCTAGTCTCTTAGCAAGTTTGCTGATAAGACAATACTGTTGTCTATGTTCAATATACTGTGCATTGCATCTACAGAACTTACTTACTATGTGTTGCAAGTTTGGGCCCTAAACAACATCTCTCCTATCTCTACCCCTCACAGCCACCCAGCCCCTGATAACCATTATTTTATTCTCTATTTTTACGAGTTTGGCTTTTTTATTATTTTTTTTATTTTTAAGATTTATTTATGTATTTGAGAGAGAGAATGCATGCACAGAAATAGGGGAGGGGCAGAGGAAGACGGAGAGAGAGTCTTTGAGCAGACTCCCTCCTGAGCTCGGAGCCCCCCAGCACTGGGGTCGATCTCATGACCTTGAGATCAGGACCTGAGCCAAAACCAAGAGTCAGATGCTTAACTGACAGAGCCAACAAGGCGCCCTGAGTTTGGCTTTTTTAGATTCAACATATAAGTGATGTCATACAGTGTTTGTCTTTCTCTGACTTGTTTCGCTTAGTGCAATTTCCTCAAGGTCCATCCATGTCATTGCAATGGCAGGATTTCCTTCTTCCCTGTGGCTGGATAATATCCTATTGTACATACACATCTTTTCCACTCACCCACTGACCAGCACTTAGGCTGTCTCCGTATCTTTGCTATTGTGAATAACACTGCAATGACCATAGGAGTGCAGATATATTTTCAATACCCTATTTTATTTTCCTTTGGATATACCCAGAATTAGGACTGCTGGATTATAAGGTATACCTATTTTTAATTTCCTGAGGAACTTAACACTGTTTCCCATTAGTTTTCCAACGTCCTTTTCCTGCCTTTTTTCTCTCTCCTATTCTCAGTAGCAGCAACAATTGTTAACTACAATTTAACTATAGCTTACTCACGGTGCCTGGGTGGCTCAGTCGGTTGAGCGGCTGCCTACTGCTCAGGTCAGGATCCCAGGGTTCTAGGATCCAGCCCTGCATGGAGCTCCCTGCTCAGCCAAGGAGTTTGTTTCTCCCTCTGCCCCTCCCCCAACTTGTTCGTGTATGTGTGTGTGTGTGTGTGTGTGTGTGTGTGTGTGTGTGTTCTCTCTCTCTCAATAAATAAAATCTTAACTATAGCTTACTATGTGCCTGGTGCTTTATAAACACTACCGTGTTTAATGTTTAACTAGACTTCTCAAATCTTAAACTGTCTTCAGTTTTGTTTCGTTTACCATTTTGTTTTTCCCAGGTCTTTGTCTCTTAGAGGTTTGTTTTGTTTTGTTTTGTTTTAGATCAGCAGCTTTTCAAGATGAATGGCTGCTGTGTGTTCCTGAAGGCTGGCTCTTTCAACCTGAATTACACTTCGGTGTCTACTGAATTAATGATACCTGTCCCCTGAATTAATGATACTTGTCCAGTCATTACCTTAAGAGCTTATTTGTTGTATTGGGAGACAGTTCACTTTGTTTGGGATAAAGCTGTGGTGATTTGGTGCTCAATAAAAGCCCATTTATATGCTAGTGGAAACTTCTGTATTTTAGAGTGTTCTGCTGGGAGTTACTTTCTGTAGCCAGGTTCCCTGAAAGAAAACATCCCTCCTCTGCTCTCACTCCATCATTTTTCATAGACAGGCTTTTCAAACACAGACAGACAAAGTACCAAATGTAACAATGTTCTTCCTCTCTGCAGTGCTTTATGGCCATGCCACAAATGCTGGGCCCCATACCCTGGGCCACCACTGTGCTGAAAATCCTTATCTCTGTTCTACAGAGGTGAAAAGATTTCCCTGTGCTTAGAAATATCTTGAGCGTCGTCTAAATTGGAATATGGGAGAACTTAAGTTTAGTCTTTAATTCAAATAAATCATTGTAGTTCCATTCACAACACTGTCATCACGAGACTGATTCCAATGATAGCTACAGAAAAAAAAAACAGAATGAATGCTGTAGGGGAGAAAAAAGTTTTTCTCATCCCTCTTACAGTCTCTTGCTGGGTCTGAAAATTCAACTGACAAAAACAGATTAACAGGAGAAAAACATACAATTTATAATAACAAAAATTTCCCTAACTTTATGTATATCTTAAAAGAGAATTTCTCAGGAGATCGCTATTCCCCATCCCAACTACGAATCTGCTACATGGGATGGGTATCTCAAACGTTGTTAACACGTTATTTTTGTTAACAAATTATACTAAATAAAGTCTAGGCATATCTAAAAGGTGTATTTTTTTTCTGCAGTTCCTGTAAGGAAGAAACACTTTTCCTTTCTTCCCTTCTAGTTTCTTTGACTGGTCTAATAATTAAATTCACATTGGACAGGCTGACAGGAGAAAAACATTTAATTTCATATGCACAGGAATCCCAAAGATATGGGTCTCCAAGACAGTCAGGCAACTGAGGTTTATACCCCATTCTCAGCTAAGGAGAAGGGGGCAGAGGTCTAGGACTTCAGAGGTAAGGAAGACAATTCACAGGAAGGTGGGAAGAGCTGATGTTTGGCAAACAAACATTCGCCCAGCGGGTCAGTCTTTCTAATGTAAAAAGTTATCTCTGGTAATAGCTCTTTTGCTGCTCCGTCCCCCATCTCAATTCTCACAGGCAGTTAAGGGAGAGGTAAAAAACAAAAACAAACAAACAAAAAAACCTTCCTGAGTCTGTAAGGTCCTGATTGCCTTCAACTCAAAATAATCCACCCGCCAAAGCGGCACATTTTGGGGTGGCATATTCTGCTCCCTGTCACTCTCTAGCGTTGAAGTTATATTAAAATTGAAAAGAATGACTTAATCTTGATTCCAGTTTAAAAACAAATTATTAAGAACACGAACCTAAAAAATAAGGCAATGGTTATCAGTACACTCTTGAGTTTGCTGATTGCAGCGTTTGAAAAACAACACAATGCCATTAACAGGCAAGTGAAGGAAAAGAAATCCCATCACTTCTGCACTTACAGGGTCTGACCTTTAACACTGGGCAAACTTGTAAATTTACCAAAGTCAAGCTGGGTTGACGTAAGAAGCCCACCTTAGCTCAACTGGTTTGTTGGACCCACCACTGAAAGTACTGGCTCATTCACCAAACTAAACAGAACTGAAAAGACCAAAACCAAACAAAATAAAGAACTCTGACTTTAAGGTCATTCTAGAGATATATTTTTTCTCCTTCTTGAAGGGTAGCCAAATGTGCCACCCCAAAACAAGCCTCTTTAATACAAGGATTATTTTGAGCTAATCATGTTTAAGAAACTGCAGATGCAGGGGAAGCTCTGAAGAGTAGATGTTACCCCTTTTGTAAGGAAAATCTACATTGATAAAGGAAATTTACATTAGAAAAGGGCCTGCACCAGGAAGAGAGAGATTACCTGATAACTTTCACCTGAGGGAATTACCAGTCGGCAATCTTTGTTTACCAAACACCCCTCTTCTTACCTTCCCCTGAATGGCTTCTCCCTTTGAAGCCCCAGCTTCTATCCCGGTGCTTAGCTCAGAATGACCTACATCTCAATTGTCTAGTCACCTTTTGAAACTCATATTTTTGTGAGACTCCAGTATGAATGTATATAATTAAGCTGGTTTTATTTTTCTCCTGTTAAAACGTCTATTACGGGGGTGGGGAGGAGGTCTCGACCAAGAACTCAGAGAGGTAAAGAGAAAATTATTTTTCCTCTCTGTATCACCTAGAAAGCAAAGCCCTTAGCCCTTACTTTATTACAATTACTACAAAAGAAGAAGATAAACATTTTTTTTTTTTTTTGGAGAGAGGGGGAGAGGCGAGTGTAGGGGCAGAGGGAGAAGGAGAGAGAAAACCTTAAGCAGGCTCCACACCCAATGTGGAGCCGAAGCGCAGGGCTCAATTCCAGGATCCTGAGATCATGGACCTGAGCTGAAATCAAGGGTCTGATGCTTGAGCAACTGAGCCACCCAGCCGCCCCTTTAATAAGTATCTTTAAAAGATAAAAGGGGGGCACCTGGTGGATCGGTCAGTTAAGGTTGAGACTCTTGATTTTGGTTGAGGTTATGATCCCAGAGTCCTGGGATGGAGCCCCACACTGGGCTCCCTGCTTAGTGGGGAACCTGCTTCTCCCTCTGCCTGCTGCTCCCCCTGCTTGTGTGCTCTCTCTCACACTCTCTCTCTCAAATAAATAAAATCTTTAAAAATAAATAAATAAACGAAAGATAAGTGTTCACACCTGGCTCCCACTATGGGCTCAATAAATTATAACTATAATCATTGTTATTAATATTTTATTATATCTTAAAACTCAAATTAAAATGGCCAGGCCTGAGATGGACAGTAAGGCTCCACTCCAGCTAACACCCAGGTGAGCACTTATCTGTTGTAGTCTGTTCATCTTTGCTTACACTGTTGTCCCTTTTCTTTGTTTTGTTTTCATATTGCTTTAAGGATGCTGTAGTAGTGTTGGATCAAATTTTAAATTCCTTAAAATTTTACAATTCAGGTGACTTTCCCCACAGAAGAAATACACCCGTTGCCTTCAAGCCTTGGCTATTTTAAGGGTTGTATATCAGGGACTCGGTCGTACAAGTTTTATGTTCCTAAACACTAAATACCAGGGTAGCTTGGTAAATTGCAAAATTCTGTAAATTTTTGATGGATCCCAAGATTGTAATCTGGTATTATTGCACAAAAAAGTAAAGTTTAAAGGTGTTTAGGTGACAGGGTGCCTGGGTGGCGCAGTTGGTTAAGCATTCGACTCTTGGCTTTGGCTAAGGTCCTGATCTCAGGGTTAGGAGATCAGGCTCCTTGCTCAGCGCAGAGTGGGCTTGAGGATTTTCTCTCTCTCCCCGCCCCCGCTAGTGCATGCATTCTCCCTAAGTAAATCTTTAAAAAAAAAAAAAAAAAAGAGCGAGAGTGTGTGTGTGTACGCATATATGTGAAAAACTCTGAAAAGATATATTTATCTTAAATACATATATTTATCTTAAAATCTTTATCTCTGGGTGGTAGGATAACAGGCACTTTGTCTTTTCTCCTTGTGCTCATTTAATACCTCAAAAATCTGGGTGAATTACTTGTATCTTTTTTTAGTTAAAAATGTACTTATGTAAACATTACAATTGAATATCTTTAGATAAACCTAGTAGGGAGAGCTTTCTCTCTCTTCTGCCCAGTGGGTCCTTTTTATATCTCACCAGGCTCTGAAGGAATCATACCAGTTATCCATGATGTGCCCACTTTGCTGTCTGCACCCCTAATTCCAGTCAGGCATTTTCAAAAGATAACCAACAAACCTTCGTACAAACCAATACCACTGCTACTGGAAAGATCTTGGAGCTCTTGCTCTATCAGATGTGAGCTGAGAATTTCATCTTTGAGATTGAGACGGCCCTAAATTTGAATCTGTCACTTAGGAGCTGTATCAGATTGGACACACGTTCGCAACCTATAAAACTGAGTACACGAATCCTGACTTCACAGGACAGCTGGGACTAGTAGGGATGAGTGTACAACTCCAAACGAACTGCCTGGCAGGAGCCACATTCAAAATGCAGTGGCTACGCTTACGATTCTTCTCCGAAGGTACAACAGCAAGTGGTCCTTGTTCTTTCCGCCACCCCCTACGGATGAACATCTCCAAGAGGCAGGCTCTGCTACACAACCTTGCCTGCGAAAGGGAACCAGCCTGCACTCTTTACTGTGGAAATGATGAAGACGCATATACCTCTTAAGACAGTACCATTTTATATATCTATGCGTGAAACATGTAAAATCTGTACTTAGATCAGCTGTTTATGCTGATTTAGCAGCCGATTAAAGGACTACCAAATAAAAATGTTACTGCTAATCCCAGAATAACAAAGCTTTTGTGGCGTTTACCCTTCTAGTTTAGTAACCACCTGTATTCATAAAGACCTTCTTGCTCTCTAAATAATTACGCTGATAAAATACTCTATGGGCAGGGTTCATTTTCGGGGTATCTCTGAATCTTTTTTCTCCTAGCTTTTTGACATTTATCTTCTAAGTCTGTATCGCTAAAATTGTCAAGGCTACAGCCAGAAGCCTCTCAGATCAGACTACCTTGGCTCATATTCCAAATCACTATTTTCAAACCATGTGATAAGTTACTTAACCCCACTGTGTTTAGGATTCCGCCACAGTATAATAAGATAATCACAGTACCTATCCTACCTCATAGGGTAAAGTGCTTAGAACAGTGAGAGCCCAGCATATAGTGAGTAGCTATTATTATAGGTGATCAATATTATAAAAGTGAAATATAGGGGCACCTGAGTGACTCAGTCGGTTAAGCGTCTGCCTTTGGCTCAGGTCATGATCCCAGGGTGGTGGGATGGAGCCCTGCATTGGGCTCCCTCCTCAGCAGGGAGTCTGTTTCTCCCTCTCCCTCTGCTCCTCCCTGTCCTGCTCATTTTCTCTCTCAAACAGAATCTTAAAATAAAATAAATAAAATAAAATAAGAGTGAAGTATACTCCACGAACTTTTGCAACTCCATCAGAATGGCAAACTGCCTACCTGCAGGATTCTCTTTCAAATGATAACCATTGTCAGAAAACCATTAAATGTGCATACAATTGTCATAGCAAAGAGAAGATGACATACATAGACAGTCTCTAAAGTAATTTCTGCATGACAGATGTTACTGGAAGTTGAGTGGCAGAACATTATTCACTCCTGTGGAGAAAGTTGGTGTGGGGGTTTCCAATAAACTATAGTAATAACTAGTTGGCTCTGCCACCAGTCAAGTTCAGTCATCTGAGATGTGTTTGAATGCTGAGTTCCGTATTATTTGTTTAATCCCCGGTTTCCTCTCCCTTATTCCGGCCTCCCCCAGTAGATGTCCCCACGCATGTGGGAGTACTTGAGGAAGACCAGCGGAAGCATACCCCACAAGGGGACACATCAAAACTATTCCCTGACCATTATCTAGAAACTGGCTGAGCTGATTGAAGGGCACAAAGTTTCTCAGACATGCTTTGTTCCTCCCTCCCCACTGTGTGCAATCACTCAAAACAAGGATCTCTGTGTGTGCCAGCACCAGCGACAATCCTGTTTCTGTGATACTGCGGAGGATCAAAACCTCTGCCTTTTAAGCCTGTGTTTTCCACAAACCCAACTCCCAAAGATACTGAAGACGTGCTTCAAAGATACTCATTTGAATTTTTACTTCCATGGTGCAATGCCCTCTGTCCTAATTACTATTATTACTCTAAGCCAGAAAAGACAAGTTACGTTACTTGGCAATTGAGAAGGAAAAACCTGAGCCAGAAAGACCTCCTGACATTTCATATCGATAAATGAGAAGAACATAACCATACTCCCCTGAAAAAGATGGAGATCTGCAAAAATATTTTGTGATGGGCTGTATGTGACCTGGAAGCAGTTTTGTCTAATTTATTATTCTAATAAACTTCCAGAGCTCTAAGAATCACATTGTTGGTTGTGACAGGTTGGAGGTCATGTAGGAGTTTTTTATGTCTAAAGTTAGTAACAGTCTGTGGTGATTATATTTAACCATGTGTAAACATCTCGTGTGGAAAAACAGAATCGGCCCAATGTTAGGCCCAGCGGGAAAGAACCAGAGCGGTTAAGCTAAAGACGGCAGGGGCAGCGCAGTATCCACCAGCTCTCTGCTAGAAGAGATTACCAGGCAGGAAATACCTATCACGTGATTTTCTGGCCTCCCCTGAAGATCCAAGCTCACGAAGAGTTTGAGTTTCCTTTCTCAAAATTTCTACACTACTGACAGTCTGATGTTTACATTCTATTACTTGACTTTAATGAGACTGTGTAATAAAGTGTTAAAATGGTCTAATTGTTTCTGATTGGTTTTTTCTCACTATTCAGCTCTCTCCTTATTAGGGTCATTGATAATATCCTTTGAACTCCCACTAACTCCACAAAAGTAATAGGTACAGAGCAGCTGATACTCTCAATTCGACTGGATAAAAACACCAGTGTTCAAATGTCACACCAGCTCAGCCTACTCCTTCTTTCCACATGTCAACAGGAAAACAAAAACACATGTGCCTCATAAAACAAAATACATTTAAAAAATTTTTTTTTATTTATTCGTAGTCTCTACAGAGAACATGGGGCTTGAACTCATGGCCTCAAGAACAAGAGTCACACACTCTCCCGACTAAGCCAGCCAGCTGCCCCAAAATAAAATACATTTAAATACTTAGGTATTTATTGCATTTGTCCGGTATGGTAGAAAGATTTATTAGCCAGGTGATCTGGTTTATAATATTAGCACTGCAAACTACCTGTGTGACCTGGGGCAAATCACTTAACCTCTCTGTGCTCTATAGTCATTAGTTCACTTGGTCATTTAACAGATCTTTAATTATCATTTGATTTCTGCAGGATACGTTGCTAGAAAGGGATACAAAGGTGAATAAGGCTTCCTCAAATCTATCTTCCAACACCTATATTAAGGTTTCCATTTCTGCAATTTTATATTTTATTCTGAAAGCTCTCCTTTTCTTGTTCTCTGAGTATTCACTCTGTCCTTGTTTAATGTCTTATCCCTTTGAGAATATTAATGTAGTCTTTTCCTGTTAATGTTTATTTTTCCATGTAGAGTCTCTGTTTTCACCAAGTTTTCTCTATTTTTGTTAGTTGTCTGTCTCTATCATTTTAAACGCTTTCCTCCAACACCATCTTTTACAGTGAGGAAGAAAAGCTGATAGGAAGCTCTAAAAAACTGTGTAGCTTGTCAACTGTGTTCTCACTTTAGAGTAGTGGCTTTCAAAATGTTTTGACCAGAGATTGCTGGGAAGATGACACAGTAGGAGGACCCTAACCTCACATCGTCCCACAGACACTACTAAATAACACTCGCATCAGTGTAAATGACCCAGAAGACGACCTGAAGACTGGCAGAAAAACTCCACAAGTAAATGTAGAGAAGAAACCACAAGAATAGGGTAGGAAGAGCAGAGACCTGCTGGAGAGCTAAGCAGACCCACAGGGCCATCCACGGGAGGCAGGAACTATAGGTACAGAGCAGGGAGAGAAAAAGACAATCATACAGGGGAGGACGAATCCCCAAAACATTTGGCTTTGAAAACCAGAGGCGCCAAATTTTGTGAGTTCTTACAACCAGCAGGACTGAAACCTGGAATGTTAAAATCAGTGGGCTCAGCTCTGGAAGAGCTGGGAGGGCGAGAGGAACCTAGGTCCCCATCCTTAAAGAGAGCACAACAAATAGTCTGCAGAGTTACACCAAAGAAGCAGCAGTCTGAAAAATGTGTGGGATATATGGTAGGGAGAGTTATTTACTAATCTTAGAGCATGTCCTGGAGAGACAGAGATCTCTGGAGGACTCCTCCAAGAACAAAGGAGTGAGGAGGTGCCATTTCCCTCCCCCACACTCCAGCATAAAAGTATGACCACCTGCGGGAACTAGCCCTGCACCTATATGTACTGCCTAACTTCTCTACACCAAGCCCTGCCCTGGGCTTCATGGATCTTCCCTTTCCAGTCAGGCTTGCCTTAGTCCCGGTGCTGTGGGTGCCCCCTCCCCGAGAAGATCATTGCAAACCTTGCTAACACATGGTCTCCTGACCCACACACTTCATGGGGCCTTGGTCCTGGCAATGGCAGGTTCCCTCTCGCAAGGAATCAGTGTACAAACCTTACTAAAATTGCCTGCCCTACCCCCACATACTTTTCATATCCACCCCCTCCAATATTCCCTTAGATGGAACCCATTCAAAAGGGGTCTCAGCCTGGCAGTGTGTAAGCAGCCCAGACAGGGACCAGCACCACTCTAAAGTGACTCCTGACCCAGGAAGAGGGGAAGATAACCATTCATACCACTCAGAATGCAGCCCCAGCACTGGGTTGGAGGCAGACATCTAGTCTGACTGCAGCGTCTGGCCACCAATGAAAGCTTCTCAGGGGACAACACAGGGAAAGCACCCTGCAATTTGGTGCTACTACATCTCTGGCAAACACCTGGCCTGACTCAACCCAAGCCCAAGGCAACCTCAGACTCGTTCAGTAACACCACACAGACCAAACCCTGCCTACAACAGGCAAAGGATCTCTGTACATACCTGGACTGAAGGAAAAAGTGGCTTGGCCACAACAGCAGGGTGTATGCAACACACAAGAGACACCCCTGAGCACCAGGTGATAGTAAACAGGGGACATTGCACTGTAGGGCACTACAGAACCTCTTCTTCATGCAGGAGACATAGCTGACTTTCCTAACACACAGAAACAGACACAGACAGTAGACAAAATGAGGAGACAGAAGAATATGTTCCACACGAAAGAAGAGGAAAAAAACCACAGCAAGAGATCTAAGAGAAACGGAAATAAGTAATATGACTGATAGAGAATTTAAAGTAATGATTACAAAGATACTCACTGAACTTGAGAAAAGACTAGAGGACATCAGTGAAACACTTAAAGAAGGGATAAAAAAGAACCAATCAGAGATTAAGACACAAGAAAGGAAATTTAAAATACACTAGATGGAATAAATATCAGACTAGAGGAAACAGAACCTGGATAATGGAATGGAAAGTAATCAAGCTAAGCAGTGAGAAAAAAATAATTATGCAAAATGAGAACAGACTTAGGGAACTCAGTGACACTATCAAGTGTAATTACACTCACATCCAGGGATCTCAATGGAAAAGCAAGAAAAAATGGGGCAGAAAATTTATTTGAAGAAATAATAACTTCAAATTTGCCAAATCTGGAAAAAGAAAGACAAATTCATATCCAGGAGGCACAGAGATCTCCCCCCAAAAATCAACCAAAGGGAGTCCATACCAAGACACATCGTAATTAAAATGCCAAAAAGCAGTGAAAAGACAATTTTAAAAGCAGCAAAAAAACAAAAACAAAAACAAAAAACCCTAGTTACATACAAAAGAAATCTCATAAGACTATGAGCTGATTTTGCTGCAGAAACTTTGCAGGCCTTAAGAGAATGACATGATATATTCAAAATGCTGAAAGGAAAAAATCCACATCCCAAGAACAGTCTATCCAGCAAGGCTATCATTCAGAATAGAAGGAAAGATCAAAAGTTTCCCAAACAAAAGTTAAAGGAATTCATGACTACTAAACCAGTCCTACAAGAAATGTTAAAGGGGACTCCTTGAGTGGAAAGGAGACACCATAAGTAAGATTAATAAAAGTAGTAAGCACAAAAGCAGTAAAAATAAGTATATCTTTAAAAATAAGTCAAAGGACTCACAAAATAAAAGGATGCAAAGTATGCTACCAAATCCCTATGGGGGGGGGTGTGTGCCAAAAACAGGTTCAAGCTTAAGTGACCATCAACTTATTAAAGACTGCTACATGCAGAAGATGTTATATAATGAAAAGCCCAAACCAAAAGCCAGTAATAGATATGCAAAAAATAAAGAGAAAGGAATCTAATTATATCACTGAAGAAAGCCAAGTTATCATGAGAGAAGAGAGCAAGGGAAGAAACAGAACTACAAATACAACCATTAAACAAGTAACAAATGGCAATAAATACATACCTATCAATAATTACTTTGAATGCAAATGGACTAAATGCTCCAATCAAGACATAGGGTGACAGAATGGATAAAAAAAAAAAAAAAACCCAAAGCCCATTTATATGTTACCAACAAGAGACTCATTTCAGACCTAAAGACACATGCAGATTGAAAGTGAGGGGATGGAGAAACATTTATCATGCAAATGGATGTGAAAAGAAAGCTAGGGTAGCAATCCTTCTATAGGACAAAATAGACTTTAAAACAAGACTTTAAAAAACTTTAAAACAAGAGATAAAGAAGGACACTATATAATCATAAAAGGGACAACCCAACAGAAAGATATAACAATTGTGAATATTTATATACCCAACAGAGGAGCACCCAAATACATAAAGCAGTAAATAATAAAAATAAAGGAAGTAATCAATGGTAATACAATAATAGTAGGGGAACATAACACCCCACTTACATCAATGGACATATCATCCAAACAGAAAATCCAAAGTTTGTAACTTTGAATGACTCATTGGATCAGGTGGACTTAACAGATATATTCCGAAAATTCTATCCTAAAAAAATAGAATACATATTCTTTGCAAGTACACATGGAACATTCTCCAGAATAGGTCACGTATGAGGCCAGAAAACAAGTCTCAACAAATTTGAAAAGATCGAAGTCATACTGTGCATTTTTTCTGACCACAAGGCTATGAAACTAGAAATAACCAACAAGAAAAAATCTGGGAAGAGCACAAATACCTGGAGGTTAAATAACATGCTACTAAATAATAAATGGGTCAAACAAAAAACCAAAGAGGAAACCAAATAATATATGGAGACAAATGAAATTGAAAACATACTGGTCCAGAATCTTTACCATGCAGCAAAAGCGGTTCTAAGAAAGCAGTTTGTAGCAACAAAGGCCCAGCTCAAGACAAATCTCAATAAACAACCTAATCTTACATCTAAAGGAGCTAGAAAAAGAAGAACAAAACCCCAAACTAGCAGAAGAAAGGAAATAATAAAGATTAGAGCAGAAATAAACAATATAGAGACTAAAAAATAGAATAGACCAATGAAACCAGGAGCTGGTTCTTTGAAAAGATTACCAAAATTGATAAACCTCTAGCTAGATTCATTAAAAGAGAGAGCAGGCGTGCACACGTGTGCAAGGACTCAAAATCACCATTGAAAAAAGAGAAATAACTGCCACCAAAGAAACACAAACAATATTAAGAGAATATTATGAAAAATTATATGCCAATAAGTTGGGCAACCTAGAAGAAATGGATAAATTTCTAGAAACATCTGTCTTCCCAAAACGGAAGCAGGAAGAATTAGAAAATTTAAACAGACGGCTTACCAGCAATGAAACTCAATCAGTAGTCAAAAAAATTCCCAACAAAGTCCAGAACCAGATGGCTTCACAGGTGCATTCTACCAAACACTGAAATAAGAGTTAATACCTATTCTCAAACTGTTCCAAAAAATAGAAGAGGAAGGAAAGCTTCCAAATTCATTCTATGAGGTCAGCATTACCCTGATACCAAAACCAGATAAAGACACTATAAAAAAAGAGAACTACAGGGGCACCTGCATTGCTCAGTCAGTTAAGTGTCTGACTCCTGGTTTCACCTCAGGTCATAATCTCATGAATTGTGGGATCCAGCCCCATGTCACCCTCCCTACCCGGGGGGAGTCTGCTTAAAGATTCTCTCTCTCTGCCCCTCCCCCCACTCTTTCACTCACTCAAATAAATAAATAAATCTTAAAAAAAGAGAGAACTACAGGCCAATATCTCTGATGAACACAGATGCAAAAACCCTCAACAAAATATTAGCAAAGTGAATCCAATAATACATTAAAAAAATCATTCACCACAATCAAGTGGGATTTATTTTCAGGATGCAAGGGTGGTTCAATATTCACAAACCAATCAATGTGATACATCGCATCAATAGGAGGAAGGATAAAAACCATATGATCATTTCAACAGATGCAGAAAAAGCATTTGACAAAGTACAATACCCATTCATGATAAAAACTCTCAACAAAGTAGCTTTAGAGGAAACATACCTCAACATAATAAAGGCTACGTAAGAAAAACCCACAATGAACACCATACTCAATGGGAAAAGACTGACAGCTTTTCCCCTAAGGCCAGGAATGAGACAAGGACGTCCACTCTCACCACCTTTATACAACATAGTCCTGGAAGTCCTAGCCACAATACTCAGACAAGAAAAAGGAATCAACGGCATCCAAATTGGTAGAGAAGAAGTTAAGCTTTCACTATGTGCAGATGACATGATACTATATATCAAAAACCAAAAGACTCCACTGGAAAACTACCAGAACTGATAAATTCCGTTAAGGTCTCAGGATATGAAATCAACGTACAGAAATCCATTACATTTCTATACCCTAATAATGAAGCAGCAGAAAGAAAAATTAACAACCCTATTTACGATTGCAACCAAAAATAATGAAACACCTAGGAATAAACTCAACCAAGGAGATGAAAGACCTGTCCTCTGAAAACTTTAAAACTCTGATGAAAGAAATTGACAATGACACAAACAAATGGGAAGATATCTCATGCTCATGGACTGGAAGAACAAATATTGTTAAAATGTCCATCTACCCAAAGCAATCAGCAGATCCAACACAATCCCTATCCAAATACCAATGGCATTTTTCACAGAACTAGAACAAACAATCCTAAAATGTGTATGGAACCACAAAAGACCCCAAATAGCCAAAGCAATCTTGAAAAAGAAAAACAAAGCTGGAGATATCACGATTCCAGATTTCAAGATACACTACAAAGCTGTAGCAATCAAAACAGTACCTGTTATACCAGTACCTGACACAAAACAGACACAGAGATCCAGAGATCAACAGGACAGAAGAGAAAGCCTAGCAAGAAACCCACGATTGTACAGTGAATTAATCTTCCACAAAGGAGGCAAGAATATGCAATGGGAAAAAGACAGTCTCTTCAACAAATGGTGTTGGGAAAACTAGACAGCTACAAAAGAATGAAACTGGCTAAGATACACATGAAAACATGCTCAACATTACTCATCATCAGGAAAAAATGCAAATCAAAACCACAATAAGGGTGCCTGGGTGGCTCAGGTCATGATCCCGGTGTTCGGGATCAAGCCCTGCATCAGGCTCCCTGCTGTGGATCCCGATGCAGGGCTTCTCCCTCTTTCCTCTGCCCCTCCCCCTCACTTGTTCTCTCTCTCTCAAATAAATAAATAAAATCTTAAAAACAAAAACAAAAACAACCACAGTAAGATACCACCTCAAACCTGTCAGAATGGCTAACATCAAAAACACAAGAAACAACAAGCGTTGATGAGGATGTAAAGAAAAAGTAACACTTGTGCACCATTGGTGGGAATGCAACTGGTGCAGTCACTGTGGAACACAGTATGGACGTTTCTTAAAAAATGAAAAACAGAAGTACCATATGATCCAGCAACTGCACTACTGGATATTTACTCAAAGAATACAAAAACAGTAATTTGAAGGATATATGCACCCCTGTGTTTATTGCAGCATTGCTGTTACAATAGCCAAATTATGGAAGCAGCCCAAGTGTCCATTGATAGATGAATAAAGAAGATGTGGGGTATATATATAATGGAATATTCAGTCATAAAAAAGAATGAAATCTTGCCATTTGTAACAACATGGATGAATCTAGAGAGTATAATGTTAACTGAAATGAGTGAAAGACAAATACCATATGATTTCACTCACATGTGGAATTTAAGAAACTAAACAAATGAATAAAAGAAGAAGAAGAAAAAAAAGACAGAGATGGTTACCAGAGGGGAGGTGGGTGGTGGGTGGTGGCAGGTGAAACAGGAGAGGGTGATTAAGAGTACACTTATCTTAATGAACACTATGTAATATATGGAATTGTTGAATCACTATGTTGTATACCTAAAACTAATATATTGTATGTTAATTATACTGGAATTAAAAGAAATTAAATTTTTTAAAAAATGTTTTGACCAAGAAAATAGTAAGAAATGCATTTTATATAATAACCTGTGTATATGAATGTGTCTTAAAATTTTCACAACCCTTTTTCAAAATACTTTATTAATACTTTCCTTTATTGCATGTGATATATTCTATTTTCTTTTCTATTTTATGGACACAGCCAGCAAAATTGATTTCATGATATAGTAATGTGTCCCCATAATTGAAAAGCTCTGGTAGAGGTGATATCGCTGGGCTGTTTTTTTTTTTTGTGGAAACCCTTGGTCAGACCTTCTGTCTTAGACCTACCAGGCAAGTACCTAGAAGATACTTTTCCTTTTCTTTTTTCCTGGGAAAAAGGAACTTCCATGGGAAGTTCAGAGGTGGCCAGAGGTCTGAGACTAGAGTTAGAACCTGTGGGCCTCCATCTTTGAGATACGAACTGTCATTAATCACCTGTTTTTAGGTATGAAGTCCCTCACTTCAGAGACCCTTTAAGTTACCCTCTGCAGATGACAAACCTCCAGTCTTGGAAGAGGTGCCTGTCCATGAATTTTAGCCATTCCTCTCCTTTGTAGCTCACCTGTATTCCTGTTTAGAAATGTATACAATCCTGCCAATTCCTGAGTCTTAGGAATTCTATCCTAAAATGGCATTCTATCTTGGCATTCCTCAATGCTGGCTAAGGAATCCATTTTCTCAGGGTGGTTACCACTTTACCCTCTCTTTTCTAGCTTCTAAAATGTTGCTGCTTTTGTCTCCTCTTCTAACCTCTTTGATCTTGTGATTTTCTGTTTTAAAAACAACAAAGGACACCCCTTGTTACTGTGGGTTTAGTGGGGCTTGGGAAAGCAGCATAGCTGATCATTGGTATTAAAACCAGTATTTTAAGCCAGGCTTTATTACATATTTCCATAAAATTTTTAAAAATATTATAACATAATCATTTCCCTGTGATTAAAAACAATCAACATCATTCTAATATGCCTTTGTCCTTTCTTAATAATTTCCTCACCAGGGACATTGAGCTTGTTTCTAATTTTCCCAATTATAAATAATACTATAATGAACATCTTTGTATATAAAACCATGTTCTCATTTGTATTTTTTTTTTTTAAAGATTTTATTTATTTGAGAGAGAGAGGGCGTACTAGCAGGAGGAGGGGCAGAAAGAGAGGGAGAAGCAGGCCCCTTTCTGAGCAGGGAGCCTGATGTAGGGCTCCATCCCAAGAACGCAAGATCATGACCTGAGCTGAAAGCAGAGCTTAACTGACTGAGCCACCCAAGTGCCCCAACCATGCTCTCATTTTAGATTATTTCCTTAGAATAAATTCCCATAAAGGGAAGTATTATATGAAAAATGAGAGAATGCAGATAGATGAAAGAAAAGCAAATCCTCAGAAGAAATCTACACCCATGGTCCTCAAACTTTGGTTGCCTCAGAGTAGCCTGGAGGGCTTGTTAAATACCCTGCCATCCTTAAAGGGAATGATTCAGTAGGTCTGGTTGGGCTGATAACTTGCATTTTTAACAAGTTCCAAGACCTTTGCTAAAGCTAAGGTCACACCCGGAGACTACTGATCTAAACCACAGAGTGCTGTGCCTGGGTGGTGCAGTCAGTTAAGCATCTGACTGTTAGTTTCAGCTCAGGTCATGATCTCAGGGTCATGAGATGGAGCCCCACATCAAGCTCTGCATTGGGATCCTCACTCAGTGGGGAGTCTGCTTCTCTCCCTCTCTCTCTGCCCCTCTCCCACTAAAATAAATAAATAATCTTAAAAAAAAAAAACACAGAGAAAAATAGTCTTGAACAAGGGAAGGAGGGAAATTAAGAATAAGTGAGATTGCAGCAGTGTTAGGTGGAAATCAGTCAAGGAAGTGCATCTTTGTCTCTGACTGAAATAGGAAGTAGAATCCTCAGCCAAAAAAGGAGGTAAGTGTAGCATGAATAGTCTGATGAAAGGGATGAATGGTTTGGCTTAGCCTCCATGGGATTTAATGAAGGAACTGACATGGAACCCTAAAAAGCATTAATCAGTGGCACTGAGAATCCGTCTTAAACTAGACATCATAAATTCAGAATGCCACCAGTCCCATCAAACCAGGTCTTTGTTTTTTTTGTCATATGAGGTTTTACAACAGTGCTCAGCTGCCAGAGAAGGCCTATTGGGTTAGTAGGGCAGCAGCACAAGCAGGGAAGGAGCTGAGGTTGGTGGTGAGCAAGAGACTCAAGCAATGGACCATGAGGTCTATGCCAGAGAGAAAAGGCCTAAGCAAGCTGACCACCATGCCCAAGGGAAAGAAAAGAAAGAGCTGTCAAAAGGACAGCAGCTTTTGGTAAAATATAAAGAAGACCTTATGCAAGTAAGCCCATGAAAAAGCAAAAGACAGAACAGGAGACAGTTCTTGAGTGATGCCAGATGGTGGATCCTGGAGATTTGCATGACCATTCTGCAAATGGAACTGTTCTAAGGTGTGAGAAGAATTTGGGGATCACTAGAACTAGGTAGAGAGAGTCTGGTGGTAAGCTGTTAGATGGGTCATATGCATAGCACTAAAATTCCTAAGGATAATGGCAAATCCTGGGTCACCTGGAGGCTGGTAAATGAGAGCCATGGAAGCAGATAATGGAATTGAAGGCAGGTGTGGTGGGAACCTCAAAAGGCTGTGGCAACAAAGCTGGAGTCTAATGAACTGAAATCAGTCATCAAGAGCGCGGAGAATCTGTACAATTCTTTCTGATTTAGGATAGGTGAAGAAGGGTGGGAAGCTGTAGGGTGTCATCTGGAGCCCTGAAATTGGTCAGGTGGTCGTGATGAGGGGCCAGGCCTGTCAGAAGTTACAGGTGCTCCAAAGATACAGACGTAGTAAAGAGAAGGGCCATATGCACCCCAATGTTCATAGCAGCAATGTCCACAATAGCTAAATCGTGGAAGGAGCCGAGATGCCCTTCAACAGATGACTGGATTAAGAAGTTGTGGTCCATATATACAATGGAATATTACTCAGCTATCAGAAAGAACGAGTTCTCAACATTTGCTGCACCATGGACAGCACTGGAGGAGATAATGCTAAGTGAAATAAGTCAAGCAGAGAAAGACAACTATCATATGATTTCTCTCATCTATGGAACATAAGAACTAGGATGATCAGTAGGGGAAGAAAGGGATAAAGAAAGGGGGGTAATCAGAAGGGGGAATGAAACATGAGAGACTATGGACTATGAGAAACAAACTGAGGGCCTCAGAGGGGAGGGGGTGGGGGAATGGGATAGACCGGTGATGGGTAGTAAGAAGGGCACGTATTGCATGGTGCACTGGGTGTTATACGCAACTAATGAATCATCGAGCCTTACATCGGAAACCGGGGATGTACTGTATGGTGACTAACATAATATAATAAAAAATCATTAAAAAAAAAAAAAAAAGAAGAAGAAGAAGTTACAGGTGCTGAGTGCTGCACTACAATTCATTTCTATAAGAGCCGGAGGGTGATGAGAGTTCCCACAAAAAAGGCTAAGGTCCACAGGGTTGTTTTTGGTACACAAGAAACCTAGACATCTCTTAGCCAGGATGAAGGCTCACAAGGAGAATGCTGATGCACCATTGTAACCATTAATTCATTAATTATTTCATTCATATTAAGCCAGAGTTGAGGAGTTACTGTTCTCCCCTACTTCCCCAGGATCACGGTCATTCTCAATGTTCCACACAATCATTACCAATCCATCAGTTTGTACTAAAAAATGAAGCTCCCTTGCCATTCTTGTGGTAGGTGTCGGGAATGCTAAATCCCTATTCTCAAGCATCTTGATGATGGGTGAGAACAGTCTAAGATATGAAATAGTCTTTATGAGCGCTCAGAAAAGGAACACCTAAGTCTACGATAGAAAATGACCTCTCAGGGGCACCTGGGTGGCTCAGTCATTAAGCACCTGCCTTCGGGTCAGGGCGTGATCCCGGCGTTCTGGGATCGAGCCCTGCATCAGGCTCCTCTGCTGGGAGCCTGCTTCTTCCTCTCCCACTCCCCTTGCTTGTGTTCCCTCTCTCACTGGCTGTCTCTCTGTCAAATAAATAAAATCTTTTAAAAAAAAAAAAAAAGAAAGAAAAGAAAATGACCTCTCAGAGGACATTCTTCTATGAGGCAAAAGCTCTTTGAGACAGATATTTCCAAGGAAGGAAGTCCTCAAAATGTAAATAAACCACTTAAGACAAAGCAAACCTATTTCTCATTGGCTGCTATTTCTGGCCTACTTTCTGAGAAAAGGAGTTAGCCTGACACTACGTAAAGAGAGGAGGCCAAGGGGGAGGTATCCCAAGCTGGGCTGTAGTCTATTAGGTGCACCACAAAGACTGGAGCCTTTGCAAATTCCAGGGCAGCCCAGCTTATAGTGATATAGGGTATAAACAAATTACTACTCTTGGATTTCACTCACTCTCACTCTGCCTCTGGAATTATCAGCCTTTCTAAGGAGAAAGACACCCTACCCTATCTCTAAAGACATGGCCCAAAAAAAGGTGAAAGAACAAGAAAGGAGAGAGGAATGTTGTATGTGATCAACCACCAGTGTGTGTAGATAGAGCAGACCACCTAGATCAAAACCCCTAAGAACATTTTTAGGGTGGGAACAGGAAGATTGTCTATAAAGTTGGGCCTGCATGGATTCCCGGGGAAATGTGACCCATTACATAGCCAGGGTTGGGAAAGGGAAAAAAAGAATAGCAAGTGATAAAACAGATGGTGGATCCTGGAGATTTAAGAAGAAATGAGAAACACCTGAGTCACTGGAGAGGCCAAAGAAAGACCAACAGGTAACAGGGCTGGATTGAAATTATTGAATTTTTGTTCAGGAGAGTCATTGAGGAATTGTAAGTAGGGCAATTATATGGTGGTGTGTGTATTAAAAACAGCAGCTTGCCAGGAAGAAGCTAGGTGGGTGGGTGGAGGAGAGATAGGAGGCAGGGAGATGATTCAGTCTCTTCACATAGCTCCTTCATTCTTTGTTCCATCATTTTCTCTCTTCCTCTCCCTATAGGAGTCTATGAAGGCTTAGACCAAAGACATATTTTTCTTCCCAGGCCATGAGGGTAATTCCTCCTTTTTACAATTGTGAAAAATCAGTGACAAACCTAGCTTCATTCTCACTAAAAGGAAAGAAGACTTGCTAGGTTTTAACAAAAAGGAAACAATTATAACTGTAACATAATAGACACTATAACCAAGAAACTCTCCATAGGCTTTCTAGCATGCGCAAGTATTGTCTTAATTCATTCAGGATTTACTATATGCCTACACTGGTAGGGGGGAGGAAATTTTTCCCTTCATTTCTAGGTTCTTGGCTAGGACTACCCTGTAATAGAAAGACAGATTAACAGAGAAAAAGAAAACTAATTACACTCATATTTACGGGAGCCACACAAGGATAGGAGACAGAAAGAAGTGACCATATTTGTGAAGAATTGACAAGACAAAAGGGTTTGGGCCAGGGGTAATAATATGATGAAGAAATAACAAGGTTTGTTTATACAGCACCTTGGTCATAAATTCCTGGAGATGTCTTCTAACTCTTCTAGTACAGGGAAGGTACCTTTCGGGAGATTTATCTCCTGTTTTCAGGGGCCAAAGGAGGTTCAGAGTATCCTTCCTGCACCAGCTGTTTCTCCAGTTCCTTTAATGCAAAACAATATGCCAAAATGGTATATTTGGGGGGAACATATATTGAGTCTCCACACCAGCTGTGGTACTAAGATGAGAGCTATGAACAAGACAGACAGGGTCTTTGCTCTCCTACAGTTTACATTCTAGGTAGGGTGTGTGTGTGTGTGTGTGTGTGTGTGTGTTGGGAGTAGGGGGTGAAACATTTTAATCAAATAACGATGAAAACATCATATTCTAAGAGGAACTGTAAGGAAAGTAAATAGGGATAGGGTCTTGTAATAGAATATAATAGGGCTTAGGGAAGGCCTCTCTGAATGTAACATAAGGCCTAGGAAGGTGACATCTGAAAAGACCTTAAGAAATCAGAGTACAAACATTCCACACAGACAGAATAGCATGTGCAAAGGCCTTGAGGTGGTTACGTATCTGAGGTTCTTGTGGAGGAATCACACTAAGCAAGGGGATCACTAGTATAGGATGAGCTGGAGGAGGTAGGCAAAGGCTAGAGCATATAGGATCTGGAGCAACAGAAAGCTAGTGAAGGACTTTTTAAACAGAAGAATGACATAATCTAAGTCACTTGTCTAAAAACAACAACTGCAAACTGCTCTGGCTCCTGTGTATCTACAGGAAATTTAGGAAATCACAGGAGTATCCAGAGAGATGATGGTGGTTTAGACTAGAATGATGGCAGTGGAGATGGAGAGAAGTAGATAGACGGGTGATGGACTTGTTGAAGTAGAATCTATAGTATTTGGTAAGATTTGATGTGAGAAATAAGGGGTAGAGAGGAATCAAAAATAACACTTGAGTTTTAGCTAGCAACTAGGTAGATGATGATGGCATTTACTGAGGTGGAAAGATCTGGAGATGGATGGATTTTGAGGAGGGAACCAACAGATCCATTACTGATGTGTTTGTTATATTCAAAATAACATCAAACAGCTAGTTTAATATAGGAGCATGGAGTTCAGATAAAAAGTCTTTGCTGGAGATAAAATATCGGGAGTTACAGGATATAATGATTCCACTGCCCAAGGGTTGAGATCATTTGTTCCTCAAAAACATTCTGATAAAGTCACATCTTTGCTAATGTAAGAGCAGGTCATCCCTCATGCCATCTTGCAGTTAATCCCCACATTCCAAAGGCAATCACTGTTCTGATTTCTACTGCCAGTTTCATTTTGCCTGTTCTAATATTCTACTTTTGTTATGATGCAATTAAAAATATTTTTCCCTTGTGATTTCTTTTCTGGCTCATGGATAATATTTAGATTGTGTCATTTAATTTCAAAATATCTGAGGCTTTTCTAAATAATGTTATTGATTTCTAATTTAATCCTCTGTGGTCAGCGAAAATACTACACATAACTGCAATTTCTTTAAAATTTTTTTTAGATTATTTCATGATCTAGAATAAGATTTATCTTGATGAATGTCCCATTTGCACTTGAAAAAGAACATGTATTCTCTTACTCTACAGCTGCTGGATGAAATATTTTATAAATGTCAATTAAGTTGCTTAATAGTGTTTTTCAAATTCTTCATATCCTGGTTTTTGGGTGGATGTGTGTGTGTGTATGTGTGTGTTGGTCTAATTGTCAATTTTTGACATAAGGGTGTTAAAAATCTCCAAGTGTGATTATGAATTTCTTCAGTTTCCTCTTCAGTTTTGTCAAAGTTTTCTTGAATTTTTTTTGAAGTTTGCTATAGGGTTTGTATACATTTAGTACTGATAGGTCTTCCTGGTGAGATAATCCCTTTATCATTATAAAATATTCTTTATCTCTGGTAATATATTTTGTTTCAAAGTCTAATTTGCCTCATATTAATATAGCCACTCTTCAAGTGGGTGTCTTTTAGATAGCACACTGTTAGGTCTTCCTTTTTGAAATTCAGTCTGGCAATCCCAGCCTTTTAATCAGTCTGTTAGGTTCATTTACATTTGATGTAATTATTGGTATGTTGAATTCAGTTCTACTATTTTGCTGTTTTCTATTTATCTCAACTATTTTTTGTTTCTCTATTTTATTTTATCTTTTTTTTAAGTATTCAATCTCTTAGTTCCTCTATTAGCTTTTTAGCTCTGACACCTCAATCCAGTAAGGCTGCAAATTTCTGCTTGAGTTCTGATGGCCCATGCTGCCTAGACATGGGAATATCTGTATAAATGTGGATCTCATCCACTGCATGTAGTTCCCTTCTTTTAAGGCATGAAGGCCTCCCCTTAGTATCTGCCTGCTTTTGTCCCCTCTACAGAGTCTTCAAATAGTTGTTTGGCTACACTTTGTCCAGAATTTATAATTGTGATCTCTGGAACAGGTATTCACATACTGGCTACTCTGCCTTTATCAATACCAAAACTCTCAGGTCTCTTTTAATCCTTTAAAAATCCTTATTACATAAGGGATAGCCTTCGGTTTTATCCAAAAGAGAACAGGTCTCAGGCTTTGGAAGACAAGAGCATCTAATCAGAATTTAATAATCATGTGTTATATTTTATCCATCCATTTTACTGATGGCTAATGATACTGCTTTTCCAACTGTAGCTATGATTTCAAGTTTTATACAAGCAAAATTGTGAGTCAAAGTATAGAAAATGAATAAAAACTAATAGTACCACGGTTATACAGTTACAGCAAAACAGGAGGCAACAGTGCTGGAATGACTGAAGTTAGGAAAATACTGTTTAGTAAAATACTTCCTCTAACCAAGAGGCAGCAGTGAATGGCAGTCTAGGAAGAGAAGTCAAGACCGGAAATAGAGACTAGAGAATTCAAAGGCTTAAGACCTTCAATCCAGTGCTATTGTTAAAATCAGGTTTTATGGCTTTACTGTAAAAGGTTGTTGAGAATACAGCCATTCTATGAGGTTCTATCCTTGGTTCCTTAAGATGTTTTTATCTTTATGGGTTGTTAAATTTTGTAAGAATCAGTATAACATGTTCAATTCCACTTCTGATTTATGTTTTTTTATTTGATTTTTGCTTTCTATTTCCAACCATTGTGAAGGTAGCTTTAAAATACTTCTATAAGTTCATTTGTTTGAATGTCTCTGATGAAACTTCAATTTCAGAAATATCTATTGTTGCTTTTCTTTTCTTCTACATTGATCTTGATCCTGACAAGAGTTATAAAATTTTCTTTTAAGTCATCTGATTCTAGTCTTGGATCAGGTCAATATCACCCGAAAAGTAACATTTTTGTTATCCAAAGAACACAAAGAAAATAAACCCCTAGGGAGATAGCATTGACTAGAGATTAGAAGAGGCTGTCAGGATGATAATCCAATTTAATCAGAGATCCTGATTTTAAACTCTGCTACCACTCCTTTCCACTCCAGCTTTTCAGGGGTTGGTATGACAACTCGGTGTTAATATTTATATAATGAAAACACAATGTTATTTTCTTAAGTAAGTAGGTTTTCATCAGTCGACTGTGTAGTATAGCTGGTTCTTTATTTTTGAACAATGGAACTAAAAACATTTCCAATAATTCTGTTAAGGGCCTGGTATCATGAACATGTGTCCTACTGTTTTTTCTGGCTGGTAGTATGCTAAAGTTTAATTACACTAAAACATAGATTTTGGAATACTTAAATACTTTTGATGAGAAGCCAGTGGTCACTGGTATTGTATTCTCCTGTATAAAATATATTTTTAAAAACTGCTTTTAAGGTTTTTCTCTTCATCTTCGGTCTTCAGAAAACTTACTAATGATATCACAGATGTGGCTTTCTTTGTATTTATCCTATTGTGATCCATTGAGTTTCCTGAATTTATAAGTTTGGGAAATTTTCAGCTATTGTTATTCCTTCAAATATTTTTCATCCCATTCTCTGCTTTCCTTCTAGGACACCAATTACTCATATATTACAATTTTTTAAATACTATCCCATGTCACTAAGTCCCTGTTCTATTCTTTCCCTTTTTTCTCTCCAATCTTTTTTCTTCCCTATTCTTCAGACCAAATAATTCCTAATCATCTATCTTTATGTTCACTTATTCTTACATCATCTTCAATTTTCTGTTAAGTCCATCATTCAAACATTTTATTTAGGTTATTTTCCAGCTGTAGAATTTCCATTTGGGTTCTTTTAAAAACACTTTTGACTTTTCTTCTGTTATCTCTTGTGTATTAATTACAAGATATTTTCCTTTATGTCCCTGAGCATAGTTATAACAGCAGTTTTGCAATCTTTGTTTGCTAACTTCAACATCTGGGGAATCTTGAAGTCTAACTGCACTGAATGCCTGAGTCATGTTTTCTTTCTTTTATTCCCTATATCTAGTAAGGTTGGATTTTACTCAAGACATTATTAATAATCATTGTAGAAACTCTGGATTCTATTCTTCCAAAGAGTCTTGATTGTTTAACAGAAAGTTAACTAGGCCTGCTTCAAACTCCAAACTCAAACTCCCCTGCAGTTAGCAGCAGCTGGAATCTGTTTAGTTCTTTTAGTCATGCGTAAACTTCTTGGATCTGTCTCACACATGTGTAGCTTAGGAATCAGGCAAAGATTTGGGCAGAATTTATGTGAGGATTTTAAGATTATCCCTTTACGACTCTCTTCTTTGTGAGATTCTCAGTTTCCAGCAGCTGTGGCTACTTCAGACTTTGGTTCTTCAAGCCAGTAAGACTGTAGGTTCCCACTGGAGTATTAGCCTGCCTGTATGGTGCCAAGTAGGGGCTGCCTTCAGGTAAAAGTCAAAAAAATGGGAAATGCCCACAGAGCTAGTCGCTGCTTTCAACTCCGCAGTTCCTGATTGCTTTTGGTCACTCGCTCTTGTACCTTCAGGCAACTGATTTTTTATCTCTAGGTCTTTGTCAAAAAAAAAAAAAAAAAATTGGACTGCCTTAGGGACAGTATCTTTACTTTAGACTTTTATAGACACCTGTTCAGTGTATTTTATGCTTAACTGCTTTATTTTTTTAAAGATTTATTCGAGAGAGAGAGAGAGAGAGCGCGCGAGAGAGAGCACGCATACAAGTGGGGGGAGGGGTAGAGGGAGAGAAAGAATCTCAAGCAAATTCTGCACTGAGCACAGAGCCCAACACAGGGCTCAATCTCATGACCCTGAGATCACAACCTGAGCTGAAACCAAGAGTCAGATGCTTAACCAACTGAGCCACCCAGGTGCCCCAGCTTTATTTTTAAATCAAACTTTTGATTTTTGAGATAACTGTAGATTCACATGCAGTTGTAAAAAAAAAAAAAAAAAAATAGAGACCCCCATGTACCCATCACCCAGTCCCCCCACCCACAATGGTAACTTCTTGCAAAACTATAGAATATAAAAACCAGAGTAAAATCAAGATTCTGAACACTTCTATCACCACAAGGATTCCTCATGTTGCCTTCTTATAGCCATGCTTACTCCCCTCAGCCTTCATCCTCTCCTTAATCTCTGGCAAGAACTTATCTGTTCTCTATTTCTATAGTTTTGTCACTTCAAGAATGTATATAAATTAGGGTGCCTGGCTAGTTTAGTCAGTAGAGCATGCAACTCTTGGTCTTTAGGTCAGGAGTTTGAGCCCCACATTGAGGGTAGAGACTGCTTAAGAAAAAAAATATATATATATAAATGTAATAATTCAGCAGGTAATCTTTTAGGATTGGCTTTTTTCACTCAGTGTAATTCTTGTAATGCATGCAGGTTGTATGTATCAGTAACTTATTTCTTTTTAATAAGTAGTATTCCAAAGTATGGATATACTATAGTTTAACCATTCAGCCACTGAAAGACATGTAAATTTTTTTCTAGTTTTTCACTATTACGAATAAAGTTGCTATGAATATTTATGTAGGTTTTTATGTGAAGTTTTCATTTCTCTGGAATACACGCCCAGGAGTGCAAATGCTGGGACATATGGTATTTGCATGTTTTGTTTCTTAAGAAACTGCCAAATTGTTTTCCAGACTGGCTGTGTCACTTTATATCTCCTCTGGCAATATATGAGTGATCCAACTTTCTCTCCATCCTCATCATCATTTGGTGGTATCACTGGGGTTTTTTTTTTTTATTTTAACCATTCTGATAGATGTACAGTGATAATCTCAATGTGGTTTTAATTTGCATTTCCCTAGTAACTAATGATATCAAACATCATTTCATGTACTTATTTATATTTTTTTGTGACATGTCTCTTCACGTGTTTTGTGGACATTCAAGTTGGACTGTTTTACTGTTGAGTGTTGAGATTTCCTTATGTATCTTAGATACTAGTCCTTTTTTCAGATATGCAGTTCATAAATATTTTGTCCCAAATTGTCCTACTTAAGCTTAATTAAGTTTGTCTTAATTCTTTAATGTTTGGTAGAATCTCCTTTGAATTTGGATTTGTCTTTTGTGGGGAGTTTTAAAATTACACATTCCATTTCATTAATAGTTATAGGCTATTCAAATAATCTATTTCATATTGGGTAATAGTTTATTCAGCTTTAAAGGCAATGAAATTCTGATACTATATGAATGAACCTTGAAAGTGTTACGTTAAGGGAAATAAGCCAGACACAAAAAGACAAATGTTATATGATTCCACTGGTATGAAGTACCTAGAACAGGCAAATTCATAGAAACAGAAAGTAGAAAGAGAGGTTGCTGGGGCTGGGGTGGGAGTAGGGGTTGGGGAATTATTATTTAATGGGTACAGAGTTTATGTTTGGGATAACGAAAAGTTCTGGAAAAGGTCAGTGGTGATGGCTATATCACACTGTGAATGTACTTAATGCTACTGAATTATATGTATACTTAAAAATAGCTCAAATGGTACATTTTGTGTATATTTTACCACAATACACAACAAAACAAGAACAAAAAAACTAGTACACCAGAAGTCTTGATTCCGTGAGAACTCATGGGGTCAGCTAAAAGATGGTGGGAATGAGGAGAACCAGATTTCCATCCCACTCTGCCCCAGATTTCCAGAGAGAAGAAATTACTGTTGTAAATATGACAGAATTATAAATATTCCATAATGTCATAATTCACACCTCCCTTTTGCTCTAACAGTGTTTAAAAATTGCAGTTTTTTTAAAACAAAAATAAAAATAAATTTTTACTATTAATGGCACATAATCTCTATACCTACAAACATTTACTCATCTCCTGGGCCATCAAAAAGAAATGAAAACACCCAGAATTGTCAATCTGGCCCAGGTATACAGAGATCCAGCAATGCGAGAAATGACATCCTCATCTCTTAGGGTTATTTCCTTTCACACTGGATGACACCTAACAGAACACTCAGGCTAAGTTAGGTATCTCCTGGAACACTGATGGAGTTTTGGTACAAACAGATATTTTGGAATGGGACACAAAGATTCCACTCTAATGATCTCCAAATGGTCCTGGTGAAACTTGCTTCTCCTGGCTTGTAACTCAGAATGGCCTACTCCCTTTAGAATTTAATGAAAGAACTGTAAAAGCTGGAAGAAGGCTTTTGCTGTTTCAGAAGGACCAACATCTGCAACTACACGTCACCAAACATCTGCATCAGTGACTGAGGGGATGATGGGGTGATATAAGTTGCAATGGCAAGGACCTTGCTGATCAGGACCACCAGGCAATGGAGCAAAAGAGGCACTGAGAGGTGTAACAGGGGTGATTTAATGGCAACCAAAGATATCACAGGAGCCTCTTGGGCTAGGATTTGATGAAAGGCCTAAGTCTGGGTTATACCCTGAAGGCAAGAGGGTTTAGAGCAAAGGAACAATATAATAAAATTTGCATTTTAGGAAAAGCACTCTGGCAGTAGGATGAAGAATGTACAGGAAGGGGGGCAAATAAGCTGGATGCTGGAAAACCAGGAATCTATTCCAGCCATCTAGACAAGAAATCATGAGGGGCTAACTTAATATTGTTAAAGAGAGATTAGAGGGAGGGGTGAACATAAAACTGGATATAAAATTTTTTTAGGAATTCGGAGAAAGCAAGACTAAGCTGTGGGGAAAAAATTGTAAAATAAAATAATAAAGAGATTTAAAGTGCTGTCATTAAAGAAAGAATATCATTAGTGTCCTCAAAAATAAGCCAATGAACTACACTCAGTAAGTCTGTAGATATATTTTAAAAACTGTGAAAATTACAAACTAAAATTAAAAACCATGATTCCAAGAATCAAATAGATATCAGAAGTTAAAGTACAACACTGGTCTCTAGTCAGAATTATATGATTATTAGGGTGTAAACAAAGTTTAAGAAAGACCTCACATACAAAAACAACCATAAAACAAGTAACAAAATGGAAGTATATACCTATCAATAATTACTTTTCATGCAAATGGACTAAGTGCTCCAGTCAAAAGACATAGGGTGATGGAATGGATAAAAAACAAGACTCACCTATCTGCAGCCTACAAGAGACTCATTTCAGATCTAAAGACACATGGAAATTGAAAGTGAAGGGATGGAAAAGCATTAATCATGCAAATGGATGTGAGAAAAAAGCCAGCATAGCAATATTTATATCGGACAAGACAGATTTTAAAACGAAGACTGTAATGAGACAAGAAGGACACTATATAATCATAAAGGGAACAATACAATAAGAATATATAATAATTGTAAATATGCACCCAACACAGGACCACCCAAATACATAAAGCAATTAATAATAAACATAAAGGAACTAATTAATAGTAATACAATAACAGTAGAGGACTTTAACACCCTACTAACATCAATGGGTATATCATCCAAGTAGAAAATCAACAAGGAAACAGTGGCTTTGAATGACACATTAGACCAGATGATTTAACAGATATACCCAAAATATTCCACACTAAGACAGAATACACATTCTTTTCCAGTGTACATGGAACATTCTCCAGAAGAGATCACATATTAGCCCAGAAAACAAGTCTTAACGAATTCAAAAAGATCGAATTCATATCATGCATCTTTTCCGACCACATGCTATGAAACTAGAAATCAACCACAAGGAAAAGTCTGGAAAGAGCACAAATAAACAGAGGTTAAATAACATGCTACTAAACAATGAATGGTCAACCAAGAAATCAAAGAGAAACTCAAAAAAACATATGGAGACATGGGGTGCCTGGCTGGCTCAGTCAGTAAAGCATGTGACTCTATCTCAGGGTCGGGTTTTCAAGCACCATGATGGGCATAGAGCTTACTTTAAAATAAATAAATACATACATACATACGCACATATATGTGAGTATATATATTACGGGGGGGGGAAGGAGAGAAGGAGAGGGAGAGAGAGAAATGAAAATGAAAACACAACAGTCCAAAATCTTTGGGATGCAGCAAAAGCAATCCTAAGAGGGAAATTTACAGCAATACAGGCCTACCTTAAGAAGCAAGAAAAATCTCAATCTAAACTTATACCTAAAGGAGCTAGAAAAAGAACAAACAAAACATGAAAACAATAGAAGAAATAAGATTCGAGCAGGAATAAACAATATAGAAACTAAAAAAAATAATACAATAGATCAATGAAATCAGGAGCTGGTTCTCTGAAGACATCACCAAAATTGATGAACCTCTACCTAGATTTATCAAATGAAAGACAGAGAGAGGACTCAAAATCAGAAATGAAAAAGAAATAACTGATACCACAAAAATGCAAATGATTATAATATTAAGAAAAATTATATGCCAGCAAACTGGACAACCTAGAAGAAATGCATGTTTCTAGAAACATATAAAGTAACAAAACTGAAACAGAAAGAAACAGAAAATTTGAACAGACTGATTACCAGTGATGAAATTTGATCAGTAATCAAAGATCTCCTGGGGTGCCTGGGTGGCTCAGTCAGTTAACAGGCTAACTTCGGCTCAGGTCATGATCCCAGAGTCCTGGGACTGAGCCCCACTTCGGGCTCCCTGATCAGCAGGGAGTCTGCTTCTTCTTCTGCCCCCACCCCGTTCGTGCTCTCTTTCTCTCTCTCTCAAATAAATAAATAAAATCTTTAAAAACAAAAAACCTCCTAACAAACAGAACTCCAGAACCAGATGGCTTCACAGGTGAATTCTATTGAACATCTTCTCAAACTATTCCAAAAAACAGAAGAGGAAGGAAAGCTTCCAAATTCATTCTATGAGGCCAGCAGTACTCTGATACCAAAACCAGATAAAGAAACCACAAAAAAAAAAAAAAAAGACAGAAAGAAAGAAAGAAAACTACAAGCTACTATCTCTGTTGACCATAAATGCAAAAACCCTCAACAAAATATTAGCAAAGTGAATCCAATAATACATTAAAAAAATCATTCACCACAATCAAGTGGGATTTATTTTCAGGATGCAAGGGTGGTTCAATATTCACAAACCAATCAATGTGATACATCGCATCAATAGGAGGAAGGATAAAAACCATATGATCATTTCAACAGATGCAGAAAAAGCATTTGACAAAGTACAATACCCATTCATGATAAAAACTCTCAACAAAGTAGCTTTAGAGGAAACATACCTCAACATAATAAAGGCTACGTAAGAAAAACCCACAATGAACACCATACTCAATGGGAAAAGACTGACAGCTTTTCCCCTAAGGCCAGGAATGAGACAAGGACGTCCACTCTCACCACCTTTATACAACATAGTCCTGGAAGTCCTAGCCACAATACTCAGACAAGAAAAAGGAATCAACGGCATCCAAATTGGTAGAGAAGAAGTTAAGCTTTCACTATGTGCAGATGACATGATACTATATATCAAAAACCAAAAGACTCCACTGGAAAACTACCAGAACTGATAAATTCCGTTAAGGTCTCAGGATATGAAATCAACGTACAGAAATCCATTACATTTCTATACCCTAATAATGAAGCAGCAGAAAGAGAAATTAACAACCCTATTTACGATTACAACCAAAAATAATGAAACACCTAGGAATAAACTCAACCAAGGAGATGAAAGACCTGTCCTCTGAAAACTTTAAAACTCTGATGAAAGAAATTGACGATGACACAAACAAATGGGAAGATATCTCATGCTCATGGACTGGAAGAACAAATATTGTTAAAATGTCCATCTACCCAAAGCAATCAGCAGATCCAACACAATCCCTATCCAAATACCAATGGCATTTTTCACAGAACTAGAACAAACAATCCTAAAATGTGTATGGAACCACAAAAGACCCCAAATAGCCAAAGCAATCTTGAAAAAGAAAAACAAAGCTGGAGATACCAGGATTCCAGATTTCAAGATACACTACAAAGCTGTAGCAATCAAAACAGTACCTGTTATACCAGTACCTGACACAAAACAGACACAGAGATCCAGAGATCAACGGGACAGAAGAGAAAGCTTAGCAAGAAACCCATGATTGTACGGTGAATTAATCTTCCACAAAGGAGGCAAGAATATGCAATGGGAAAAAGACAGTCTCTTCAACAAATGGTGTTGGGAAAACTGGACAGCTACACGCAAAAGAATGAAACTGTACCACTTTTGTACACCATACACACACAAAAAAAACCTCAAAGTGGATTAAAGAGCTAAATGTGAGACCTGAAACCACAAAAATCCTAGAAGAGAGCACAGGCAATAATTTCTCTGACATGGGTTGTAGCAACATCTTCCTAAGTAGGTCTCCTGAAGCAAGGGAAACAAAAGCAAAACTAAACTATTGGGACCATATCTAAATAAAAAGCTTCTGCACAGTGAAGGAAACAACCATCAAAACTAAAAGACAGCCTGCTGAATGGGAGAGGAGATTTACAAAGGACTTACCCGATAAAGGGTTTGTATCCAAAATATATAAAGAACTTCTACAACTCAACAGCCAAAAAACAAATAATCCAACCTAAAAATGGGCAGGAGACATGAGCAGACATTTCTCCAAGGAAGACATACAGATGGCTAAGAAACACATGAAAAGATGCTCAATATCACTTATCGGGGAAATGCACATCAAAACCACAATAAGATACCATCTCACACCTGTCAGAATGGCTAACATGAAAAACACAAGAAACAAGTGTTGATGAGGATGTGGAGAAAAAGGAACCGTTGTGTGCTGTCTGTGGGAATGCAAACTGGTGCAGTCACTGTGGAAAACAGTATAGATATTCCCCCAAAGTATTAAAAATAAAAGTACCATATGATCCAGTAATCGCACTACTGGATATTTACCCTAAGAATATGAAAACAGTAATTTGAAGGATATATGCACCCCTGTGTTTATTGTAGCATTATTTAAAATAGCCACATTATGGAAGCAGCCCAAGTGCCCCTGAATAGATGAATGGGTAAAGAATATGTGGTGTACACACACACACACACACACACACACACACACACACACTGGAATATTACCCAGCCATAAGAAAGAATGAAATATTGCCATTTGCAACAACATGGATAGAGCTAGAGAGTATAATGCTGAGTGAATTAAGTGAGAGAAAGACAAACAGCATATGATTTCGCTTATATGTGGAATTTAAGAAACAAATGAACAAAGGAAAAAAGAGACAAACCAAAAAACAGATTCTTAACTATAAAAACAAACAGGTGGTTACCAGAGGGGAGGTGAGTGGGGATGAGTGAACTAGGTGAAGGGGATTAAGAGTACATTTATCACGAGGAGCACTTAGTAATGTATAGCGTTATTGAATCACTGTATTGTACACCTGAAACTAATGTAACACTTCATGTTAAATATACTGGAATTAAAAAAGTAATTAGTCTGTAAGTGATCTCAAAGTACAGGGTGGAGTAATTGTCTATTCGTTTGATAGGGTTTCAAATCCACTTGTTTATGGCAAAGACAAGAAGGTTGCTCTTAATAGTAAAGTTGTTTTGATACAGGAATGAAAAAAAAAAGATAAAGACCTCACATTAGTGTACTTTATCTAAAAAGCCACCATGTGCTCAGTGGTATATGAACATATACGTATATACATACACACATATATGCATGCACATACTAACATAAGGTAGGAAAACGGGATCTGACCTTCTTGCAGCAAGTCTCATAATACACTGAGCTCATACCTATAATTCCTTTAATTCTTAAAGTTTATATTTTAAATGTCTGCATTTAATAGACACTTATATCTGTAAAATATATTTCAATACTTTAATATGTTGAAATATAATATTTAAATACTATGTCAGCAATGTTGACAGTGGTTAAAGGTACCACTTATTCCATTAGTTGTAAAATAGCAAGAAGGGATTGTAGCATAACTGGAGATGGCATGGATAGCGCCAGGAGGTTGTGAACTCTAAGACTGAGAAGCACCTTTAATATTGCCCTACGATAACATCTCTAGATATAGAAGCTGGATATGATTTTAGGAGTTGTGTTTTGTTGTTTTTTTTAAGAGGAGGAACAGGAATGTGAGCTTACGATTAGAAAATTGACATATGAATCATGTTAATTGAGGGCATCTTTGGAACCACACAATGGGAAAAGTCATGTGCTTATCCGGCTCAATAATAATAGTTTGAACTTGTGAAATGGAAACCCTCATAGCCTGTGGTATGATAATGTAATGCCTAGAGCAAGCATTAATAATGATAAAGAGATACACAGCAAATTATAAATAAATCAAAACTGAGTTTTAAAAAAATGTTCAAATAACCCACTGGAAAGCAGAAAAAATAAAACAGAGAAACAAAGAAACAAGACAAAAAACAGGAAATAAGAAATTAAATGGCAAATTTAAGCCCCAATATTTAAAATGAACTGAGCACTGACTATATGCCAGATATGCACTCATCTAATCCTCATGCCAGCCCTATGAGGTAGACTTGGATTACTATCTCCACTTTATAGATATTACAACTGAGATGGAGATTAACTTGCCGAAGATCATAAAACATGTGGTGGGTGGCACAGCTGCCATGCAAACGCAGGCAGAGCCCACACTCTTTACCATTATACCGTGCCAGACAGCATCTGAATATAGATGCCTAGCTGCTTAGGCACCACGTTTGATTCCACGTGATAATTCTCTCCTGCTCCCAGATAACACAGATTGGACACTTGACATAGGGCCAGTGATCCATAGTACCTTAGTGGCCCCATTAACACACACACACACACACACACACACACACACACACGCGCGCGCACACACGATGAACCTAAGCCAATCCTTTTCTTTCTCTTGGTTAGTTAATCTCTTGCTAATACCAGGAGATAATGCTGGCCAAAGGTAAGACTGAAGGCAAAATGATGCTCTGTATCCAAGGCAGACCAAAGCTTGCTGTAAAGTCAGTGTCATGAAGGAGAAGAGAACAAATGGACAGCAGGAAAGCTGGGTTGATTAGGACAGTATTAAGGACAACTATCTCAAACTTGGAAAAATGAGAAACTGTAAAAACTGGCTGTTCAGGCTACTGTAATATACCACAGGATGCATGGCTTAAACAACAGACATTCATTTCTCACAGTCCTGTAGGTTGGGAAGTGCATGATCAAGGTGCCAGCAGATCCAGTATCTGGTGAGGGCCCTTTTCCTAGTTTGCAGACGGAGGTCTTCCTTGGATCCTCACAAAGTAGAGAGCAGGGAGAGAAGAAGCAAGAAACTTCTCAGATCTCTTTCTGTAAGGGCACTAATCCCACTCATACGGGCTCCACCCTCATGACCTGATTACCTCCAAAGGCCCCACCTCCAAATACCAGCTCATTTGAGATTAGATGTCCACATATGAATGGGGTGGGTGGAGCAGAAGGTGGGCATACAAACATTCTGTCCATTGCACTGGCTCCATAAGTCATGAACACTAGCTGGAAATTAGGTAAGCCTGGTAATTTTAGTTGTCTTTCAGAGTAAGAGTTTGAAAGATCTAATCTAGTTTGTCACCAGAGTTGCAATGGCAATCCCATCTCTAGCATGAAAGCCTGGTCAAGCTAGTTCTGGTTGGACTCCTCTTCTTCAGATTAGAGACTGGAAGCCAATGGGGTTGTATTAATTTCCTGTGGTTGCCCTAAACATTACCACAAAGTTGGTGGCTTAAGACAATAAAAATGTATTCTCTCACAGTTCTGGAGACCAGAAGTCTGAAATAAGGTGTGGGTAGGACTGTGCTTCCTCTAGAAGCTCAAGGAGAGATTCTGTTACTGGCTTCTTCTAGCTTCTTCTAGCTTGTACCTCGGCTTGTGGCTGCTCATTCCAATCTCTGCCTCCATCTTCAAATGACCCTCTCAATGTGACTTCTCTTGTCTCTTATAAAGACACTTGTCACTGGGTTTAGGGTCTACGTGGGTAACCCAGGATGGTCTCCTTTCAAGGTCCTTAACTACATCTGCAAAGAACCTTTTTCTAAATCAACATTTACAGAGCTTGGGTATTAGAACAAGGATATGTATTTTGAGGGGCCATAATTCAGCCCCCTACAGGTGTCCTGGGTATGATACCAGCTGTTTTTCTGATAAGCCTAAGGAAAGGTTAAGTAGAAAAATAAGCTTTCAGCTTTCTGTCAGTGTTCCTTAATGAATTCTGTGGGTTAGGATACATGATTCCAGAGTAAGTAGGGAAAGTATTAGTCTGTAGCAGTTTGTATGCTTTATATTTGAAGCCTGAAGAAAGCTGCTTTGAAAAAACGATTGAGATGAGCCATACCATTCACAAGGTTACCTTTGGTGACTCCAAAAGAGAGAGAAAAAGCTGAAATTCTGCCAGTTGACCAGTGGAACTGATGGATCATGTGGTATCTACGTTTAATGCTGGTAGACTGGTTTTGAATTCTATAGGTCAATGTGCAGATTAGACTTTTCCCTGGGTCCCTCACCATCTTGAATTTGGTTCACTCCAGAAAATAGCCAATCTATAGACAATCCCTAAGTCTCCTTTTAGCTAATAGTTAAACTTCCTCTCTCTGCAACAATTCTCTTTCCAAAGAGCTGCTTAAAAGGAAGAGATCTGAAGAATTCTATGATCTGGAAAATTCACAACTATAATAGTTTAGAAGAAGCTGCCCATGCAATGAACAGAGACGGCTCACAACTAAAAATCAGAGAATTTTTTTTGCACCCTGGTTGTTTCCAGAAGGGGAAATGATCAAATTAAAAACAAAAAGTTCTTGAGTAAAACCAAAAATCTTACTAGGTGCCTATGGGCCACAACCTGCTCAGCAGGACTTTGCTACCAAACCCGGAAGGCCAAACAGGTGCCGGTAAGGGCCCCCAGAATAACTGAGAAGCACTTCATAGTTGGCTGTCCCAACAACAGACCCTCCCTTTCCCGGACTCCATTTTCCCTTCACACTTCCCCCATCTTTCACCCCTTCCAAATCACCCTAACTGCCTCAGCCTCTCTTCCTTTGCATGGTTTGTTTCTGTTATTTTGAGGACAGGGAGCCACTCTGGTTTTTTTCTCCTGTGGTTTTGAAAATCATTTGAGCTCATTCCAGATAATTTGGAAAGAAGAAAAAAGGGAAAAGAGGTAAAAGAAAAAAAATCACCATTAGCTCCCCTATCCCAGAACAAATCTCTGCCAACATTCTGCTATATATTTTTCTGGACTGCTTCCCTCCCCTCATTGTGTTGTCTAAAGTTATTACATCAAAAAGATAAGAAATAACAACTGTTGGTGAGGATGTGGAAAAAAAGGAAAGTCTTGCACACTGTGGTAGAATACAAATTGGTGTAGCCATTATGGAAAACAGTATGGAGGTTCCTCAAAAAACTAAAAATAGAAATACCATATGACCCAGTAATTCTACTTCTGGTTCTATATCCAAGGGAAAAGAATTCACTACCTCCAATAAATATTTGTACCCCTGTAAGAACACTTTACCAGGGGCAAATTTAAAGTTATAGAAGGAGAACAAGTTAGAGGAGAGTTGTGTTTGGTAAAATGTAGACAGGTTATAGTTCTAGTTTGGCTTCCATGTTGGAACTGACTGATTCAGTAATTAAAACAGGACTTTATCTCATCCAGTGTTTAATGATGCTTTAAAGCTTTATACAAATATTTCACAATGAACAATGCGTATCCATGAAAAAACAAATATTTCCTCTTGCTGAAAATGACCAGATTTGCATTCATGTTTCTGTAGTCCTTCCTCTAACCAGGAATCTGATGCTTGCAAACTGACCCGCTTAATAGTGCAGACATATCATCAAAAGCAAACATACCAACAGTTTGGAGAGGTAGGATTTGTGGACTAAACTGAACCAGGGTGGTAATGGGCTGGGCCCTCCCACAGAGTAGCTTCTGGCAACGGAAGGGTAACTTTAGGCCTTTTAGGTTTCTTGCCTTTGTACACCCTGAAAGCAGACACTGCGGAGCTAAATCTATAATTAGGGGGTTATTTAGAATACAGATTTGTGACCTGACAGACTGCATCCTGTCTGTATCCACAAACACAGTGAAATCCCTCACAGCCCTTTGTCTCTGGGTATGCATGGTCTATGGAAGGTCTCTCATTTACTGAGCCACTTGGGTTCACATTACATTTCCTGAGAGAAGGGTATATGGGACGGAGAACAGTACATCTACGCATCTAAAAATGATACATCTTATTAGTTGTTAAAAATCAATCATCTTGAGGTCAAGTTTGACTTCAGCTTATCTCATTATTTAAGTGCTGAGTGCTCAGAACCTTGGGGTCAAGTTTCAAACCCAATAATAGGAAATGGAATTCTTTGTGCAAGGTGAATAAAAGCTACAGGACGACACATACCAATCCTTAAAGTTAAAGCTCTTCAATAGGAGACAGTATTTTAGAATGTTTTAGGTTTAAAATTCCATCTATAATCATTTTAGTTGGTAATGAGTATTGTCTGAGTACCTGTTATATTTACAGCCCTCATACCAGATACTGTCTGTAGATGTCAGGTATGTGCTTATGAGATGTCATTCCCTGTTACCTGTTGCCATGGCCTGGGCCCACATCATTCTCTGCACACTGAATTTCCACTCTTACTCTTTTTGTGTCTTTCATTTAAAATGAACATCTTTACCAGTATATGATTAACACTGTGACTTAAGACCTTTATGAGGTACCTAAAATTGCAAGATTAACTTACATTACCATTTATAGGACCGTGTAAAGGACTGCATATTTAACACTACAAACATAGATCTTGATCGACAGGACAAGTGTTTCAAACTTTAAAAAAAAATTTATGTTTCGGATCCAAAAGAAAAAAGAAAACCCCATGGAAAGTAAAAATATAAAAGACACTCACATGCCCACCACTCACATTTAACACTTTGCCATATTTGCTTCACACTATTTTTTAAAGAAAGCATTAATGATAGAGTGGAAGGCCCCACCTCCTCTCTTCCTTCCCATCTTTCCCTCCTCAGAGTTTACTGTATCCTGTTTTGTTTGTGTATGTTTTTATACTTCACAACTGAAGTAGGTTTTAGGTTTCTTTCGTTGGGTTTTGTTTTAGGTTTCTAAAATTTGCGTAACGGGTACAGCTTGCAGAAATGTTTGCAGTTCAACATCAAGATGTATCTACATTGACGCAAGTAAGCCATACCATTCATTTGAACTACTGTTCAAATTCCATTCAATGAATATACCACTGTTTGTGCATCCATTTCCCTTCTGAGGGGCATTTAGTTTATTTGCAGTATTTTACTATGATACACAATGCTAATATAAATGAACCATCCATCCCTCCAGTCTCATCAGCTCTATCTTCAAAATAATATATCTTAAATCTGAGCAATTCTCTTCACCCTAAAACGACCCTAGTCCAAGCCACGATTCTCTCCTCCAGGGGCTGGAGATTTCAATCCTGCTCTGCTTCAACCTACAGTTCATACAGTCCATGGCGTCATATTGGGTCTCTCCATCAAAATCCTTCCCATCATACCTGGGATAAAATCCAAAGCTCTTTCCATGGTCAGGAAGACCCCACATGATCTGGCCCCTCTCCCTCTCTTTCCTTAGCTCTATAGTCCCAGCATACTTGGCTTCTTCTGTTAGCCGCCTTATAGAGCCTTTGAACTAGCTGTTCATTCTTCTTGAAACCAGCACTTCCCTTATCTCCTATGACTTCTTCCCTTGCTTTACTTATGCTCCTGATCAGATAATGCCGCAGAAAAGCCTTTCCTGTTTTTCTTATCTGAATTAATACCTCTTTCATTTCCTATCTCCTTATCCTGCCTTTTTTTTTTTCTTTTCAGAAGTTATCACACCTGAAACTACCTTGTTTACTTCTACTCTTCCACTAGGATGTACACTCCCTGGCCTTTGTGTCTCCAGTTCTCAGAATAGTGCCTGGTGTAACAGGCATTGTCAACACTTAACTTGAATGAATGACAGAACATCAGTACAAGACTCATCATGCACATTCTCCAGGACGCTGTCTTGAAAATTCTGTCCATGGCAAATATGAAATACACGTTTATACAAAACACATACCCAAAAATGACAATTTCAGAAAACAATACTCACACTTACTACCCTTATATTTTTTTACCCAATTTCAAAAAGAGAGATGAAGAAAACGTGCTGGTTGTAACCCACTAAGTTGATTTCACAATTCACCAGTGGGTTCTAACCTGCAATGTGAAAAACTTTGTTTTAGGCTATATATCTGGAAGTGTTTTTGCTGGGTTTTACTGAATATCCCTCAACTGCCTTCTAAAGTAAAAAAAAAAAAAAAAAATTACACTACTAATACTGCAGGAAATTTCCTCATGTCTGCTAACACCTGGTCTTATCAGGTTTTTTCATTTTTGCCAGTCTGAGTGAAAGTGTATCTCTTTAATTTGCATCTTTCGGTTTACTAAAGGGACTGATAGACCAGACATCTTAGTCTTAAATACGTAAACTATTTTCTAGCGCCCCAAGAGAATTAAGAATTTTCCTATCAGAACTTTTCAGTGTCAAATGACTCAATCTTCCTTAACACATTTCACAATTACAAATTCTCACATATTTCAGTGGCAAAAAACCGTATTCCCAAGGACACAGCACTAACGACAATTTTAGTTCTTTCACCATTTATATAGCTGTTTATTTACTCAACAAATTCTTATTGAGTCACTCACCACCACCACCCCCATCGAAATTACCACCACTGCCAGTAATTTCGCCAGACAAACCAACCGCCTCTCTTGGCGCCTACCTTCGAGACCGTGAGTTCTTTGTCCCTTGCACTGTGACAGAGTGACCACGGGCAGGCGTGTTTTAGAAAGGCTCGAAGACTCCGACCAAGACCTTCCCAATTCTTCCAATCCATCGTTCTCTTGTATTACTCGCTCACAAGTTTTTGTATTCAATACATCCAGACAGGAACGCTGTGTGTTCACGCATGCTCTCTTACTGCAAAGGAATTATTCCCGAGAGAAAAGTTTTTAAGGAGAAAATTCGAATGTTTTCATTCCAAGCACTTGTCTTAAATGTGAGATTATAATTAGGGTCTTTTAAAGCAACCCAAATCATTTTACTTTTTCTTCTAAAAGCTCTTTTTCCTGCTTTCTACAAAAATTTTTTTAAAACTTCACACTTTATTGCGTCGGAATGTCACGTTCGATTAAAAGGGCAATTGAAAAATATCTCACGGTCATTCCAATTTCGGTAATTACAAATTCTGACGAAAGAAAAGATCGTCAAACCACATTAATAGTCTTCAGTTTCTATCCGCAACAGATAAATTTTAAAGCCTGCATGATCCCGCAGATAAGTCTTAACAAATGGCAGCGCCTTTTTTGTCCTAATTTAAAAACCACAAGTCTTATGTAAAACAACAACGCGGCTTCCCGTGCTTTCTGGCAAGAAACATCAAGATTTAACTCATTTTATTGCTGCAGATAATAACGTGGTTGCCAGATAAGAAGTATCACACTCAGGGACAGTGACTGGACTAATAAAGGGGTGAATTCGTGCTTAATTCTTTGATCTTAACGTTTAATAACGTAAACCGCACGCCGCAATGAAAGTGGTAAGAGCCAAAACCCGCAAGACACTCGAGCTGCTCTCCATTAACCCGCATCTCGACTTTTCCTCTCCCAGCCCGGGAATTCATGCAAATCAGCCTGCCAACCCCGGGGCAATACGAACCTCTTTCGCGCCTTTCGCTCAGGACCGTGCAGCAACGTAAAGAGAGTGGTTCTAGAACCCTAAAAGCGCCGCTTTTCAACGGCGGACATTAGGGCATTTCAAGGACGTGGCTTAGAGATCACAATATTTTGGGGGCCGCTTTTTTCCCTGGTGCCGAGACGGTCTCGCGCTTGGGCAAGTGGTTACCACAGCTTGCAGGACCTGCGCCCCAACGCGGGAAAGCCGGCCGGAGCCCCGCCCCTCGGGGCCCGGGTCTGCGCGCCCCGCCCGCCCGCTGCAGCTCCAGCTCCTTCGGCTCATTGGGACCGCGGCGCGCGGTGCTTCGCTCTCTCGTCTCAGAGCGCTGGCCTGGGCGCCCACCGCCAGCATGGACGCTCGCCGCGTGCGGGTGAGCGCTAGGCTGATGAACCCGAGGGGCGGGTGCGGTGGGTTCTGGGCGCGGGCCGACTCCCTCTAACTCCGCGGACGGAGTGCTGCTCATCAACTAGTGGCCGCCCTGGGCGGTGCCCATTTAGGCAAGCCCCAGATTTTATGCATTTCGCGTAATTTGGAGCCCGGGGCCGACCCGGCTGGGCGTGCGCACCCAGCACGCTGGTGGTCGGAGATTTGAGCAGTTTTCAGGTTGGTTGGCAGCGCTGGGGAACCCAAAGCCACGTGCGCCTGAAGTGCACGTGCGCTCGGGGCCGGACAGCGGCTAGAGCGGGTGGGTCCCCCATTGTGTCTGCCGGCCTCAGCCTGGGTAGAGGGGAGCTTTTCGTTCCCTCCTCCCCGGGGGGTTTGCCCTGCCGCCGTGCAGCCCTTTACAGCTTGCAGCTGCGGGCGAGTAGGTGGTTAGCTGCAGCAAGACCTGCGCGCACTGGGGGACCCTTTGGACGCGCTCCCCGCGGGATTTTGTGCCTGCCACACCAGCATCCGCTTTCTAACCGCTGAGGATCGGTGGGTTTGAAGTTTAAAGGTCTTGCAAAATGGTCTCTTTAGGACTTGGGTGCGCACATGGGGGGAGGCATCTCTAGTTCTGGGTGGCAATTAAGAGCATTTGAAGGACTTGGTGGTCCAAACTGTTCCCCGACCATTTGCTTGTTTCCCACTTCTCCATCCACCAACCTTATTAACTCGCAGCTGCAGGATGTTGCCCTGAATGGAACGTTACTTTTTACTCTAACGGAAACCGGAACGTAGGGTCTGCCCCGGGAGATGTTAGAAGATGGGGGTTGGGTGGAAAGGAAGAGTGTGACTTGCTTAAAATAAATAGAGTAACACGTGGGGAGGCTGTGGTTCTAGTGCGGGTGGGATGTGGGAGAGGGCGTGTTGGGGGCGTGGTTTCAGAGACACATCTCTTGGGTGTAACCTGGCAGTAGCTTTTAGGTTGGAGAAAGCCTTGTGGAACAGGACTTGGAATGTGACGTACCTGGGTTCAAGTTTGCGCCATCCTGTGACTTGAGTTATCCACTTTACCCCTCACGCCTCAGCTTCCCCATTTGTTAGGTGGGAATAATGATAGCACCTTTGTTGCAAGGCATTAAGCGTAATGTGAAAGCATGCTTAGTGCCGGCACGAAAAAAACACCTAGCAGGTGGTATTTGTTATTACCTGCGTGCCAGAAAAGTTCATCTCAACCATGACCATTTGCCTTTTTCTACGTCTTTTCCTCCACACATGCATTTGCCTGCTAACAACTCTTGGCATGTGCTGACGTGTTAAAGCCTAGCGTATGTTTCCCTGTCAGCTTCCAGTAGACTGCCCCCTTTGAGGCTGTCTTGGGCCTCTGACCGCTTGCAGGTACATTGTTGAGTAAATTGCTGCAGCAATGCCAGGAGCACTCCTGTCGAAGATTGCAGAATTGGGTTCTCCTTCCAGCTGTGTCATCTTAGGCACTCTTCACCTCCCTGGGGCCTTGAATTTTCTTACCTGGAAAATGGGGTGTTTGTGAGAGCCCTTCTAATAGATAGCCCTACCCATTATCCATTTTTCTGCCTTTCTAAAAGGACAAAAGACAGAGTTCTATTTGCAAGAGATTGAAATGAAGTGCAGAGTGTTAGGTGTACAAGGAAGGTCAAGAATGTTCTTTCCACCTGACACCTCACATCTTGGCTTTATTTTGTGGGACCCATAGCAGACCCTACCTTTCAGAGTTTTCAGTGTGAGGAGTCATTTCTGTTGTGTGGCCATGTTTAAGAAAATTAAAACGTAGGAACTAAAAACACTTAAGTCTCATTAAATATTAAGAAATGCCAGAAACTGCTGTCTTTATTTTGAGATAGATGCTGATTGCATTTTCTGATGAACAAAGCCAGGCTGCTCCGTGTTTATGAACAAGTAACCTACAAGTGATTTGTGGCTTACACAAGGTCTTCTAAAAACTTTAACAATTGTGTAGCAAGGGGACTTCAGAAAGAGCTGCATGTCAGGCCAGGCTGGTAGGATGCAGAGGTGGAATCAGGCATTCTACCTGGGTTTGGAGTGCTGTTTGACCTTGTCTCCTTGTATGTTTGTTGACTCGGTTTTTGTAAGGACTTGGGCTGAAATCAATATACCCTCTGGTTAGAGCAGGGCCTGCTTGAAAGCCCGCCATCTTGAAGTAGAGGTTCTACCCACATTTTGTAGTTTGGGAAATTAGCATCACAGTACAAGAGCCCAAAGCTTACATAAAAAAAGGCCTCATTAGCTTGATTTTGGCTGAGGGAGAGAAATCACTCTACCATTTTTTACTTTTGAAATTTCCTTTTGGAAGTGCAATCTAATGTTTTTAACAGGTTTTAGGAGGTCAGCATTAAACCCCTTGGGAAATCCCTATCACGCTCAGCTTGGTGGGAAGAGAGGTGGGCAGTAAGGTAGTTCTACAGATGTTTGATTGAACGGATAAATGTCCTTAATATTCCTTCAAAGGGATCCCCTTTTAAGATTTTACCAGGTTTTGAAAATATTTTTGTAGCATTCACAAATCCTCCTTTTACTGTGTAGGGTATAAGAAATAGATATATCTACTCTGTGCTGTTTGAACTACTAAACTCAAAAATGATGTCTTCAGTTAGTGTAGTAAGCGTCCCACTTAATAGTATTGCCATTTTCATTTACAGCAAAAGGATCACGGAGTAAAGAAGAACGTAAAGAAATTTAGATATGTGAAGTTGATTTCCATGGAAACGTCGTCATCCTCTGATGACAGTTGTGACAGCTTTGCTTCTGATAATTTTGCAAACACGGTAAGTGCTGCCTGAGAATAAACAGAATTGAGTCTGCAGTGCCCACAGTGCCCCAAATGCTTTGTGCGTGATTAAAACTGCTTGCTTTTTGCCTGCATTTCTATACAGCCGCTGGAAATTCAGTATGCATTGTAATTTCATTTCACTTTTTGCTGTGGTTCTAGGTAGTAATTGTTGGAGGTAGATTAGCTACTTATTCTATCTTTTTGAAATGTCGCCTATCCTAACATGCCTGATGATTTGCCATAACAACTCAGAAATCATTTGTAAACCTCTGAACCATTTTTCTTTGTAACAAAAGCTGTTCTCTTGTAGTGCACTTGTAAATGTGATTTGCTCTCTGCACGGTTTATGGAAAATTGGTTCTTGAAAAAGGAAAAAAATGCACAACCACATTTATTTATTTATTTTACAGAAACCTAAATTCAGGTCAGATATCAGTGAAGAACTGGCAAATGTTTTTTATGAGGACTCTGATAATGAATCTTTCTGCGGCTTTTCAGAAAGTGAGGTGCAAGATGTGTTAGACCATTGTGGATTTTTACAGAAACCAAGGCCAGATGTCACTAAAGAACTGGCCAGTATTTTTCATGCCGACTCTGACGATGAATCATTTTGCGGTTTCTCAGAGAGTGAGATACAAGATGGAATGGTGAGTTTGAGAACCCATGTCAAGATGTACAGTACATTTACAGGCATGACATACTTGTTTAAATTTATTTTTTTCCTCATAATTTTCATTTTAGTTATGCCAGAAGATTTTGTTGACCTTTTTAATATTTTAAGAGTTATTTTCTTCTTCAAGTCTTGTAACAATTTTTACTAATGTAGTCCTACTTGTAAAGCTTGAACATTTTGTAGGCTCTGAAAGTTTTGGAAACTGGTCAGATAAAATTGGCCAACCTCCAGATTTCTGTTGCCACAGAAATCTAGCCTGATGATCAAAAGCCCACATGTCCTCAAGATTAGCTATATTCATATTTAAGTTCAAGTGCCCAGCCCAGTACTGGCCTGCAGCAGGCCTTTGGTAAATGTTGGTTCCCGTAGTGGATCTAGACCTCATTTGAAAAACCTGTGATAACTCATGTGCAGGAGTTTAAGTGCACATAATGACAGTTAGGGCCCTTCCTGCTTTCACTTGTGCTCCTTGGCTGGCCTTTCTTGTGCACGCTGCCTTACCTTTAACCTCTGTCATTCTGCTCAGACCACTGCTGCTGCTGCACCTTGGTCCCACTCTCCCTGAAAATGGTGTTTAGTTCTGCAGACTGGTTAGCAGGACTGTCTCAGCAAAGGAAACTGTGTTGATTTACAGTCAGGTGCTTGCTTCTCAGCTCAGTGGGTTCTGATGGGAAGCCACTCCCAGGGACCACAGCGATGCTGACATTAAGTGAGAGCATCTGGCCAAGGAGTGTTTATCACTGTCTAACTTTGTGGTAATGAAACGCTGCCTCCAAATCAGTGCAGATTGAAGTTTTTGCAGGGGCTGGTCTGTAAGTCTGCATGTGACCTAAACATTGTCTAGCCTGGGTCATTTCTGGGCAGTGTTTTCATTCTTTGTAGATGCTATTTGATTCAATTAATAAGATGCCAGTTGATTAAAAGGCTTAAGAACCCATAAAAGTTTGTCATTTTCTCATCTGATATCAGGCACACTAAAAAGTACACGAAGAATACTAGAAGCTATGCAGATTTAAGAAGTGTTTGGATGTTTAAAAAAAAATGGGTGATATATTTTCCTTTCTCAGTTTTTTTTTTTTTTCAGCCATCACCACAATCAATTTAGAATATTTTCATCAGCTCCCCAAAAAAATCCTGTCCCCATTAGCAGTCACATCTCATCCTTTCCCAGTACCCTCAATCGTCAATGGGCAGCCACCGGTCTGTCTGCTACCATTATAGATTTTCTATTCTGGACACTTCTTTTTTTTTTTTTTTTTTTTTTAAAGATTTTATTTATTTATTTGACAGAGACAGCCAGCGAGAGAGGGAACACAAGCAGGGGGAGTGGGAGAGGAAGAAGCAGGCTCATAGCGGAGGAGCCTGATGTGGGGCTCGATCCCATAACGCCGGGATCACGCCCTGAGCCGAAGGCAGACGCTTAACCACTGTGCCACCCAGGCGCCCCTATTCTGGACACTTCTTACAATGAAACCGTACACTATGCTGTCTTTTGTGACTGGCTTCTCACACTTGAAGATTTTCAAGGTTCTTTCATGTTGTGGCATGTGCTAGTACGTAATATTTTTATTGCTGTATAATATTTTGTAAATGTACAACATTTTATTTATCCTCTTCATCAGTTGGTGGATTTTCGGGTTGTTTGCACCTTTTGGCTATTGTGAATAGCACTGCCATGAACATTCACGTACAAGTTTTTGTGTGGACATAATACTCTTGAGTATATATACCAACGAGTCCTGTAGTAACTCTGGCCTTTTAACGAACTGGCAGGCTGTCTTCAGCTGCACCTTTGTACATTCCTACCAGCAGTGTATGCGGTTCCAGGTTCTCTACATTCTTGCCATACCTGCTATTGATTCAGCTCCACTAGTGGGTAATGAAGCAGTATCTTGTGATTCTGATTTGCTTTTCCCTGATGGCTAATTTTAATATATTTTTAATGATGGAATCCCACTGCATTTTTGGAATCCCAATTTTTTCTTTAATTTTAAATTTACAATAATTAGGTAACTCAGGTAGTCAAATTCATAGAGACAAAGTGGAATGGTGGTTGCCAGAGGCTGGGGGGGAGGAGGGAGTTAGTGTTGAATGGGTACAGAGTTTCAGTTTGGGAAGATGACAAAATTCTGGAGACAGATAGTGGTGATGGTTGTACAACAGTGTGAATGTCCTTCATGCCACTAAACTGTACAGTTAAAAATGGTTAAAATGGTGAATTTCCCTTTTCGCCTATTTGCCGCAAATTTTTTAAAAAGTAGATTAGAGCACTAACGCACTTTCTAATAAAGTTTAATGCCAAACATCGAAACCATGTTTGTGAGAGAACACATATTTGTTTTTATAGGAATTCTAAAAAATAAAGATCTATTTTTGAATTAAAGAGGGAGCTGGGATTTTCACATTTAAAAAATGTGAACCACTTGCCTAAGAGCTGAGAAGGTGGCTTACAACGACGATGTGTCTCAGATAGGCTACAGGAGTTAAATTACCCTGATTATTGTATTTATTTGTAATTCCTGATTTTGTTGCCCGGCACTGTCAATTTAAATTGACAATTAAAGTGTTCAATTAAAATTTATTTGATGTCAGTGTCTTTTGTTCACAAAAGGGATTTTGTAGTCATACTGGTGCAGCCTGTGGGACAGTCAACAAGTCATTAATGACTCCATTGTTCCTGATTAACTAGAGACTGCAATCAGACCACACTGGCTATAGGACCCGCAGCCAGTGCCGACGGTCTGGACCCCTCCGGGTGGCCATGAAGTTTCCAACTCAAAACACCAGGGGAGCCGCCAACAAAAGAGCAGTGCCCCCCCAGCCCCCTGAGAATTCTGTGACCAATTCCAGTTCTGATTCAGAAGATGAAAATGGAATGAATTTTTTGGAGAAAAGAGCTTTAAATATAAAGCAAAACAAAGCAATGGTAGGTATCTGACTTTGTGCTAACACTGACCTTTCCCGTCCTTTCTCTGAGCTGCTTGTTGCTTTTATCTGTGTCCTAAGAATTATTTTCAGTGTACCTGTGAAGTCTTCACAGTACGTGCTTTAAAATGTGCTGCTTTTCCTAAATTAACTTCTCTTTTTTAATCTATTAAAGTCTTGGTAAATGTATAAATGAAATCAGAAACTCAAGATGTGCTGCTGTAATTTCCAGAAGTTGCTTTTTTTCAGCAGTTATTCTAAACTAATGGTTTGTGTTGAATTTCCTCCCTTTTTAGCTTGCAAAACTAATGTCAGAATTAGAAAGCTTCCCTGGCTCATTCCCTGGAAGGCGTTCCCTACCAGGCCCCAGTACAGTAAGTGCAAATCCTTGTTTATATTGTAGTATTTTGGACAGGTCTAAGATAGATATTTTTTTTATTTTAAGATTTTATTTGAGAGAGTGTGCACATGCGTGCGCAAGGGTGGGAGGAGGGGCAGAGGGAGAGGGAGAAGCATACTTGGGTTGCGCGGGGAACTCAATGCTGGGCTTGATCCCAGGACCACACGGTTAGGACTAACCGAAGGCAGACGCTTAATAGGACTGAGCCACTGAGACGCCCCTAGATTTGTTATTTTAAAATCCAGTTTCCTTATTTTTGTTTAGTCGTACAGACAAAGAAGTAGAGAAAACCTTCTAACAGATTTCTGGGACCTTTTCTCTGCTTGCTAGGGCAGGTGTGATCTCTCCAAGCCATGCTTCTGCAGTGCTTAAACCCCTTTTGATTGGCTGTTTTCTCCTTCCCAACTAAACTAAGCCTCTCAAGGGCAGGGAGTAAAGATTGAGTTTTTTTTTTTCCTGTATCCCCAGCATTAGGATATTCCTTCTACATGGTAGATGAGTAATAACAGAGGTTTTTAATAACCGAGAATGAGAGGGAAAAAAAGGAAAAAACAATTTCTTAACCAAATTATGGCCTAATACATGTGATTATCTTCTAAGGAACTAAGCTGGTATGACTAAAGGGGATTTGGTGTGTCTGCTGTGGCACAAAAGGAAAGACTTCTTTCCCCACCTCTTCCTGGGAAGAAAAGGAAGAGGCAAATGGAACAGAAGGAAAACCATAGATACATTCCTCTCATGTAGAAATAGTGTGTTTCAGGGCTTAAGAGATGTTGTAGAAAGATTTTTTTTTTTTTTTTTTTTTTTGAGAACAAGATCTGTTCTTAAGTGGAAGAATGAAAGGATCATCTCAGTGTGAGAGAAATGGCTTTGTGTTAGAAAAGCAGAATTACAACAACAAACATTTTGGGGCTCACTTTCCATGCATTATGGAAACGACAAGGGATTAGGAAATGGAGCTCTCCTTTTACTTAAACAAAAACGTACTTAAGGATAAGGTGCCACTTCTCTTCATTCTGGAATAAATGGGTTCCATCGCATGTGTTTTGTTTGGCAGTCAAAGACACCCCGAAGGCGTACATTCCCAGGTGTTGCTTCCAGGAGAAACCCTGAACGAAGAGCTCGTCCTCTTACCAGGTCAAGGTCCCGGATCCTTGGGTCCCCTAGTGCTCTACCCACAGAGGAGGAGGAGGAAGAGGAGGATAAGTACATGCTGGTGAGAAAGAGGAAGACCATGGACAACTACATGAATGTGAGTTCTCCACATTTGTGCTTGCTCTTCCGTTTGTCATCTTCTGTAGGCCCAGTATCCAATACAGGGACCCACAGGGCCTCAACACTAGATGACCCATAATAAACCTTCTCATATCATTCGGAATTGTTAATGTCAATGTCCTATAAACTTATTTGATGTGTTTTGTTAGCAGGTGAGAAGGTCAAAGCTTGCTTGCTTTTTTTTTTTTTTTTAAGATTTTAAGTAATTTCTGCATCCAACATGGGGCTCAAACTTAACCCCAAGATGAAGAGTCCCACGCTCTACCGAATGAGCCACCCAGAGCGCCCCCCCAAACCTTTTATTTAAGTGGCCAAAGCTTACTTCAGCTTTTCTTAATGTAGGAGTCATTTCCATGATGATGTCCCATTATCTTTAGAAAACTTAACAACTTGCCCCTTCTCCATAAGCTCTAAGAAAGATTTCTAGGTTGAATTCTTTGTGAAGAAATTACAAATCATGTATCTGGAATTCAGAGCTGGGGAGAGCTGGTAAGAGCACCGTTCCATGATTTTTGTCATGCAGGAAGATGACATGCCCAGAAGTCGTCGCACTGGATCCATGACCCTTCCGCATATAATTCGCCCTGTGGAAGAAATTACAGAGGAAGAGCTGGAGAACATTTGCAACAACTCTCGAGAGAAGATCTATAACCGTTCATTGGTACACATCTCTAGAAGTTGTATCCGTGAACATGAACATCTGTGAGAGAAAGGATAGCTTCTATCCTTAGAGTTTTGCTAATGTTAAAAGTCTTAGGATATGGGATATGTACCTGTGTATTTTTTTCATATAAGGAGAGTTTTTTAGCATCCTTGGGATACACATCTCTTTGAGTCTGCAGTAGTAGTATTTGCTTAGTAAGCCTTTCGTAGCATTTGATCTCTTTTAATTTAGAAATTGATTCAGCATATATTTACTGTGCGTATGTTTACATACACAGGTGCTGGGATATAGGGGTGTGCTAAAAATAAAGATTTGGGTACTTTTTTTGCATAAGATGTTTCTTGCAGAAAACTACTTTTCATAATATTAGCTGTTGCATCTGCCAATTGAATGAAATCACCATGCTTGATTTATTTTTCATGCCCTTGGCATATACATGTGTATGTAGATTTGACATAGGATTGAAAGACAAATTGTGAGATACTATCTACAAAGGACGTTCTTTATGCTACTTTTCTATACAAAAAGCGGTGTTTTGTACTGTTTTTCCTTCTTCTTTGCGTATTTGTAGGGATCTACTTGCCATCAATGCCGCCAGAAAACTATTGATACCAAAACAAACTGCAGAAACCCAGAGTGCTGGGGTGTTCGAGGCCAGTTCTGTGGTCCCTGCCTTCGAAACCGTTACGGTGAAGAAGTCAAGGATGCTCTGCTGGATCCAGTAGGTAGCCTTGAAGGGTGGTCTTGTGGGCTTGAAGGTCAGCCATGAGTTGAAAGGACCAGAAAGGGTAACAGTAAACGAATCAAGTCCTTATCATTGTGGGGAGTGCATTTCAGGGGAGGCTGATAAATTCATAGTATTGGTGCTAGGTAAGTATGAGCCCCAGCCCCCCCCCCCCCCCCGAGTGCTTGGTTGGGACCAGGCCATTCAGGGGAAGTTGACTCTACTACCCCTGCTAGTTGCTGTGTAACCTCTGCTGCATTTTGTAAGAAAACAGCAGGAGGGCTAGTGGAAGTTAATCATATTGAGCTTTTACTCTTACTTGAAGAAAAAAAAAAAGATAAAAATGCAATTGATGATACTTACCTTAGAGGTTAAGCAGGAATAGATAAGTAAGGGGAGGAGAGTACGATTTGATTTCAAATCTGCCTTTTCACAATTCTCCTTCAGAACTGGCATTGCCCGCCTTGCCGCAGGATCTGCAACTGCAGTTTCTGCCGGCAGCGAGATGGGCGGTGTGCGACTGGGGTCCTTGTGTATTTAGCCAAATACCATGGCTTTGGGAACGTGCATGCTTACTTGAAAAGGTAAATGGCTGATTTTTCTCTCTTCCACACCCAAATCTTACATTCATGTATGTGTCTTAATAAAAAGATGACAGAAGTGAAAAGAGCGGTTGTCTCCTGGTGGTGAGGACTGCAGGTTTGACTGGAAAGGGGCACTTCAGGAGCCTTTTCGATTGTTGGAAATATTTTCTATCCTTATGTGGGTGGTGGTGACATGTGTGTGAGTGCATAAAAATTCCAGTTGTATGCCTCAGATGTGTGCACTTAAATGTATACACTTTAACTCAATGAAAACATTTTGAAAACTGGATTAGGCTTTCCAAAGAAAATTCTTAGGTTGAAAACCATATCTTGACCTGTTCCCTTCTCTCTTTCAGTCTGAAACAGGAATTCGAAATGCAAGCATAGCATTTGGAAGATCTACTGTTCGTCTTCCACTGCGCAAGTCTTCCTAAAGTTTTTGGTTTTGTCACATGATTGAAACCCGAGTTAAGAATTTTGATCAGTTTTATAGGAAAGGCAAATCAAGTTATTTAGACACGTGTTTCTGAGCATCACAGAGGTATATCGCTAGCTATACTTCGCCCTCCTGCAGTTTGTCCTTTGCTTTCCCCACCCCCACACCCCATACGAGCCCCCTCTATTTCCAGTGGTTCTCTCCCACCATTTTGTTTCTGAACTCTTTAAATGGCAATTTTAGGAAAGCATGTTTGATTTAATTGGAGTTGAAATAACCCTGGAATCCACCCATAAAACCAAGCACTTAGAAACACAGTAGTAATGTTAACTACATCTATTGAATTCCAGAGAACAGCCCTCTAACTTGTTCACAAGAAAGGAGTATAATAATTTAAGATTTAGCGTTCATACTGGTTCATGTTTTTTAACAGAATCAAGGCACACAAGTCTTAAAACCATGTGGAAAAATTGGGTAATTGTTGGAAAGAGGAGTATATTACTTTGGGTGCCCCTCATGAGAATATTCCATGACTGTGCTTATTTTACAAGTTGTCCTGGTTGAGACTTAGTTGCTGCTGCTTTCTTCCACTACAAGGTTAAGTGATGCATCTGGCTCTCTCAGTCACTGCCCACAGGTCCAAGGGCAGTGCTATATTCAAAGCCATTGTAGAAAAGACACCCCAGGGAGTTAAGATGGTGAGGCTTCAGGAATAGGCTGACTTGAATTCATGCTGTAACACTTCAGTATAATTATAGTTAGCCAAGTTTATTTTGGTTTGTATGTAAGGTGTTTCAAATTAATTCCCAATCATTTCGGATGGAAAATTAATAGTAATACTACTCTACTACTAGTCTTTGCGGTGTTTGCTTTCTTGAAGTTAAAACTAGGCACAGGGTTCTTGTTCAGGTTTTAAGCACTTTTATAACAATGAGAAGTGCCTTTTTAGAATTGGGTGACTTTGAACGGTTTGTTAACTTGCCATCTCTGCCCTTTTAGTTTCTGGGCAGATTTCATGTGTTGTGCCCCATCCCCCTCTCCTTTTGCATTAATCAAATCGTTTTGTAGAGATGGAATCTTAAGTGTTTTGTGTGTCCATTTTCTTTGCATGTGCAGCCTTTTGCTGGGCCTGTTCAGTGTTTGATGCCTAATTGGATATTGAATCAATAAATGTAAATAGAGCTTTTGATCTGTAATGCTTTTATACAAAGTTTTTTATTTTAATAATAAAACATTTTACTTTAGCTTGTCTTATTTTTTTTAATTCTTTAATACTCATTCTTACTGAACTGAATCCTAATTTTTTCCCTCATACTTAAACAAAAGATTGTTTCTACCTTTTGACTTAAGTTTCTGAAGGTCAAGGGCCAGCTCTTTTGAACAGGACCTAGCTTGGTGATAAAACCAGCCAGTAGCTGTGATGAGAAAAATCAGCTGAGACAGCTACATCCCAAGATAGAAAATAATACAAGCTCATGAAGTTTTACAATATTGTTTTCCTTCACCATTTGCCAACCCAAGAACTAACGGTGATTTCACAATACCTAGCTTGATTTTATCAGCCATTTGAATATTTAAGGCGTGCTGTACCTTGAGGCCTGTTCCAGGACAGAAAAGATGGCATGGTCTAAAAGTTCTCATAACCATGGTTGGCCAACTTCAGCCTGTGGGCCAGATGGTACCGTAGCCTATGTAAATATGGCACTTGCACTAAGTACTATGTTTTTAGAAGGTTGTAAAAGCATGTGGCACTATGGTCCACAAAGCTTAAAATGTTTTTACAATCTGGCATTTAACTGTAGGTTTGCTGGCTTAGCTCTAGACTTAATTCAGAAATCATGTTCACTCCCACATACTCGGGGAAAACAAGCCATTTGAAAAGTTACACAACTGGTATTCTAGATAGATGCGAAAGAAATGGGTATTTCTTCTAACAAACTTGGGAATCTTAATCCAAATTCTAATCTGACCCTTTTTTAGGGAGGTAATTGGGAAGGTTAAATTTTTGGGAGTTTGTAATATTGGCACTAGGGAACATTGTTGGTGTTACCATGTTTTAATATGAAGTGGAATTAATGTGGTTTTCCATCCAAAACTAGTGACACCCTTAAAGGATTGACAGTCTAGTGGAGGAACTACAAGTTCTGAGTAGGAATGAAGAGAGGAAAAGACATGCTCTCAGTATCAGGTGTTTTATAGCACTGATGCGCCCATGGGTTTTATAATGGCTCCCATCTTAAAAAAAGAAACTCATCAGTTGCGCAGTCTCAGCCTTGCCTGGAAGCCCCAAACTTTCTCCCACACACCATCCTTACAGTTGAGAGAACTAAGGTTTTAAGAGAAGTCTGTGCCTTTATTGGCCGACCGGGTCACTTACAGAGGGATGAAGTGGAAAGGGTGGGTGGTCCCGATGCCAGGCCAGGCGAGCTTCACTGGCTTGCAGGTAATGGAGAACTCCCCCAGGTGGTGGCCAATCACCTCCGGCTTGATAGCCACCTGGTTGGAGGTATTGCGGTTGTAGACACCACCCAGCTGCACGCCATCCCGGCCAGACAGGAGCACCCTAGCCTCCTGGCGCCGCTACGTGGGCGGTGCCTCTTGCCTCGCGCAGGCGCCTCAGCTTCGCGTGCCCCCCCCCCCGGGGGCCACCCAGCCACAGCGCCCCTGAGGGCGTGCATGAGCTGCTCGAGGGACTAGTTCAAAGCCGGGTCCTTGAGCAGGTGAATGAGCTGCTTGAGATACAAGTCCAGAAGCCAGTCAAGGCCCCCGCGACAGTAGGAGATGTTGAGGCGGCCCGGCGCTGCTTCTGCTGCACCTCCGCCATCTTGTTGGCTCTTCGGAAGAAGTGAGAGAACTCAAGGTTTTGCTAAGTTTTTTGTTTTTTTTAAAGATTTTATTTATTTATTTGACAAAGAGCGACAGAAAGCACAAGCAGGGGGAGCGGCAGAGGGAAAAGCAGGCTCACCACTGAGGAAGGAGCCCGGTGGAGGACTCTAACCCGGCACTCCGCGATCGCCACCTGACCCGAAGGTAGGCGCCTAACCAAGTCACCCAGGCGCCCCAGAGAGAACTCAAGTTTCGACAATTAGGTGTGAAGAGTAGTTTACAGCATTTATGTTCCAGGAATAGTCTTTGCGTTTGTCTCTTCAGCCTGGGTTCCCCAGGTAGAGAGGCTGCCCACCTTCCTCTTCGCCGACGGAATAGAGACTGTAATAGCCTTCAGTAGTTTAATAACGAGGAGGGCAAAGGCAGTAGGGGGTGCTGCACGAGGGGCATATTTGTGTTTTATTTTGCTTTCAGAAGAAGTGAGAGGGAGCTCCTGATGGCTCAAGGTTATTTGCACACCAGGGAAATGGAGTAAGAGTTCAGTGCTTTGAAGCGTGGCTGCAGAGTATTAGGTTCTGAGAGGAAAGTGACAGCAAGTCCTAAGGGGAATAAAAGGTGAGCGAATGTTATTTTATCTTAATGTTAACCACACATTTGTGGAGTAGTGTCTTAAGGTTGAGGAGGTATATCCAGAGAAGTTGAGAAAAATGCCCAATGCCACATAGGTAAAATGTCAGAGCTAGAGGGTTGTCCAGGGAGGAGGCCTTCGTCTTTTTTTTTTTAAACCAAGCTGAGCTTACCTGCCTTAGAAAAAAGCAGAAGGAGGTGTTAATCGGGTTCTGTCAGTGAGAACAAGAGCGTACTGGGTGCTGAGGTGGCTTTTGCAGAATCTGTTGAACACGGGGACAGGAGGTCTGGGAGGGGGCTGAGAGCTTCTGTGGTCAGGGATAGTGGGAAACCTGGGTATTGGATCATCCAGCAGGGATGTTGGCAACCCCTGAGGCTCTTAACTGCAGGGCATTAAGGTTCTGTGGGTAGAAGCCACCTTTTATGTAATTACAACGTTCAGGGAGGCCGGAGATAAGAGGGGAGAAGAACTTCCAAAGAAGGTGTTGCTGAGACAATGGAAGATGCACTAAAGCTTGGAGTGGCAGCAGGAAGCTGGAGAATCTGCTTAGGGATGGTGTAAGAAATGGACTCTTGGTTGCAGAGAAACGGCACATGCTAATGGATGGAAGCCTCCATCCATTATAATATCCAGGTGATGACTTGTTTGAAAGAGCAAGAAACAAAAGAGACACCATTTAAGGCTAAAAGCCACTAACATTTTGGTTTTTTCATATCCCTTGCATTTTGTTTTATAGGGTAGTATTTATACTACATGTACAACTTTTTTAGCATTAAGGATGTCAAAACATTTTAAATGGCTACCCAGTATTTGTTTATATGGATGGTACATATTTTACTTAAATAGCTTCCAATCTCGGGGTGTCTGAATTATTAATAATCTTTTGCTATGGTGAGTGACGCTATAGTTAGTATTGTTATGGCTAAAGCTTGAGTTAAAATAGAGTTCTAGAAAGTAAAGTAGCCCTTAATTACAGAGATTAAGGAAGGCAGTAGATTAGGAATTTTGGAGAGGGGGGGGCTATTCTGTAGACCTCAGCTGGTAAACTTGGGTGCAGCCCACGAATGGGAGGAGGTGAGCTACTTGATTAGACATCAAAGTAAGAGGCATGGTTCACTATAGGTGAACTCAACATGTAGGATTGCAGAAGTGCATAGCTGGCCAAATAAGAAACAAATGTTTTATGTAATCCTGTGCCTTGAATTTAAGGAAGTTTATTGGAAGTGTTCACATGAAAGTACCTGCTAGTCATGTGTGATTGCAGCAGTGCTCAATGCAACCTTATAAATATTTGCCAGAGGAAGAAAACCAGAGTTGGTTGAGCACTTCCTAGGTGCAAGGCACAGTGCTCAATATGGTATGTTTGTTAGCTTTTCATAGCAGGTGTTTTAGAGATGAGGAGACTCAGCAAGGTTAAGTAACTTCTGAAGACTCAAGAGCCCATGCTCCTTCCCCTAGCCTAAGAAAGGAGGTACTAGATCTAACACTTCTAAGGACTTCTGATAGACCTGTCTGCATACCTTGGTCATAACATGTAATACCTGCCACCTATACTTATGTGTTTTAGTTTCTCCTGTTGTAAGACCATGAAGCTCTTGAGAGCAAGACCATCTTTGATCCAAATCCCCTTAACATGTAGCAGGTACTCAATAAATGTTTTTAAAATATTTATCAAAGGATGAGTTGAGTGTCCCAGGCAGGAGAAGTAAAGTTACGGTGGAGGAGAAATAATGAGTAGATCCCAGCATTGAAAGCATAACCTTTTTTATGATACAAAGCTTAGCTTGCTATGAAGCTGCCATGGTCAATTCATTTAAATTTATGTATTTCTAATGTATTTTCTATGGGAGAATATAATTTACTTCATCATACTAACTTTGAAAGAATACCTCTATTCTAGTGAGTGAAGTATTTGTATTATTGAGCTACAAATAAGCTACTAATTGAGCTACAAAGAAATAATTTTATTTTTAAGTAATCTACACGGAACATAAGGGCTCGAACTCACAACCTGGAGATCAAGAGTCGCCTGCTCTATCAACGGAACCAAATCGACACCCCTAAATAAATAATTTTAGATACAGTAGCTCTTAAATGTTACCATGTGTTGGGGGAAAACTTTTGGTGGCAAAAATTGAGTGCATGGAACTTTTTTTTAAATAGAAAAGAGAGAGGTCCACTCCATGTGCCCATCACTAACTTCAGCAGTGATGAACTATGGTCCACCCTGTTTCAACTGTATTTCTTTACTCCTCCTAACCCACTGAATTCTTTTCTTCTTCTTTTTTTTTTTAGATTTATTTATTTTAGAGAGAGCGCACATGCATGAAAGGTGAGCGGGGCAGAGGTAGAGGGAGAGAATCTCAAGGAGACTCCCCACTGAGCTTGGAGCCCAACATGGGGTTTAATCCCAGGACTCTGAGATCATAACCTGAGCCGAAATCAGGAGTCCAACTCTCAGCCAATTGAGCCATCCAGGTCCCCCGCACCCCTGCCCCCGCCAGAAGAGCATGCAGCACTTGATCTCAGCATCATGAGTTTGAGCCCCACATTGGGTGTAGAGATTACTTAAATAAAAATAAAACTTAAAAAGAAAAAATAAAATACCAGACATTATATGTAATTCATACAGACTTCAGTATTTCTAAAAGATAATGATTCTTTTTAAAAAATATATAATCAAAATATCATTGTTAAACCTGTATAAAATTAACCAGAGTTTCTAAATATCAAAAATGGAGGAGTGCTTGGGTGGCTCAGTCAGTTAAGCTTCTGACTCTTGATCTCAGCTCAGGTCTCGATCTCAGGGTTGTGAGTTCAAACCCCACACTGGGCTTATAAAATAAAAATAAATACATGTCAAATATGGATAGTTCAAATTTTCACTATCCTACGGTCCTCGCCCTTTTTATATAGTTGTTTTAATTTGAATTCAGGAGTCTTAACTCTTATTTATCTATTTAAAGTCTCTTTTAATTTATAGGTTTCCTCTCCCTTTATCCTCTTTACAGTTTGTTTAAAAAAAGTTAATTTTCCTATGGAATTTTCCACATTTTACTAATTGACCCCATGGTCTCATTTAACGTGTTCCTCTGTCTTCTTTGTTAGATCCAGAAACTTGATCTGATTCTGATGCAACCATACTTTATAGCTAATGTTATGTACTAACATTAGAAGACTCTTACTATCCTGTTTTCCCCCTTTTTGTATTGTTAATAGCCACTGATGAACATTTCCTGTAAATTCTCTCTTTCCTTCTTCATTTATCCACTGGAAATGTTCCCTCATGGATGATTTAATTATCCGAGGTAGAGTTTGTACAGAAAAAGCATATTAAGGACTTGATTTTTTTTTTTTTTTTAGCCAGTTTTTAGAATAAAAAATTAGGTTTCTGGTATCCTTCAATGGTGCCTATGAAGGTTTTGGGGGGGTTTTGTTGTTGTTTGTTTGTTCATTTTTAAGTATCATATGACCTCCTGAATTTTTCAAATATTTGGTGTGTTTCAATCCATTGTGTTACTGTTCTTATTGATGCCCAATTTTGGCCCGGTGGGAGCCTCTTCAGGTAGACTTCTCAATCCTTCTGATATGACCCCAGTGCTTTTTTGGTAGTTTCTTTTGTTTTCTGGTAAGACAAAATGTTCCAGGCTTACCTTACATATTTTTGCCCCAAATATAGAATCAATCATTTCTCCAAAGTGTTTTGTTTTCAAAACACATTTCTTTCATGTGTATCTACTATTTATCTGTATATTATACATACACATATATACACTATTATATAAATGTGCTTATATATAAGCAATTATATACTTTAGTATTTATGTATTTATTAGTAATATATTAGTAATATCACTATGTATATACATCTATATGGTTTCAGAATAATACCAATATTATTACTAAAATATAAATCATTTACTGAGAACAGTTTAATATTTTTTGGTTTGGTCCTCAGTGTAAGTCCTTTGGTACAAATTACTGTTTTAAAAATGTTTTAAAAATCATTTTGAACACTTCCTCTTTATGTGGTTAAGCTACAAACTTAATACATTGTTAGGTCCATTTGTTTTATTTTGCTTTTGATTTTAAAGACTGCTTTTTAAAAATTTAAGATTTAATTTAGTTTTATAATGATGTAAAACAGTTACATATTTTCAGAGTCAAGCTTACAAAATAAGATGTTTTTAGAAAAACTAGATGATATTTCTATCCTTTCACCCTGATCCTCTCTCCCTCTATAGGTAAACATTTATAAAATTTTATGATTTTGATTTTCAAAAATATAAGCAAGTATGTGTAAATATTTGTAGCCTCCTCTTGCCATATCAGATAAATGGCACATATTACTCACTACGTACTTTTTTCTATCTTGCCTCTTTTATTTAACTATATGTATAGGAGGGAGAAACATTAATTTTATTAAACATAGAATATTATATAAAGAATTCTGAAATATACTCACATATATGAACATTGAACTAAGCTTTAAAGTTTCAGGCAAAAAGATGTGGAGGAGAGTGGTTTTCTCTCCTACTCAGACACCCAAGGACAAACTGTTCTATAAGCTTATGCTAGGAAGTCAGTTTCTCTTTTCTTGCATGCTTAGTAGGCAAGCCATTTCAGCAGGAACGAGTGTTTCAGTTTTCCCTTATTTTTATTTGATTACATGTTCTTAAATAAGCTGAGCCTCAAGTTTGTCTTTTAAATTGAATAGCTGTAAATGTTTCTCACTTCTTGAAGACGACCATACAGTATGGCTTTTAAAAAGGTAATAATCACCGCTGGAGCTTGCCTGAATTTCCAAGACGTGACCATTTTGAGTATCCTAGTGCTTCAGGAGGAAAAATATGTAAATAAAATTCCTTTATGCAAATGTTTCCTGCAATTCTCATTGCCATCCAAATTCTTGTAAATCATGATAAACAGATGCTACTGAACTAAATGACTAAGTAAAATTATGGAGATAGATTCTATTTATCTTATTTTTCAGTGTTGGGGAGGGAGAGAAGGATATTAACTAAATTTTATCTGTCTGCATGATGATTAGGGCAGACACCAAGAACTCTATTAATTGAGTTCAGCAAGGCGATATGTGGTACTCTTCAGAATTGGAGAGCTGCCCTTGGTAAGGGAGAGGTTCTATTGCAACTTAGTTTGCTTTATCAGAGAACTGTGTTTTGGAAACAATTCAATATCAAACTTGCTGGGTCTTTGCCTACTGTTTAAATTTATGTTACTTTTTTTTCTTAAAAAAATTGAACTAAAATTCACTTAACATAAGATTTACCGTTTTAACTATTTAAGAATGTGCAATTTGGTAATTTCCAGTACATTCACAGTGTCATGCAACCATTGCCACTATGTAACTCCAGAACATTTTCATCAATCTCAGAAGAAACTGGATACTCATTAAGCAGTCACTCCCCTTTTTCTCTCCCCACCCCCCCAGCCCATGGCACCCATTTGCTTTCTGTGTTTATGGATTTGCCTGTTCTGGACATCTGGGAACATACAATATGTGGCTTTTTGTGTCAGGCTTCTTTCACTTAGCATAATGTTTGCAAGATTCATCTTATAGTAGGTATCAGTACTACAGTCTTTTTTTTTTTCATTTTTTATTATTTTTTTATAATAATATTTTTTTATTATATTATGTTAGTCACCATACAGTACATCCCTGGTTTTTGATGTAAAGTTCGATGATTCATTAGTTGCGTATAACACCCAGTGCACCATGCAATACGTGCCCTCCTTACTACCCATCACCAGCCTATCCCATTCCCACCCCTCCCCTCTAAAGCCCTCAGTTTGTTTCTCAGAGTCCATAGTCTCTCATGCTTCATTCCCCCTTCTGATTACCCCCCCTTTCTTTATCCCTTTCTTCTCCTACCGATCTTCCTAGTTCTTATGTTCCATAGATGAGAGAAACCATATGATAATTGTCTTTCTCTGCTTGACTTATTTCACTTAGCATTATCTCCTCCAGTGCCGTCCATGTCAAAAAGAACGATTTCTCAACATTTGCTGCAACATGGACAGTACTTCAGTCCTTTTTATGGTCAGATAATACTACATCGTATGGATATATCACAATTTATTCATTTGTCAGTTGATGGATATTTTGGTTGTTTTCACCTTTTGGCTGTTGTGAAAAGTGCTGTTATAAACATTTGTTTACAAGATTTTATTTGAGCACCTGATTTCAGTTCTCTTGGGTATATACCTAAGAGTGAAATTGCTGGGTCATATAATAACTATTTTTAATTGTTTGAGTAACTGCCAGACTGTCTTTTCAGATGCTTGATTTTGTTCTTTGATGGCCAGAAGTTTTCATTTTAATAGAGTCCAGTTTACCTAGTTTTGCTTTTGGTGTTATGTCTGCGAATCCGTTGCCAAATCCAACAATGTGAAGATTTATGTCTGTGTTTTCTTCTAAGAGTTTTATAGTTTTAACTTTTTTTTTTTTTTAAGATTTTATTTATTTATTTGTCAGAGAAAGAGAGCACAAGCAGGGGGAGCAGCAGGCAGAGGGAGAAGCAGGTTCCCCGCTGAGCAAGGAGCCTGATGCAGGATTCCATCCCAGGACCCTGGGATTATGACCTGAGCCTAAGACATAGACTTAACCAGCTGAGCCACTCAGGTGTCCCTATAGTTTTAACTCTTACGTTTAGGTCTATGATCCATTTTGAGTTCATTTTATATGTGGTGTGAGGTAAAGATTCAGCTTTATTCTTTTGCATATGAATATCTCATCATCCCAGCACCATTTGTTGAAAAGACTCTTTTCTTTTCCCCCATTGAACGATCTTGGTACCCTTGTTGAAAATCAATTAACCATAGATATATGGGTTTATTTCTGGACTTTCAGTCCTATCCCATTGATCTTTATGTCTGTCTATATGCCAACTCCAGAATGTTTTGATTACTGCAGTTTTGTGCTAAGTTGTGAAATTGGGAAGTGTGACCTTTTACCTTTCTTCTTTTTCAAGATTGTTTTGACTACTCAGGATGCTTTGCAATTTCATATTATTTTAAGGTCAGCTTATCTATTTCTACAAAAAATGGAAGTTGGAGTTTTGCTAAGGATTGCTTTCAATCTTTAGTTAAATTTAGGGAATATTGCCATATTAACAATATTAAGTCTTCCAGTCCATGAACAGGGGATATCTTTCTATTTATTTAGGTTTTCATTAATTTCTTTCAATAGAATTTTGCAGTTTCCAGTGTACAAGTCCTGTGTCTCCCTGGTTAAATTTATTCCCAAGGATCTTATTCTTTGTGACGATATTATAAATGAAATTACTTTTTTAATTTTCAGATCATTTATTGCTTATATATAGAAATACAATTCATTTTTGTATATTGAAGTTACTATTATTATTAAGGGAACTGTTTTCCCACCAGTGCATCCTTGAGAATTTTTGCTGATTCTTTGGGTTTAATGGTCACTCTCTGACTCAGACTTTCTAAATGCTGAAGGATATTGCCACCCTCGTTAGTCTCACTCTTCTTGATATGAGCATTTCAACACTACTTTATTAACAAAAAGTTAATGCTCTTAAATTAACCATAGGTAATACTTTATTTGAAAATGCTGACTGAAATGGGGAGGAGAAAAAAGAGAGATCTGGAAAATAAGCTTACATTCATCTTATGTTTAAGTGTATTCTTATTTATTTTATTTTTTGTTCAGTATATTTGGATGGTTATAAAAATGTCTTTTGATTACTTATTATATAAAATTAGAGATTCATGATTAAAATCACCCATAATTCTACTACTCACAGATAACTATAGTTAATATCTGGGTCACTCATGGATGTTGAACATGAGTGTTGTTAACATTGCTAAGATTATGCTCTGCATATAATTTTTATCCTTTTTTTTTTTACATCAAAGTTGTGTAATAGTGCCTCACTGTTAGGAAACATCAATATAAATACTCTATAAAGATAAATAATAGTAATTTTTTGACATTTATTTGGGACAGCCATTTCTGGCAGGTCTCTTAATGGCTTCTTCTTTTTCTTTCTTAAAATTAAAGTAATGCATTCATTTGGTTAAAATAAATAGTTATGAAGGATTCATAATTAAAAGCAATAAAGGTTTTCCTTACTTTTCCAGAACTAGTCCTACTCTCCATGAGGCAACCACTTTTAATTCCAATTTTATAACTTTTGAGGGATAGCTACCATATTTCAGATAATATTTCTCTCCTGATATTTCTTGATTTATCAACTTTAGACATTATCTATTGACCTCCTGACCTCTTTTCCCTACTTTCTCATCACCTCTCAAGGCCTGACCAGATAATAAGGGGCCTTGGCCCTAAATATTAGGAGCAACTAGAATTTCCTAAGCATTTTTTATATATCAGGTGTTCTGCTCTAAATTTGTGCTTTTAATCCATATCAGTCAGATGAGTCTGTTTACATTATTCTAGTTTAAGGATGAGGAAACAAAGGTTCAGAGAGGTACAGAAACTAGTCCAAAGGTAGCAGATCACATTTTCCAGAAAATGGCCTCAATGATATTTCTTGTCCCACCTGCTTTTCCAAAACACTACCCTTCCCTCTTGCCTTGAAGTCTACTTCCTCTCTTTTTGAACCTGAGTAAGCATTTGTAATTGCCTTGATGAATAGAACACTCTGGAAATACTGCTGCTTAAGACTTCTGAAGCTGGGTTTAAAAAGGTGGAACAGCTTCTTACTGTCTCTCTCCCTGAGACGATTCTTGCCCTTGGAATTCAAGTGCCATGCTGTGAGGAAGCCCAGGCTCCATGAAGAGGCATATGTCGATTTTCTGGCTAACAATGCCAGTGTAGGGCCCAGCCAACAGCTGGCGTCAGTCACCAGATATGTGAGAAAACAGGCCTTGGAGTCATTCTCATCCTCCCAGTCTCCCAGCTGAGGCCCCAGACATTGTAGAATAGAAACAAATTGCCCACATTATGCCCTGTCCAAATTCCTGGACCATGGAATCTGTAAGTGTGACAAAGAGGTGTTTTATGCCACTGAGTTTTGAGGTCATTTGATACATGGCGATAGGTAACCAGCAAATCAAGCCACAGGCATCTGGTAAGTGACAGCCCTTCGGTTTGCACCTGGCTCTGTCTATCTCCAGAATCAACTCTTAGCCAGTAGGCCCCATAAATGGGAAGCCTATTGTATTAGTTTGCTGGGGCTGCCGTAACAAAATGCCACAGACTGGGTGGTTTAAGTATATTTTCTCACAATTCTGGAGACTAGATGTCTGAGATCTTGGTGTTGGCAGGGTTGGTTTCTTCTAAAACCTGTCTCCTTGGCTTGCAGATGGCACATGGTCTTCCCATTGTGCTTGTCTGTGTCTTCATCTCTTCTTCTTCTAAGGACACCAGTCATATTGGATTACAGCCCACTCACGTGTCCTCATTTTACCTTAATTATCTCTTGAAAGGCCCTATCTCCAAATGTAGTCATAGTCTCAGGTACTGGAGGTTAGAACTTTAACGTATAGATTTGGGGAGAACAGAATTCAGCCCATTAAAAACTATCCACAGGACATTCTGGTGGTCTTGGGCCTGAAGCTCTGGCTCGGGTCTGTCTCATTTATCTACCTCTTGCCTTTATCTACTTGCCTCCCAGGGCTGTGGTTTGAGACCCTGGCTGCCCATCAGTATCATCTGGTGAGTTCCAAACTCAAGAGTTATAGCTCATGTTTTAAAAGTTCCTCCATGATTCTAATCTGCAGCCAGGGTTGAGGATGACCCCTCTGGGTTGGAGAAGAGATCTGATGAGAGCAGTCAGTGAACCAGCCAGGAGAAGTGAGGGTCACTTGGGATAGCAAATTGTTGCTTTGGTTAGAGGGGGAGAAATAAAAATCAGAGAATCCTTTCATGCTTCACAGTAGCTTAGGTATGAGGAGGATGGGGTAGTAGGTGGACTAAAGAGCAGAAGATGTGGGGAAATATCCATCCCACTAGTTAAGATGCAGAATTTTATTACAGGATGTTGGAAACCAGAAAAGAGAAAACAGGAAAGCACAAGATATTTAATGGAAGTGAAGAAACACACATGAATAGGGTTTGGTATCGCTAGGGCTGCCAGCTTTATTGTAGCCTGGTCTTCGTGATTTACTTTGGAAATTTGTATCTGAGCAGAATTTATTGACTCTATTTTATGAAATGCAAAAATCAACGGCTGGAGTTATCATTCAGCGTGGGAGCTCATTACCCACATGCCAGGAATCACAAGTGTCCATCTCCACTCACAATTGGAAGTCAGAGCAGCCCCAGCCAGTCCCCACCTAGCCTTGCCTCGGCCACAGACACTCAGCAGACCTCTATTCCGGACAGATTTTTCTTTCCTTCTGACTCCCAGTCTTCCCCTTCAGCTGTTTCTGGGGCTGTATGTTGCTTGCGAATCGACATGGGGGTTGTTGCCTATTCCTGAAGTCATTTATATTGGTATTACTACAGTAAATTCTTTATGAAATAAAAATCAATAGTCACCGACATCCTGAGTAGTGAGGAAAATAATTGTTTATGGCACTCAGCTTAAGCTGTTCTGGTAATCACGTTGAAAAATACAATATTTATTCATTAGATCAAATTTAATGAGGCCTCCTGGCAGTAATTATAAAAATTACTGTAGCAGTAAATTACTAATGAGTTGTGATGTGCTTCCTACCTGTGAAGAAGGACTGGGGGTTGAAAAAGCCTGCTACCCAGATGAGGATGTGAGGGAGGGAGCCCCACAGGCCTGGCGCTGCTCTCTCACCCAGGCAGGAAAGGATCAGTGTACCCAGACCACAAAAGCAAACAAGAAAAAAGACCAAGGACACGCAACCAGGGGGGTTCTTGTGGCTTCGAACAGGATCAAGATTAGAGCATTCTTTTCCCCAAAGGTGAGCATCATCTCAGCGACTTGGAGTTGCCGGCATGCTGGGGTCACAGAGGAGCACTAATCTGATGCCTGGGAAGGACAGAGCTTCTTATTAAGGCTGGGAAATGATTCCAGACATACGCCGCCCTTCAAGTCTGAGGGCTTGACTCTGACCGCCGAGGTGCAGGTTTGGCTCAGCGTTTTCAAAACCAGCAGCTGAGCGTGGCGCCTGCTCTAATGCAAGCACAGTTGATGGTTTTTACAAGCTCCTGGGGGCTTCTTCCTCTTCTGAAGGCTCAGGACTAGCTTGAATTTTTGCTCTTCTATTTATAGCATGGAACTAAGTGTTTGTGTGTGTGTGTGTTTAAGGGATGTGAGTAATTAATTTGATTGAGAGCCTATATATAAAAAAGCCAAAAAAAAAAAAAAACATACATCGATCTGAAGGCAGGCATTGTTTTAAAAAAAATACTGTAACAGTTAAATGGGAACATTAAATCTTTTTTTTTTTAATGATTTTTTATTATATTAGTCACCATACAGTACATCCCCGGTTTCCGATGTAAAGTTCGATGATTCATTAGTTGCGTATAACACCCAGTGCACCATGCAATACGTGCCCTCCTTACTACCCATCACCGGTCTATCCCATTCCCCCACCCCCCTCCCCTCTGAGGCCCTCAGTTTGTTTCTCATAGTCTCTCATGCTTCATTCCCCCTTCTGATTACCCCCCTTTCTTTATCCCTTTCTTCCCCTACCGATCGGGAACATTAAATCTTGACAAGGTATAGTTCAACATAGCTTTGTACTATAGTTTTCTGGATTAATACAGACAGTGGATACCAGCTTTACCCCATAATGGGGCTACTCTGTCAGTTTACAACAGTAGCCTTTGTTTGCTAGGCACAGAACCATGGCCTGCCCATGAGGGACCAGCCACACCAGGTGAGGGCCTCCCATCCATCAGCAGCTGGTGTCTGGTAACCAGCAGAAACGCCCACCGAAGCCTCAGCGTAGCATCCCCCTCAAAAGCACCTTCTCTGAATAGCAGGCAGGCTGTCGTCTGGAGTGACAGCTATCTATTCAGGTAGTGGCTGCTATTGTCTTCTTACTTGTAACACCAAGAGGATTTTTGTTTAACTTTAAGAATTCTGACAGCATCTCAGAATGTCGTACTCCAGGCGGGTTCAACCCCTCCTCTCATGGGGAGGATGCAATGACATTAGAGTGTACATTTTTTTCTTTAAATTGCAGATGCATTAAAACGAGATTGTCAGGTTTGTTGGCTTGTCAGACTAAAGTATCAAGATTGTCATAGTGTATTATATCACTATAATATGATCATTGTACACGGAACTCATGAGTAATATTGTACTTAGTGGTGGGACTGAGTCACATTAACTTAAGAACAGTGAAAGCCTTGCATTTTACCAGAGAATCTAGGAAAGACGGCTACCTTGTGGGATGTGAGGCCGGAATGTCATCATCCAGGAAAGGTCAGGAAGCCTTCTGTGGAGAGGGAGGTACAGTAGCAGTGGCAAGCCAAGGGCTGTGCTGGGAGACCAGAGCAGGAGGGAGTGGGGGGTTCCTCGGGGATGCCAATAGAAGCACCTGATAGGAACTCAGAAAATGGCTTTCGAAGGAAGGAGTAATTTCAATTTGTGGGTTTTCTTCACAGTTAAAATCACGTGTGGCTACACTAGAAACAATTTGGAGAGGAGCGTTATTTTAGTATAATGTTAAACTCCTTGGCCATTTATTCACTCACTCACTCATTCATTCATCCATCCATCAGGTGTTAATAAGCTCTACCGTGTGCCAGGCACTAGGCACCCAGAGGTGTGGGTAACAGGTGCAGGCCTGCCTGGCAGGCTTGCAGGGTAGGGAGGGAAGGTGTTGAACAAGTACAAGTACAAACACCCAGCATCCATGTGGAAGAAGTGCTGGAAAGGCCTAACTTATTTTGAGGAAGTGATGGGGAAGCTGAGAACTCGGAGGAGGAACAGGAAGGGTTAGGTTGGGAAAGGTGGGGGAGGAAGGCTTTAGAGGCACAGGAAGCAGCATTTCTGGGCTGGAGAGTGCTTGGTGCCCACAGAAACTGGTGGAAGGTCAGAGGAACTGGAGAAAAGCCCTGACCTCTAGGGCCAGACAGACTTGAGTTTCATTGGGGGCCAGTCAACCTCTCTTAGTTATAAGGGAATAAGTAACCATCTGTGAAGGCCTCAGCACACAGAAATTCAGTGCATGGAAACAACCAGTCTTGCTGTTTATTTCTATGTGGCAGTGTGAAGACACCCAACTACCTGTCTTGTGCTAGATGGACGTAGGGGGCAGGGGTTAGATGGACAAAGGTAAAGGCATGTGCAAGTATGACATCACTGTTACACCCAAATCAGGACGCAGAAGAGAACAGAAGAGCAAGTACTTAACATTGATTCAGGAGAAGAGTATCCCAACACTTTGTTAGTGTTAAGCAACACCTTCACATATAATAGATTAGCTTGTACATCATAGTTTATTTGAGTGACTCCCTGGATTTGTTCCGTATACAAACTACACAACCATACTCAAAATCCCTGAATCCAATACACTGTTCTTGAATTGCCTACAAAGTGGTCAGTTCGAAGTCTGTTCTTTTTTCCAAAGCAGACTAGTCTTGCACCTATTGATGTTGAATGTTCCCTAAAACTGATAGGATTTACAGGGCTTATCTTTCCCAAAAGATGCATGTAGATTCCTCTCACTAATGTTATGGCAAGCTGCATTCAGACTTGAAAAAAGAAAATTTTCCTTTAAGAACTGCTAAAGAAGTTAAAAATTTATACCCTGAACTGAACCCTTCTAGAAGTCAAAGATACCAGTGTTCAGAGTATGTACAGTTGCTTGTTTGACACCCGTGAACTCCATTTCCCCATGCTCAAGAGTTGCATGGTAAGATGAACTGCCAAAGAGGGTCCTTGTCATTCCTACCACAACAGCATATCAAAGCATGGTTGAGATAATTTTCATGGGAGAGTTGTAAACATATTTTAAGGGACTAACGTAGGCTTGGTATTCCAGGAAACTGGCTTGGTTAAATGAATATTTTACTCCACTTGTCTTCTTCATTGATACCTTCCCCTCATTATTCTTGATGTTAGTTGTTGAGGGTATAATGTACTTCATTAGAATTCTTGCTAGGTGAGATGTAGCGTTTTCCAGCCTGTACTTCCAGAAGATTATAAAGGTCTTACTTGCTGTGAATTTTTGTCTAGAGGCAAAGCATTCACTGATGGGTTGACTGAGCTTTGTAACCAAAATGGCTGAACAAATGAGATGTGGGGATTCTATACTGGCTTATCACTTCAGAATGCATAAAGCGGGGAGTTCTGGGGAGGGGATAATGGGGAAGAAGCAGGAGGAGAGCAGAAACAGGCTGGAGACTCACCAGTCCTGCCAGGCACGGCTTTGTCTGGCCCAGACTGTCTGTGGTAGGCAAGGGCACACGCGTATTCTCACGCGGCTCCACGCTCCCTTGCCTGCAAGCCCGCTGCCCCTGACTCTTTTTAGAGTGCCAGGTCTGAGTGTGGCTGAAAGAGCCGTCTGCAGAGCCTGCCACGTGCACATGGTCAGCTTTTTGTGGAAGCTGCTTACTGGGGGTACTTTAGAACTCAGCCTCTTTGTCCCACAAACAGCATACTTCTGTTGGTTTTTTCCCCCTAAATTGAACCACTCCTGTCCCTAATTGTGTCACTCCTGCTGTCACCTCCTAGCCATCAGAGCCCGTGGCATGGTTCTGATTGTGTTGCAATGCGTCCTTGAAGCATTCTTTTTGTTGTGTTCAATGGCTCTCCTTCAGCTCATAACACAGTGGTCGCAATGGTTTCCTAGGGTCACCCATTCTCTGCTGAGGACCAGCCCAGAAAAGCTCAGTCGTAATGAACGGGGCTTCAGACGGACAGACGCACACACGGGCTTGAGAGCCCTCCTGGCTTCGGCCACTCTAACAAGATTTTGTCATTTGTGGCTTTTGCACATTGGAAAAACTTTCATCTCTGAGTTTCTATGGGCTATAAATACTTGGTAGGTTAAAAAGGAATCATTCAGAACATGAAATAAACATAACCTGGCACGTACACAGCAACACACCTCAACGGAGCCCTTCAACTTGTAGGCCAGAGCTGCAGGAATCCGAGACAGGGTTTCCTTCATCTCCTCTCTCATTCACTTCCCTCCCGGGCTGGACACTGCTCTGGTTGATGACCTCTTTTGGTTGGATATTTTCCTAATGAGGCAGGAGGATTAGGTCTCCATGTTACTTACACCTTTTAACCATGTGAAAACTGTTGATTTAGTTGAGATTGGGGGAAATTTTTACAATGTATAGAAAAAATGATATTGATAATCTACATCTACTGCCAATCCAGAAATGAGTCGGTCCGTGGGACACTCTGTCATGATTCTGAAAAATCACTGTAGTCCTGGTCTCTATGACTTTGTTTGCTTTCTAAGTAACGGCTTTATTATTTTTTTTCAGATTATAAGAGAAATAGGTGGTTCTTGTAAAAAATCTAATAGAGAAAGACTATGAAAAATAAAAACCATATTTTCCAAAGATAGTGTCATTAATACCTTGGTCCTATGCTTTTTTTTTTTTTACATTGAGATATAAAATCCATGTAGAAAAGTGCACAAATCGTAAGTACACATCTCAATATTTAAAAGATCTTTAAAGATAGTGTACCTCCATGTCACCACCATCTAGATTAAAACATTTCTTGTACCATAGCAAACTCTGTTGTGCCCTCTCCTAGTACCGTTGCCGTGGTCTCTCTTCGAACATGTGTAATATACATATCACACCTTTATACTCTGTTCTCTCTGTATTATACCATAGACACCTTGTTTTACGTATATCAGACATTTTTACAAAAATAGATCAAATTCTTTATGAACTGTTACAGTTGGATCTTCTCAGCTTTATGTAGTATAATAAAATGTAAATTTTAAATTATATAGTATTTATATGATAAAATATTTATATAATACCACCTTATAAAATATCAATAAAATCTCACATTTAATTACTATAAATATGTAATTTATATAATTACTGCTTTATCTAGTATCTTTCTATGTCAGTAAACATAAAACATCACTTGTAATGGCTGCATCCCATTATTAGGTGTATCATAATTTGTAAACTACTTCCCTGTGGATAGACACTTAGCATTGTTCTCTTGTGATTATATTTAAAAATTGCCATTAGGGCAGCATCTATGATCAAACTTATTCCAAAGGCTTTGTAATCCTATTCTACTGTTATTGGGTATGAATATTCTTAAATACTAACACATTTTTGTATTGTCCATCTCTTTTGTTCTTTTTCTAGCATGCAGTCATATCACGGCCAGGAGGACCGTGTGTGCATGCGTGCGCGCGTGTGCGTTCTGTGTTTCTGTTATGCAGCGGCCCCAAGCCAGGCCAGTCTTGGGGCAGGAGACAGAAAGTGTGTTTGGGTCCACACACGATGTCAGGAGGTTTTAGAAGTCATTTAAAGATTCTCATCAGGTTGCATTTCCTTTCTTCACAGATCATTCGATTCTTTCAACTCACAGGAGCAAAAAAATAAAGTATCTGGCTCAAGTCCTCTGACGCAGTCAAGTTGTTGTAATGTCACCCCTTCCACTTGACTGGAAAGCACCTCCATGAATACACACAGTGCATTTTTCTTTTTCCTACTCTAATCCATTCATATCACTGCCCTTGTTTCTCAGCCCCAGGCCAGCACCTTCCCCCCCTCCACCAGGCTTTTGGTATAATACTCCTTCCTTTTTATTAGGATAGAGTCTCTCGTACAAAAATCCAGTGCTTTGGGTTGGCACATTTGCTGAATTTTCAAATCAGGGGCTCATTTAAAATTTTTTTATTTTTTAAAGACATCTTTTATTTTCAGTCAGAAAAACAAGTAAAAATAATTCTCAGAGATATGTGTTTAAAGTACAAGGGGTTTTTATTAGGTTGTTTGTTTATATTGACTCTACAGAATTCTTTTTAGTCTAGAAACCACAGGGATTGTTATTTCTTTGTCATGGAATCCCTAGATCTTTGTGGGAGGCCTAGAAAAACCAGTTTCTCTTCCATTTAAACAAATTCAATTCAGTTCTCTTCCATTGGCAGAGCACAGCAAAATCTTAATTTTCTCAGCCAAGCAGAGCAAAGACTGCCTGGGAGTTTTTTAAACATGGAGTTTTTTTAATCTGTTTTTTTTTTTTTTTTTTTCCCCAGAGAGAGATTTTTTTTAAATCCGTTTTTATTTTTATTTTTTGGCCCAGAAATATAGATAGATAGATAAATAGATTTTTTTAATCTGTTTTTTTTTTCTGTTTTTGGGTTTCTTTTTTGCCCAGAGATATAGATAGATAGATAGATAGATAGATAGATAGATAGATAGATAGACAGACCCTCTTCTCCAAAGCAACAAAAGCATATGAATTTTCTCTCCTAAAACCTGTCCTGTCCCAGGAGATTATGTATGAATGAAAGAAAGTAAAATTTTCTTATTGGCTTAAAAGAAGTAGCCAAGCAAATAAATACTTGTCTTAAAAAATTCAAACAAACATCTGAAAAGTAAAAAAATAAAATTTGGTTTCTCATGGTCCCATTACCTGGGGGTTAATCATTGTTAAGAGTTGGTGTTTGTATCCTGCTTTAAAAATCAAATAAGGGATTGCACTATTCATACCATAATGCAAAAAGTTGTTTTCACTCCACACCATATTGGACTGGTCTGTGGCACTGAAGGGGAGCAGAATGTCACCCCAAATTATGCCACTTTGGCATGCGGATTATATTGAGCCTAAGTACCATTGAGACCCAGGAGATTCAGGAACAACTTCTACCCCTCCCCGTAACTGCCTAAAAGAATTTAGGGGGTCTGGCCCAGAAGGAGAGCTGTAATCAGAGATAACTTTTTATCTAAAAGACCTGTCTGCATGGCTGAGCAACTTCTAATTATCAAACATCTGCTCTTATCTTCCTGTGAATTGCCCTCCTCCCCTTTGAAGCCCTATGCCCCTGGCTCTTCCTTAGCTCAAGATGGCACATAAGCCTCAACTGCCTAACTTGCCCTTGAGTCTCCTATCTTTGGGGCTCCTGTATGTACAAAATTAAAATTTTCTCCTATTAATTTGTCTTACGTCAATTTAATTATTAGACCAGCCAAAGAACCTGGAAGGGAAGAAGGAAAAATGTTTCCACTCTTATAATAAAGCACTAAGATCTACCTCATTCTTGAATGGCATTGGAAGATTCCATAGTATGAATCCCTATAATTGTTTAATCATCTTATATTAATGGACATCTAGGTTTTCTGCAGATTTTTCTATTTAAAAGCCTATATATTGCTTCTAAATGTCCCACATGGCCTGTTAATTCTAGCCACAGATCTTAGCCAGGCTCAGGGATAGTCACAATAGATGGTCAGTGGTTTTTTTGTTTTTTTAAATCCATTTCTATTCCTAAAAAGAAAGGAATGGGGCAATTTACAGCCAGTGCTTGGCCTGCTTACCCAGTACAAAACTGTAAATGTAAAATAGCTTCTTCCCTTCTCCATCCCAGCCTTCCCAACTTCTTCCTCCCGCATGTCTTTCCCTTTCCTCCCACCCATTTCTTGGAAGAATAGATTCCAAGAGAAGGTTTGGGGCTTGAACTAGGCTGATGTATACAAACTTATTTGGAGAATTGACCACATTATCTTTTTCTGGCCCCACATTCCTAGTTTTCTCCTATAATTCTCCAAAGTCTTTGGATTGTCCTCCATCTGGAACGTGGTGACTGTTGTCTATGAGAGGATTGCCAGTGGCTGAAAGGTGATGGCAGATGATGTAACTTTGTAGCAATTTCACACCAAACCCAAACATTTCTATCTCTTAACAAGGTGCTCTTGAGCCAAACGCATGGCATTTCGAATCTCCATGTTTGTGTTCACCTTCCTTCGTCATCACTAAGCCAGCTGAAAACTGCACACACAGACAGGTCAGCTTTCAGACGTGTATGTTAAAATGGCAGAGTTCTGGGTGTTGTGTTTATACTGTCAGGCCAGGAAAAACAGACAAGATTTAGGAAAAAGGAAGGCTATTTACTAGAATAAAATACACGATAGTTCACATCACATATTTTCTTGATGGACACAAAGTGACATCCATACTGATTGACTGTCGGCATGTGCCTCTCTCCTCTGAGCCAGGCTCTCTGTGATGGATCAGCCAGGCTCAGGCAAGTGTCAGAAAGATGATCAAAAGAAAGAGCTGTCTGTAGTTGTTCCATTTCTGAAGAGATTGACAACTCACCCTAACAAAAGGAAACATTAGTGTGCTATTTGCGTCTCCAAAAGAGACTGTGATAAGATGATGTGATAAATGGTGGGGTGGGGTGGGGAGGGAGGTTGCCATAAAAACACATAAGGTAGCTAAATGGTGAAGAGCAAAGAAAACCTCAGCTCACACAATTGATGAGGCTTGTTTATTTTAAGAGGGTGAGCAGATCTGAACAGCAAGAGAGCCTGTGGGTATCTCAGAAGACAGCCTACCTCTCTCACCAATGGTGCCCACAGCTTCAAGAGAAGTCTTAAATAACTACACACCTTCCCCGATCGCATGCTCCTCCCTCCCCCAGGTGCTTTATTATGACCACTGATAGCTTGCACAGGAAGATACTGTGTACCATTGGAGCAAAACCTACTCCCTTGTGAAACCCAGAGTGGGGTATGGGGCTGGCACAGCCCCAGGAGCAGGAGTTTGAATATTGGATTCAAAGAGGGCGTTTATTATGATTCTGAAACAAACTGGATGAACTTGAGTGTATCCAAATAGGAAATTGACCCCTGGAGAGGTTTTTCCCACACCTGCAGCCACTGTGACCCCTCATTAATTGTAGGCATGCCATCAGTTTCCAGTGTTTTCAGGTCATCTTGGCAGGCTCACTTCCAGAACATGTGGGAATAGATGTGTGGTGAACAGGTTGCATTTGGAAGTGAGAATGCTTTGACAAATGGCTCAAGTCCACACAGCACCTGGGGCACCTGTTTTCCTGCTTGCTGACCCTGCGTTTTCACAGCACTCCCAGCCCCCCCAGTGCTGCTGGAGGTTCTCTAGCCCTTGGTAACCTGGGCCATGTCTAGCAGGTGATGGGGCTCCTCCAGCCTGGCAGAGGTGTCTGGATCTCAACTGCGTGCTGTAGGAGCCCACCCTTGGGTCAGACTGTTTCCACTCAGTGACCTCACGGTCTGGGCTTGAAGTGGGTCCTCAAGAAATGGTTGCTTGAACTTGGCTGATTCAGAGGAGCTGAGGGCTCTAGAGTGCTTTGTTTAGGATGGATCTCAAGACAGGATTCTGATGGAGCCCGGGCCTCTTATTCTAGGCCTTAGAGATCCAAGGATCTCCCAGGCCTTCCTGTTTGCACAAACTAACTTTTTGCTTTTGGAGCTTAAGGTGGAGGCTACCAGTGAATCAAGACAGGTTCTTAAAATGCAGCTGAAAGGCCAGGTACTAGCAGGGTAGAGAAGAAAGTCTTCTGAGCTTTGTGTATTGTCAGTCATGTAAGCACCGACTACAGTTCCTTGGTAGAAAACATGCTCACTATCAAATGCCAATAATAACAATGGAGAAGAGTGTTTTACTGATTTCTTAGAAACTGTTTCTTCCTGCTCTGTGGGTGCTGGCCTCTACTATTACATCCTATTTGATGACGTACTTCACTCTATTTTTGAAATGCCATACTTTCTCCTGAGACTTAAAGCAGTTCAGTCGCGGTGTGATTTATCTTTAATCCCTAGGTGGTTTACACTCCATTTAAAGCCGTTCTATTGAGAAGATGACTGGATGGGAGGCTGTGGAGAGCCTTCTACTCATGGTGACGGCAGGGCTACTAAGTTGAGCTCCATTGGTGGGTCTTTGCTGGTCGGGGTGGGGGTGGGGGTGACATGATGAGGTTGTGCCAGTCACTAATTTGTGCCAGTCACTAATTTGGTGCCTTCAAAGACATTGGACATTGGGAAGCCCTCACCCTGCTCACAGAGGAGGCCAGACACAGGTCTGGGTCTTTCCACATTTAGGTGACCTGTGGGAGAGAAATGGACTCCCCTAACTTGAGGCCAGTCTTTATCTTTTGAAGGCTTCTTGGACCTATCTGAGCCCCAGGAGAACCCACCTCACAATGATACCACCCTTGTCTTTTCTTGATCTTCGTCTTCATGACCATGAAAAACCATTTTGTAAATAAAACCCAATTCTAACTTTTCTACTCTGGACAGCCTCCTGACTCCGTGACAGGTTATGAGACCATCTAACCCCTGGAGTACTGAGGCAAACTGGCAAGTTTTCAGGAGGACCTAAATCTAAAGTGATTTGGAAACAAGTAGTTGAGGGAAATGGTGAATAAGCTGAAAGTCTGAGAAGGAAACTCTTGCAAGGTTGGGAAGAAGAAAGGAGGCAAAGAAGCCGGCTTCAAAGAGGAATCAGGGATACTGGAAAGGAGAGAGAGAGAGAACAATAAGAAGGCCAAGTTAAAGAAATCAAATTACTTGAGTGAAAAACAAAACAAAAATGGCAACAACGAAACCCAGACATTAAACCCCAGAGTCCTCCTGACATTTCCAGAGGGCAGCAACACCCACCAGGTGATCTGACAGTGACACCAGGTGGCTGATGAGGCCACACAGAGGAGTTAGCCTAAATTATTTTACCCGAGTAAGCCAAATTTTGTTTTATAAACCAACCTTTCGACTGCAGCAGACAGAACTGTAAGAAACCTAGAAATCATGTAATTGGGTTCAACTTCCGTGTTTTATAGCTGAGGACACGGGGTCCTCAAATTAGCAAAACCGACCCACCAGCCAACACACACAAACAATAAGTGCAGTACAGGAGTGGAGACAGAGCACTTCATTTTAACCAACTCCATGACTGCAGCTTTTGTTGCTATTAATCTTTAAAATATAAAAGCTACCTTTTGGACAATAAGGGGAAACTAATATAAAAACACAAATTGTAATGGTCTAGGTGTTATATTTGATTGATTTAGATGGACACAGGAGATTACCATATAATGGTAATCATGAGGAAAATCATCACAAACAGACATACAGGACTGTTGAGATAAAGCAGATTATTGAAGACAAAGCAAAAATTGACTAGTATTGTTTTCTATTCTGGAAAGTTACAGAGAACTATCTGCTATTCTGGGAGTAATATCAGAGATAGGTCATGTGCTTCCGGTAGTTTTTAAAGGATGTTATGCAGAAGAATCACCAAATGTAAGAGAAAACGGGAATTCTAAGTATTTTTGGTGTTTTATACAGTAAATTAGAATGCAGTGGTCTGTTTGTCCTAGTTATGTATGAAGATGGTTTCATTTAAATTATATAACAAATGAAGCATTTGAATGAAAAAAAAAAAAAAAGCCATGTTCAGTATTAGAATGAGAATCAGCAAATGCCGAGCATGCCGAATGTCACCCTGGACTTTTATAAAGCAGTTTGACTCTTCGGAAAAAAAATTCTTTCAGGGAGGAAAATGAAGAAATGAAAATATTTGGGGAAGTTACACTGATATGGCATATTGAGAACTGGTTCTCAACCTTAAACACAATTTCTTACGTGCACATGTCTTATAAATTACTGAAAAAAAGGAAAAACCCTTATGATTTCAGAGTGGCTTATGTAGGTTGATTCGTTTTAATTGGCTATTTTTTAACGCTGTAAAGCCATTTCCTGTTTTGCTTTTGTCAAATTAAAGGGAAAAGAAAAATCAAACAGGAAAATAGCTATGTTAAATGAAATCGATGACCATACCGAAAAACACACATGCTTTGCCACTTTTGTGAACTCTTCCCATCCCTGTGTGTTTACAGATCTTTCCTTCTGAGCATCTCTATTCGCTGCCAGTGATGTCCCCTCACCAGTGACGACGTAATAGAAGAGGCTACCCACCGTCACTGTCAGGAGATCAGTAGGGTACAGGACACACAGGGTCAGGCCCTTCTGAGGCACTCCTTCATTCCTGCACCTAGTCCAGCTCTGGAAACCCCTTGGAAGAGCCACCACAAAGTAGGGTGGGGAGGGCAAGAACTGTTGCCTTGTCTAGCTAGCCCAGCGCAACCCCAGGTTATTTTCATCATTGTTCACAGTAGGAGCCCTGGTCAGATGCACAAGCCAGTGATTCTGTTGGAGCAGTCATGTTGATAATGACCCAACATTTATAATTTGTCTGTGCATGCCGAAACGAGTCCATATCATTAAAACAACGTGCGCAGAACGCGATGATGGACTTTTCATTGACAAACATTCTCACTTGGACTGTTGCTGGTTCTTTGAACTGTCTTTTAGCTGAATTGTTATTAAATACAAACATGCCTCCCCCCTTTTTTAGAGGGGGCACATGTTCCCTCTCTCATTTTTGAAGCACTGTCTCATTGCAAAACATTATTATTCCATTTGTTACAAATTAAACAATTTAATATTTTAGAAAAATACTTTCCCTTATTTAAATGAAAACAAGCAATGTAGTTTGCAAAGTAAAAGGCAGGGTTTCATCTTTTAGACAAAAAAAAAAAATTAGAGAGAGAGAAAGACATGTATTGTCTATTTGACAATCAAAACACTCCAATAAAATAAAATAAAATCGTGGTATCATAATAATGAGTTCTCTTTCAAATGGTTTGCTCTGAACTAAATTGTGTTCTTTATGTAATAGAATGACAAATGGTTTAATTCACTATCAAATATTCATGAGCTGTAAATGTGCTGCATCACCAGAACGGGTGCAAAATCATAAACAAATACTGTAGCATGAAGAGAGATGGAAGCGAACAGAAGTGGACATCTGTGTTGGTTTTTAATGGCATTGTGGCTTAAAGTCTAAGAGAGAGGAGAGAAAGAGTGCTGCTGTGGGGAGAAGAAAAGGGTGAGAAGAGAACCTAGATATAGATTTTCATAGCTCCTTTTCAAATCAGAAAGCTACAGGCAGATCAGGAATTAGGCCACAATGTAACAGAGATTTTTAGACATTTCAGAATGGATCCGGGTAGTATTTCTTTATTAGAAAAGACAGTGTGTAAACTGAGTTTTGGGTTTTTTCCTTTAAGTTTAGAATGGCTGATTATCATTACCGAATTACATATTCAAATTACCATTTGAATCTAAATTTTAAAATGAAGTGGATTAAAGAAAAATGAAGTGGATTCTGACCAGGGAGCTAGATGAGAGATCATCCTACATATCATCTACTTGGCCATATTGTTTGCCTTTAATGTGGCAGGACTTTGTGGGGAGACGTGTCTGTGGAAGGAATGGAAATTGCAAACTAGAAAAAAACAGTTCTATTCTGCAAGCTTTGAGAGTCCTCTTGGACCTCTCTGGAACAAATTGATTAATTTGGAATAACAGATTTCTTCTTTTAGCTTCAGCCATACTGTCTCAACGCCACACAGGTCTGTCTGTCTCTCATCCCTCACAGCAGTGGGGGCCAACAGTTCAGAAGGAGAGGGGAGTATGTCAGTTGTCGAGGACAGTGTGCCGATTCCCTTTGCCTCGAATGGGGCCAGATTCCACCATTTCCAGCAGCTACGTTCACACTTTTCTAGAACTCAAGTTCAGAAAAGGTTGACCACCACCCAGCATGTAAGGCAGTCCATTGGAGGAGTTCTGTTTCCATCCCTGGGAACAAATATTTGGAATTGCCTAAGAAATCTCTAAGAACTCTACAAAATTGAAATCAACTCTCCCAAATGGCATGAAGAGTTTTTGGTTATTAACTCTACCATCTCCTGTTAGCTAAGCTCATTTGTTTTCCCTCCAGAGAGAAGAGCTCTTGCATCTAATCATACCTAATCTTTCTGCAAAGATGTTTTCCTTAAGAAAAAAGTGTAAATCAAGTTTTTCTAAATCTAATCATATGTTTTATGCATCAGGGGAATTTGGAATGTAAAGGAATCCCATGGTGCATCCTTCTGTAAAATGAAGATTTGCTCCTTTATTATTCATTTTTGTAAATCTGAATAATTATTCATTGGGTTGAAGGAAGTATGCCTTTATTTAGGTTTTTGCATTTGGTGTCTTTCTATTTCTTATTTTCAGTGAGCTCCCAAATGGGCACACATTCCGTCTTTAGAGGAAGGAAACACGAGAAACATACTCTCTGATTCTAAGGTCTTAAGGAGCCTCCAAATTCTGTCAATGGATCATCGTCTGATGGAAAAAAACAGCAGAAAACCTTGCTTCTACCTTGCTCCATAAAGCTAGATATCTGTTTCAGAGTGTCTTGGTTCTACGCCTTACTGCTTTCCTTCATCTTCCCTTTTGGAAAATAAAAAGATACACAAAGTTCTCAATTTAAAATACGATGGTGTCTATTAAAGCTTTATCTAGCAGGAATTCCCCAAATCAAGGGTCATGAATTTATTCAACTACCAAGGATTCTGGAAAGTCTGGGCTCTGAAGATGAAGTTAGAAACGAGGGAAGGTTTATTGTTCATTCTACTCGGTAGAAAGCACGGGATCCCATAGCAAGGAAAGGCTTAGCAATCAGAGCAGAATGAAACCAGATTCTCAACATTTGTGCTATAGACCTCACTCCAAAGGGGAACTTTTTTGAGGTATTTTTCCACCCCCCATCTACAGATCCAAATGAAAGGAAACAATTTTTAAGACATGTCTTGTTACCATGATAGAAAAGCAGGACCTTTTACTTTTCTTTCTTTCTTTCTTTCTTTCTTTCTTTCTTTCTTTCTTTCTTTCCTTCTTTCTTTCCATCTAGTTGGGCAATGAAAAGCATCTGATATTTGAGAAATGTAATTTTATAATTAGAAACCTGTCCTACAAGGACTTCCAGGCTCTAATTTGGGAAATTTCCCAAACCTAAATCCCCAGCCTATAGGAGTCCAGTTCTATACGGAGCAGGCAAACTGGACAATCTTTCAGTAAAGGAGAAACGGCCAAGGGGAAGTAAGACTCGCAAGAGGCTGAACATCAATATCAGCTCAAGTCCTTGGGAAAAGCCGCGATATGAGAATAAAGTGGCTGACTGAAAGCTAACCATCAGGGCTTCTCTCACTCTTGGAGCAATCAAATAATTCCAGGCAGGGTTACCGGGTGCTTTGGATGACAGCAGGGGGAGCTCTAACTCTGGAAACCTGTCAGTGGTCACAGAAAGCTATTTACTGGGTCTAGATCTTTCCATGTACTGCTGTTCAGCACTCCTGTGACATCGGTCACAGAGGTCAGTAACAAGAAGCACAGGCAATGTCACTGAACCAGAAACAGGTCTCCCTTCCCGTAGTCCCTGGATGAAGAAAATAGTTAATACCTTTATAGAAACAGAGCTGACTCCCTAGCAGAGGCGTTTTAGAAGCTGGTGACCAAAGTCTTCCAAAGACAGCAAAGAAAAAGCCCTTCCTTCATTCTCGCTTCCCTCCCTCTGCCCCAGGAACAACTCTTTCTCTGTCAGGGACTCCGGTCTGATCCAACAGGTAGAACATCCATTTAGCAGGGGGGAGCCGTCCCAGCTTGTGCAAGCTGCCTGTGGTTGGGATGAACCAGATTTCTTCATGTCATCAATCAGCTCTAAGTCACTGCTGGGTCCCTGCTGCTCTCACTTTGGGTTCCTAGGAAGGAGAAACAAAACCCTTAAGCTGCAACTGTTATCAGGGCCAAGAGACTCCACCTCTTATGTCTTCTGTGCTTGGTGCAGAAGGTTCTACAGAGAGAGGAAGAAAGCCCCACAAAACTCAGACACATAAAAACCATTCCAGGGGCACCTGGGTGGCTCAGTCGGTTGGGCGTCTATCTTCAGCTTGGGTCGTCATCCCAGGATCCTGGGATCCTGGGATCAAGTCCCACATTGGGCTCCCTGCTCAGCTGGAAGCCTGCTTCTGCCTGTCACTCTGCCTGCTTATTCTCTCTCTCTCTCTCTCTGTGTCAAACAAATAGATAAAATCTTTTAAAAAACCCAAAAAACAAAAAACATTCCAGCCCATGAAATATCTGAGAAGCTGCGTGGCTCAGAGCAACATCTCCCCCTCCCCCACGGAAGCTTTTACAAGTCCTAGGAATTCTACAGTTCCAATGAATAAGTGAAAAACCCACTGAATTTGCTTTAATCCAGTCTTTTCATGATTTATCTGACCATGAAATATCTTTTCCTCTCCAGAGAGTACCTACAGCCCAGGCCTTTGTGTTCTGTGGAGCACACTTTGAGAAATGCTGAGTACGGATTAAAAAGAAATATTCTAGGGGTGAAGAAACATTTGCATTCTGCAGATTGGCTCTGAATCTAACTGTTGCTGTTATTTTTGTCCAGTCACCTAGCCCCTCTGGTCCTTAGTTTTCTCTTCTGCAGAGTGACCATTCCTCTAGTTCTACAGATCTGTGTAGCTCCCCACTGGAGGGGAATTCCAGATATTCAAATGCATTCAGAGTTCCTAAAATTGTGCTTCTGAACATGGAAACTGATCGCACATTTATGTTGAAAGTAGGTTGTGGGCTTTTGGCTACGAACAGACAAAAATCATCTGGCAAGAGGATATTCCTCTTTGTATTTGGCTTCTAAACTATGCAAGTCCTGTGGCTCCTTCTGTGTCTTTATCTGTCCGCTTTGTTTAATCCATTGAATAGTTGTACACATCATTCTCTTTGCTTTACATGTATAAGACTGCAAGGGTTTTGTTGTGTTTTAATTCATGTAATGAGTGGATTTTACTTTTTGAGGACATTTATCCAGAATTTTAACAGGGATTCCATGAATCACAAGGATTTACAGGCTCCTCTGAGCATGATCTGGAGCACCTGCCCGTGGTAGTTAGGGACCGACATTAATGAAATGGTGCAGGTTGGAAAGCATACACCTGAAGGTCTATTTCTAAGTAGCTGTAAGGGACAATGGTTGGAGTGATCATGTCTTCTGTGTTAAAAGGACCTTTCTGCTCATTCCCAAACCCTTGCCTCTCCTTCATTTGGGAGTGGGAATGGTATTACCTTGAATGCCGTTCCTTGGGTATGTTGATGCAGGTGTATCAGAAGGAAGAAGGGAAATGCGGTTTTGCAGTATGATGTTACTGGACATTCATCTTGCTCATTCCATCCGCATGTGCTTGTTCAACAGTGTTGAACAAATCCAGCAAGTACTGATTAAGCACCTACTATGTACCAGGTGCTTATTCCCATTAAATGAAAAGTCCTCTCTAAGCTCCAACTTAAATTCTGGCTCCTCTCTGGAGACATCCCTGCTATTTCCAGCTTTCACGGATATGTGCCAAATGCTAAACTGTTCTAGTTGGGGTCACACAGTTTAGCACTCATTATATTCTGTCTTATTGCTGTGGTTTCATATGAATCCCTAACTAAGAAATAAGCTTTGTGAGAGCAAGGGCTGTATCCCAACACTCTTTTCTTTGCTTTATGGAGCCTCCATAAATACAATTCACCAAATCATAGCAAATCACAACAGAATCTGGGGAATCCTTCTGACAACAGTTCTCTGCACCTCAGACTCACAAAATGTACTTTTAAGCCTGTGATATCTGTTGTGCGGTATGTGCTCATAACTATCTGTTATGTCTACTGTCTGTTTCAGTTGGTTTCGTTTCAGAATTAGAGGGTCTGATTTGGAGTTTACTTCTATTTGTTATTGATAATGTTGTGAGCTAAGATTTGTTAAACTGCACAGAATTAAGTGCCTTTCTGGGTGGTCTAAATTCATCTGCAAAGGCAACTTCCACTGATGTGGTCTTTTCCCTAGCTTTCTGTTTCACTAGTTTGTGGCTAATTATGAGGGTTTCAGTCAGTTCAGTGTAGCCACAGATGGCACCAACACCCCAGGTGGCCCAGAAGAGGATTTGTGGGGCTGTGGCGCCTGGGCTCCTTCAGAGAGACCCACAGGGAAATTAGCAATGTGGTTGTGGTTTTGTGTCTCTGTCCCTCTCACACCTCTCCTCCCAGCATCCTCGTATCTGCCTCTGGAGCCTCTACCTCTGTCCATCCTGGAGCCCAACTTAGGTGTTCCTGCTACAAGGCTACTACCTAAGTAAGGTGGGGGCTGATAAGTGTTCCCAGTGGGACCCCTCCCAAGTGTGTACCTGCATGAAAAATTGATCTTGGATATCCAAAAGTCCTTCACAAAGCTTAACTTGACTGGTCTTTCCCAGTAACGTCTACATATTTTTACAGTTAACAAAACACTTTCATGCACAGTGTCAGTTGAGCTGCAGAATAACCAGGTGAAGCAGGGGAAGTGATGGGGAAGCCAAGGACAGGTGACCTGGGCAAAGTATGGAAGAGTTGGCAGGGCCAGAACCAGGTTTTTCTAACACCCCCCCCCCCACCACCTATGTTTTGTCTTATATCATGGTTCTTGATAGATCCATCCCTCATCCTCATAGCCTGTAATGGGGTGTAGTAGATGAGTGTTAAGTCTGAATACCTGGGACTAAAAGTAGGTCTGCCCCTCACAAGCAAGTGGACAATGGTGACAGTGACAGGAATGGCTCCCCTGTATTCAGTACTTTCTAGTTATGAGGAATTGCATGCATATTATCTCATTGTCTTAATCCATTTGGGCTGCTAATACCAGAGACAAAGTGGTTTCTAAACAGCAAACATTTATTTCTCACAGTTCTGGAGCCTGGGAAGTCTGAGATCAGGGTATTAGCAGATTCGGTTTCTGATGAGAGCCTGCTTCCTGGCTCATAGATGGCCATCTTCTCACTGTGTCCTCACCTGGTGGGAGGGGTGAGGGAGCTCTCTGGGGTCTCTAACAAGGGCACAATCCCTTTCATGAGAGCTCCTAGTCACTTCCCAAAGGCCCCAACTCCAAATATCATCACACTGGGGGCTAGGTTTTAACTTATGAATTTTGGGGGGGGGACACCAACATTCGGTCTATAGCACTCATGTAATACTCGTGACAGCCCCAGAGGCATGTACTGTTACCCTGTTCTATAGTGAAGCTTAGAGCAGGGTTTCACGGTCACTAACCAATGCTGCTCAGAAGAAAAGCCATGCTTTGTCTGCTTTTAGCTTGTGATTATCCACAGTTTCTTCATTGGTTGTTGAGAGGTTTAAACAAGATAAATAAATGTCTAGCATGATGCCAGACTGACCTGTGATGAGCTCACAATAAACACTAGGTCTTTCTGCCTCTTCCCCTGAGCCTAGGGACTTAATCATGCTTCCCCCCCCGCCCCCCGCCGCCATGTAAATATTCCCTACAGTACAGTGCTTTGCATAAGTTGGTTCTCAGTAAATGTTCATTGAGTTAATTGGAAATCAAAGCTGAGAGTGAGGAAATCAGTTTGCTTCCCTAAGCAGGTGGGGGAAATAAATGAAGCAGCCACACTATGGCGGCTGATGGTATCTAGGTTGGAGCACAGTGACACCAGAGTTGTGGGTTTGGTCCCCAACCACTGTTTTCCTGGTTCTTTGCCCATCGCCCTGGCTGTCCCTTCTTATTCTCCTTGTAAGCTTTCTCTGTTCACCCTCATTTTCTTGTATCTGAGAGTTCTGTCTACACTGGTAACTCGCAAATCCCTTTTACAGCACCGACCTCCTTCCTGCAGGCACATTTATATCATCACCTCCTCAGCTTGGAGCCCCACACCTCAAACATCGCATATCCTGTATTGAATTCATTATTCCCTCATCATATTTAGCTGCTTTTCATTTTAAGCTCATTTGAATCATTTCAAGTAACGATGGTTTTATTGTAAGGATACACATGTGAGGGAACCTGTTAAAGCTGAAAAAACAAAAAACAAAGCCAGGTCCCAGGGGAAGAGAAACCATAGTGGATCAGGAAGAGTGGGACCCCAGAGCAGCCTTTGGAACATTAACAGCAGGACCTAGCATGCTTTCAGTCTGGTTGCATTGCTAACCTTACTCAGCTCTCCTCCAGACTCTGCCCTACTTTGTACTTGCTACTGCGTGGCTGGTCTACCCTACAGGCTGTGCGGCTTTTTTTTTTTTTTTTTTTTTAACCTCATAGCCTCTGTTAAGTTTCCTCTTCCTCATCTTGCCCATAGCATCTGGTTCTTCATAACCCTGGCTTGCCTTGACCCCTATGGAGTCTCCAGCTCATAGAGTATGGAGTCTCTGTGCATTCTGCCAGCTTTAGCTCCCACTGAATACTACCACTGGATCCGCATGAATCACTTTCTCAGTATTTTTGCAGTTCAAACTTGAGAGAATCTGATTGCCAGGCACATCTTTTCTTGTCAGGCCACCTTGCTAGATGTTGACCAGCATATGGATTGCTATCATTGGGTCAGATCCAGTCCAGTCAGCTGTGGCCAAGGGTGGGACCCCTGGGCTGTCTTTCTTCAAGTGTGTTTCCACAGCCCAAATGTTCTACGTTAAGTGACAAAGTCAATTGTAAAGGATTGCATATTGCATGATTCCACTTATGTGAAATGCCCAGAATAGGCAAATCTATAGAAACAGACTGGAGATTAGTAGTTGCCTTGGGCTGGGGGTAGGGGCAGGGAATTGGAGGATGATGGCTAAGGGGTGTGGTGTTTCTTTTGGGGTGATGAAAATGTTCTAAAATTGATTGTGGTAATGGTTGGAAAATTCCAAGAACATACTAAAAGACATTGAAGTGTACACTTTTTAAAAAAAGATTTTATTTATTTATTTGACACAGAGAGAGAGTGCATGTGCAGGCAGAGGGAGAAGCAGACTCCCCGCTGAGCAGGGAGCCAGACATGGGGCTCGATCCCAGGACCCGGAGATTGTGACCTGAGCCAAAGGAAGATGCTTAACCGACTGAGCCACCCAGGTGCCCCGACATGTACACTTTAAATGGATGAATTGTATGGTAAGTGAATTATATCTGAATAAAGTGTTTTAAAATAAGAGTATATGGTAGGGCAGTTTTCCATAGAAGGGGCTGAGGACCAGGCAGATATTGTATCCTCCTTAATTGTTTATCTTAATAAGTGACTCCACTTTTCACCCATTTTGCCAAATCTAAACTCTGAAATTCATCCTGACATCCCCACCTCTTTCAATTTAATGATTACCTACTTCTCTGATGCCAGCAGTGATGAGTGTGGTAATCGGGCCTCGGTCTGGGTCAGGTGCCCATCCTCTGTGCTCCAAAAGCATCTCGTGCATGAGCGTCTCATTTATTATTCCACATTATAATTGGGGCCCTGCTAGCAAGTCTCTGAGGGCCTTTCATCTCCATTCCTAGCATTATGCCTGATGCTCTAGGTAACCTTATGTGGATGGGATGGGTGGATGGGATGGAATGAGGGGATGAGTGAAAGGGAAGGGCATTGTCTCTACCCATGACTACTGCCTGCTTTTAGAAATCTTACCAATTCCCTAAAATATGTGTGCCAGTGGAAGAATGAATGAGGACTAGGTAGATCAGTATAGCTCCACCATTGTAATCTACTGAAGAATCCAAAACACAAATGATGTTAATGAGGTTTAGCCTGTTACTGTTGGAGTAGTTAGCTGGGGCAACTGACAAACTTCCAAGGACTCAGTTTCTACTCACTGTGATTTGAGTTGAGTTTCGGATGTGCTCTGTGGTATGATATGCTCCTTGGGGTAAGGGCAGACTCAGTGCTAACAAAACATTATAGACCCGATGTTTTCAGTCATCTCTCTTTCGTGCCAAGGCCCTTGAATGAAAGATCTGGGGCATGAAAGGCAGGAGGATGGGAGAAGGAGAGGGGAGAGAGGAATGGACTTCTCAGAGAACAACGATTGATTTGAAATATGAAACATCTTATTGATAAAAGCAAAGCCTAGACGGAAGGAAGCAGTTTGATATAGCACACTATCTGAAAAAAATCATGTGCATCTGTTTAGCACAATATACAACATAATGACAGCAATCTTCCCTGTTTGTATCTATTCATCTGATTATACAGAGTAACAATTCTTTTAGTTACACATTTATTTACCCAGGGATTTTTTTAATGGATAATAAGTTAGTAAATCAGATAGCATGTGTTCCGGATAATACTTTAGTAAACTGTCTACCACACATGACAGTTGCAATTCACATTTTATGTAACATCCAGTGTTCCATTAATACACATAGCACAATGTGAAGCTATGAGCAGCTCTTCAAGAAGGACAAAGCAGATTTTAATGATTATTTAATATTGTTTGATCTAGACACATATTATGTTGAAAAGCTACAGACCAGTCCTGCAATGCACCACAGATGTGACGAGAAATGTGGACTATTTGAAGTAGAATCCAGTGGCCTTCTTTTGATGCAGTTGCCATGGTTGTTGGTACTCAAGTTCCCAGTCTCAACAATTACATTACAAGCTTTTTCTAACTGGTGAAAATGCAAACTTGAATCCCAAAATACATGTATTGCTTCATGGCAAAATAATGAGCACTAAAGAAGAGAGGAGCATGTTTAACTTAAGTCATTGAAATATGATAATAAAAATATAAATAATTCTCTCTTTCTAAAGTGAACACAAAAGTCAACACAATTTCTGATCCTTTCCAGAATGTTGAGTGGAGCAGGAAGTCTTACTGTTTAAGACTTGAATGGAAGATGGGAAAAGGGCACTGCTAGGAAAAGGGCTTGCTGCCACCCCCCCCCC
>NW_024423343.1:57451957-57499964 GCF_017311325.1 Ursus maritimus | reverse complement strand
AAAAAAAAAAGAACCCATAGAGGTAAAACCAAACACTAAGCTACTTGGCTACAAGAAGCCCTTAACCACCACGACCTTTGCCCCCCCCCCCCCCCCCGCCCCCGCCCCGCTGACCTGGGGTCAGACTGCCAAGAAAAGGCAGCTGCTGCCCTTGCAAGGCCCACATGTAAGGATGATCTCTGACTTATCCAACAATATCTACTTGCTCTGTGCCTCATCACAAAGCTCATGGGGCTTCTCAAGGTTATTAAAATGAGATCTGTTGTGGTCTTAATGCCACATTGTATGTATATCTTAAAGAAAATCCCTTGGGTCAGATTCCCATTGCACCCCACATTTGTAGGGTATCACCAGAAAGGGATACTGGAACTCTTATTATTCAGCAAGTTATTGAACAGGGAGCATTTGCAGGCACTCTCTGAGCTGCTCTGAGTCATTTCCTGAAGGGAGAAGAGTCTACATGTTAGATCTGATCAGATATAGACAACAGCAAGACCTTTCTGTTGCTCCCATGGAGAGGCACGTGACAGTATTATTGGATATGGACTCATCTTGGCTTTTTCTTGCACAATCCCACCAGACAAGCTCCTTAGCCAGGGACTCCACAGCTTTGAGAAGGCAATTCCTTGGGACAGGATGGAAAGACATTGGATATTTGAGCTACTTTCTTGAAATAATTTAGCAAAATCACATTTGTTTCAAATTGAAGATATATGGGGGGGGGGGGAACTTGGCATTAATAAGTATCTACTGTTTACCAAGAATTTTCCACATATTTTCTCATCTCATAGTCACAGTGGCCCTCAGAAGTAGGTATTATCACCTTCCTTTTCCAGACAAGGAAACAAGATTCAAATTTGCACAATTAGTCAGGGGCAGTGTCAGTCTCTGAAGCCAGCACTAGCTGCCTCCAAAGCCTGTGTAGTTTCTCTGTGCTTCATGCCTCGCTGCACAGTAGTGTTCTCTGTGAATGAAAAATATACCATTGCCCCTATTCCACACCTAAGATTCTGAAGAAATTGGTCTGGGCTGGGGCCAGGGCATCAGTGTTTTTAAAAAGTTCATCCAGTGATTCTACTAAGCAGATAGGGTTAAGAACGACTCAGTTACAGCATACCACCCACAAAATTACAACCCCACTGTAAGTTACATACATTCACCTGAACTACGTAAGGTCGTCATTGACTAATATCATGCCATCTGTATTGGGGGACAGATAAGAAAAAGTGGATGTCCTTGAACACAATTATCAATCCTTTTTATAAAAAATTCCTCATGCATTAGGCATTCCACAGGGAGACTTTGGATTGTATGGGCCTCTTTTTTTTTTTTTTTTTAAATTCCAATTCAGCAAGCATCTTAATATGTTTTAAATAAGGTCATTGAGCTGTGTTCTAGTAGTGGCTGTATTGTACCAAATCCATTTAAGAAACTCAAGAAAGGAAATGATCAAATGAAACCATATCCTTGACCACAGGGTCCAAAAATGGGTTAAAGTTTAAAATGTAGGCATTTCCGATCGTTTATTTCTTTTATTCATTTTCATGATCTCAGCACTCTCATTTAATTGGATCTTTGTTTTAATAACTAGAATCTAGCTGTTCACCTGGCAAGTTATTCTGGTGCTGCGGAGATCCATTCTGTGGATGAGACATGGTAAAACCTATGCTATTAAACGTGGATTTGCATTTGAATCAAAACTAACTTCTTTTTTGTTTTTATTTTTTTGGTACCATGTGTACTTTCTTTTAACATGTTAGTACCATTATTTTCCCCAAGGCCATGAGGGCTATTTCTAAGGCACAAAAATCTCCAAAAAAACCCCAAACCAAAAATCAACCCACTCATAATCTATGAGTTAAATGATGTAACCAATATGCTTGTGGTTAGAAATTTTAATGCTTATTGGAGGAAATGCTCCAAAATGTTAACAGTGGCCATCCTTGTTGATTAGAGGTACATGTAAAAAAAAAAATCCAAACTAAACCCAAACACTTTTTTTTAGATTTTTAAAACTGTTTATATCTATGTAGTCCTATTTATCATTTTCTTGGAAGACCATGGCTCTGGGTCATTTTCAGGAGTCTTTTTCTTTTCTTTTTCTTTCTTTCTTCTTTTTTAAAATTGCATCTTAGTTCAGTGACTTGCTCTAATAAAAGCCTTTTATTTTAAACATATGGGAGTAGAGATTAAAAACACTGGCATTTTTGCTGAAAATCTTCTAAAATGAACAAATATGCTTCTAAAGCTTCCTCAGACTTGAATTTCTTTGAACTACTCAATATACATACACATAGATAGATAATGTATATCTCTATATATACATATATATATGTGTGTGTGTATGTATATATATATATATTTTATCTGATTCCAGATTTCATTGAAGAAGTAAAAGTAAAGCATTATGTATGGTTTAACAAGGAAGAAGATAAGCAAAAATAAGGAGGCTTAATTCCCACGAATTCTTTTAACATCACACTATATCAGAATGCCGGTGGTTGATCCTGGTCACATGACCTGAGCCAGCCACTTTACCTCATTTGCCTCAATTTCTTCATCTGCCAGATGGGACCAATATTTGGTAACTTCCCAGTGGGGTTGTTGTGAGGACTAAAGAAGTTAATATATGGAAAGTGCTCAGAACACTACCTAGCACATGATAAGTGCTCAATATATGATAGGTATTTTTGTTATTATTATTTTACATGTAATAGATACTTAGATCAATGGCCAAGATAGTTAAGTTATACAAAGTCTACTTGGATAGCCTATGTTTTAAAAAAGATTTCACTCTTAGTTGAATGTTCCTAAGCAAGGAGAGCACTCACAGGAGGCAGCTAGTGGGAAGTAGAGAGCAGCTGTTTCCTCTCCTTGCTTCAGGGCAATGCAAAAACTTCAGTTGTTTTGTTTTTGTCCCGGGATGCTGCCCTGGGAACTTCAGTAGATACTGGAGACAAGTTCAGAGTTACACTCTGATGGCCAGCAGTTTATGTTCCTGACCCAGGGCCATAGGCTAGGATTTTATCAAGAAACCATACTCTGAGCCTAGACTTGCATAGAGATCTTTTACTTGGGGTACAGAAGGGTTGTAGCACATTTTCTTCCCTTCCTCTCCCAGCTCCTCCTTCCTCCCCTCTTTCCTTTCTTCTCCTTTCTTTCTCATTCTCTTTTATTTATTTTCTTTTTATGTTTTTTTTTAGCATTTCAGTTATTTTTAGTCAAAGAAAAACAGCCTCTTCCAAGGGTGACAAAGTGAATTGAAAGTCGGAAGGAAGCAGGGTGTGGGCTGCTCAAAGCTCTTGCTCCAAAATCTAGAGGTGAGAAGGCCCTCCCAAGAACTCAAGGGTGATTGGCCAGCAGAGGGATGCCTTTGATGACTTTGGTCACTGGATTGGTCTAAGTAGGCTCTAAGGTGATGTCCATCTGCTAGTTGGTTGACATTATTAACATTATTATTCTTGGGGGTATTAAATAAAGGAATGATGCATGGAGTGAAAAGAATGGATTCAGTTAGATTCTGAATCACAATCAGAAAATAGTCTTTATCTGGTGCAACCATAATTTCATTTCTCTTGGAGCAAATTTGAAGGAAGGTGAGGTCATTCTGGGGGTTGATTTCACGCATGGCACTCCAGGTCTTTAAGATGAAGGTATGCATGAGGTTGGCGTGCTGTGTGGTGTCCATGCTGCTCTTGATGGGAATGCTTTCTGTGTTCACCATCATGATTCCCCCTGCTCCCTTCTGTCTCGGAAATGGCTTTAGTGTCTCCTCTACCTTGCCATCTCTGACCGATCAGGTAGCTCTGTGTCACCAGCACTCAGTCCCTCATTCTCGTTCTTTTAACAAGTTATCTATTCTAAAAAAAAAAAAAAAATCCCTTTATGTCCCTGTTTGATCAATAAAAAGCAGTGAATAATAGTGGAATAAGTTAACTAAATAATAGTGGAATAAATTAACTAAAAAGTTAATTCTATTGCTAGTGTAGCAAATAGCGCACACTGCTTATTCAGTGTTGGTATTCTGTGGCATGTATACTAGTATTGTGGGCTCTCCCTGGGAGAAAACCCCCAAACATGCATAGACATAGAGGTCATCCCCCCTTTCCTTTTCCTCCTCCTCATCCTCAGGAGCCCTCCTCCAGCCTGGTGGGGGGAAGGGGTGCTGAGGGAGAAGTTGCTAGCTCTTTTGCCTAGGATTTCTCACCTTGCTCCAGCCCCTTAGAGCCCGTGGGCTCTGAAGGAATGCGTTTCTTAAATCTCTATCAGCTTTTACTTAACTACTGCATTCGATTACAGCATTCTTTCCAGCAGCATTAAATATTAGAATAAAAATGATTTTCAAAAATACCCTTCATGTCTTCTCTTATAACTTGGACCACATTTTGAGTGCATGCAGCTAACTACAAGGCATTCTTTCTTTGGCTGTAAGTTCAGATGTCTTGTCTTCATTATGGAACAGTCCCACACAAGCCCCAAATTGCTCATATTTCACTTTTATGTCTTCCGATTCACTTAGTATATTATTCTTAAATCATCTATTAAAATTCTTGACTGTTTCCTTTAATTTTTGCCTCTACACTTTGATATCCCCTCTGTCTTAAAGCTTATACTCAATTTCTCCTTAAAGAAACGCAGAAGGCCTAAATTACCTAGTTTTTGCATATCCCCCCCTCCTCACCCCATGATAGGTTGTTCTTTTAGTGATTACCAGTCCTGGGCTTGCCACCTACCTTAGGATAGAGAAACTTAAATGTCATTGCTTATGTTTGGTTGAGGACCAGTAAATCTGATTAGTCACAATTAAGTCATCAGACCAGGAACCAAGAAAAGGGACTTAAAAATGATGCATGAAGCCATCTTTTATTAGAATATAGGTTTTTGGGGTCTGGATGGATCTCAGAAATAAATGAGGTGTGTCAGACATTTTCTAGATGAAGAAACCAAAGACCTGAAAGGTTACTTTTCTTGGTCAAGTGCCACACAATTAATGGTGTAAGTCTAAGCATCCTGACACCTCCTAGCATAGCACTTACATTCATTCATTTCCTTCCTTCCTTCCTTCCTTCCTTCCTTCCTTCCTTCCTTCCTCCCTCCCTCCCTCCCTTCCTCCCCTCCTTCCCTCCTTCCCTCCCTCCAATATTTTTTCATGCCTACTGTGTACATGTTTCATAATAAACAAGGGACCACTAGTGATTTATCTTTGGAATTAAAAACCTGGACAAACATATGATCTGACAAGTAGCAGAGTGCTAAACAGACACGTAGGAATAAGAACAACACTGGAAAAATCTGTAGTGTGGTCCCTGTCAGTGTAATGTAATGTTCCATTAATAACACATACCACGGCACTCTTACTATAATACTATAGAACCTTGATTCAAAACAAGGCAAAAGAACTAAAGGACAATAAGAAAGTACACATACACTTTCAAATCCATACACAGAGATGGAGCCGCCTCAGATGTAATTCAGCAGACAATTAGTACCCTGACATTTTGGCAAAATTTCCAGGCATTTCCATAAATCCTTTTTAGATTCTTTTTCCCTCCAGCTCAGCAAGACGGTCACATTTTTCTGGGCCTCAGACAAACAATAGCCTCCAAATGATATTTAAGAACAACCCCCTGGCATGACAACGGAGGCTCAACCCATCTCGGAAAAAGGAAGGTCACCATATGCCCTGTGCTCTTTGTGCAGGGCCTCACTGCCATTTTACAGCTGCCTTAGCCTTTTTATTTTACTTTGGGAGACAAGGGCTCAGCTAAAATGCGTAAAGGGGATTTAGGATTAAGCATCATCTTCTATCTCTCTAACCTGTAACATCTTTCATCCTAACAAAGGTGGGAGGAGCTGAAGAGAGAGCTGAGGCTAACAGGAGGAGGGCAAGGAGGAAACCAGCAGACAATGGGGGGGGGGCAAGGGAGAAAGCCATCTTTTCTAACCTTGCTGTCCCTCTCACCCTCATTTTTTCTTCATCATACAGAAGCACCATCTGTTCACAGACTTGATGCGTTTGCATTTGTTTTCCATTCAGTAACAGCTTATATAGGAAGCAGATTATGAAGAGAGCAAATATGCCACCGACTGGATCAGTGACTGTACATTGTTCATACCCCTTAAAACTTTGCAAAAACACTGCAGCAAGCTCTGTGTGGGTCCTGACCAGTGCCTAGCTCCGGTGTGCTGGCCTTGATTAGCACCACCTGACTTTGATTAGCCCCTTTATGCCAAAGCCTCTCAGTGTTTATGCACTTCATTTATACTATATTTTAAAGTAGGCTTAAATGATGTTTTTAAAAATTTTTCTAGTATGCTAGCTTAACAAGAGCATAAACAATTTGAGAACAGGGAATTTATGGTCTATTTCTTGTTGTATGCCCTTTTCTCTGGTCAACCAGAGAGCTGACTCTATAATACATTGACATTTGGCAAAATTTCCAGGCATTCTTTTAAATATGTAGACTTATTCGATCATACTTTCAGAAGTAACATGTGAGAATAAATTACAGGAGAGAGAAGTGCTTATAGATCTATATATAGTGCAAAAGATCGCTTTTTGCTATCTTAAAATAGAAAAGATATACTATACTGTCTTTGACATTTTTAGGCATCCCTGAAGAAATGATCCAGTTACAATGATCTTCACACTGGGTCAGAATATGTCCCAGTTATGTGACTCTGATATGCAAAAAGGCCCACATATAATTCCACAGAGCTGATATACTCAAGATTACATTCCTAAATATCACTGGACATTTTAGTTACTTTTGAAACTTTGAATTATAAATAATGCTGGGTCGAATCTTTGAGCACAGAGCTCTTTCTTTTTCTTTTTTTTTTTAATTTTTTTAAAATTTTTTTAAAGATTTTATTTATTTATTCGACAGAGGTAGAGACAGCCAGCGAGAGAGGGAACACAAGCAGGGGGAGTGGGAGAGGAAGAAGCAGGCTCATGGCGGAAGAGCCTGATGTGGGGCTCGATCCCAGAACGCCGGGATCACGCCCTGAGCCGAAGGCAGACGCTTAACCGCTGTACCACCCAGGCGCCCCAAGAGCACAGAGCTTTTTCTGTTTTTAGAATTAGTTTCTTAGTGTTACAAGAAGTAGATTTATAAAATCAAATGAGTGATATTTTGAATTTAATCTTCAAACTCTACTGTTTAAGAAAAGTTTACTGTTTTAAGTAGGGATATGGAAGTCAGGACCACTAATTCATCATTGCATTTATACATCTTCACCCAGACTTTGTTGAATACTCTTGGTACATTATTTAACTAGAGTTTTCAGCTGTCAAACAAAACTTAATCCTTTATTTACCTGAAGTAACCCCCCCCCCGTTTTTTTTTTAAGATTTTATTTATTTATTTGACAGAGAGAGACACAGTGAGAGAGGGAACACAAGCAGGGAAAGTGGGAGAGGGGGTAGCAGCCTCCACTCTGAGCAGGAAGTCCTACACCAGGCTTGATCCCAGGACCCTAGTATCATGACCTGAGCCAAAGGCAGACACTTAAGAACTGAGCCACCCAGATGCCCCTGAAGTACACCTTTTTGAAAAAAAGATTTATTTATTTCTTTTAGGGAGAGAGAGCACATGAGCTGGGGAAGGGTCAGAGGGAGAGAGAGAATCTTAAGCAGACTCCATGCCTAATGTGGAGCCTGATGCAGGGCTCAATCCCAGGACACTGAGATCATGACCTGAGTGGAAATCAAGAGTCGGCCACTTAACCAACTGAGCCATCCAGGCGCTCATATTTACCTGAAGTACCCTTAAGATCTAGGAGTATAAATTGCTATTAATATTATTTTTTAGGGGGTTCCTGAGATCAAGGCCCACGTGGGGCTCTGTGCTTGACATAGACTCTGCTTAAGATTCTCTCTCTCTGAAATAAGTCAAGCAGAGAAAGATAATTATCATATGGTTTCCCTCATATGTGGAACATAAGGAATAGCGTGGAGGACCACAGGGAGAGAGAGGGAAAACTGATTGGGAAGAAATCAGAGAAGGAGACAAACCATGAGAGACTCTGGACTCCAGGAACCAAACTGAGGGTTACAAGGGGGCGGTGGGGGATGGGGTAACCAGGTGATAGGTATTAAGGAGGGCATGTGTGGTGATAAGCACTGGGTGTTATATGCAACTAATGAATCGTTGAACACTACATCAAAAACTGATGATGTACTATATGCTGGCTAATTGAACATAATAATAAAAAAATAAAATAAGATTCTCTCTCTCCCTCTCTTTCTGCCCCCCCCCCCACTCCCGAGCACATGCACTCTCTCTCCAAAAGATTATTCTTTATTTTTCTTCGAAATTCCATGAACATTTAAACACTGCTACAGAATGTGAGTGAGTGGATTAAATACTTACTTAAGACTTGAATGTACTATTCTGGTATTATAATACATTTTGTACATACCATAAATTGCCTAGACATCAGACTACAAAAGTGCAATGAAGAATTGTCAAATTTTAAACTCTAAATGTCATAGATTAATAATTATACACTGATTTTTTAAAGAGCCAAATTTAACTCTGATATAATTTTTTATCTTATTTCATATTTCCTTGGGGATTTTTACTGTGTTTTAAAAATTTAAATTAGATTAGTGGAGCAGAAAAATCTCAGATGTCCATTTTAAATTGAAATTGCCATGTAGATTTCAAGAGTTATTTTATGTTGAACTACTTATGGACTCAAACTTTTTTTTCAGTTAATGCACCTAATTGCCTTATGTTAATAGTGTACACTTCTTGGCTAATAATTTCTCTTTTATTACGTTTGAGCATAAACATTCTTTTGTTTGAATAGAGCTTTTTACTTTTCACTCAAAATTATCTGCATATAAAATAAGTACACAAGATAACTTTAGTGGCATATCACAGTGGCCAGGCTTAACCACAAATACGCTGCCGTATCACTGGATCCCATTCCTATGTGTGCTCCGGGCACAAGTACACGCTCTGACAATCTACTGATAAGCATAAAAATCCTTTAACTTCTCACAGAATGGCCTTGGCCATTCCAGTGTAAAGCTTATAATAATTAATGTAATAGCACCCAATTATCAGACAGAAGATAGTCCTCGGGCAAGATTGTGAATTTACATTAAATCTTGTATTTTCCCCAGCTTGAATTTTCTTGGATCTGCTCTAATTTCTTTTGAATGCTGAGTCCATGCTAGTGTGCACAACCGAGAAGGGGTTATGTAGAGCTAGGTGAGTTGGGGGGAGAAAACCTGGCACAGTTACCCTACTGAGCAAGGAAGTGCAAACATTTTCAACTATTCCTGCCAAGGGGTTCCAGGGCTTAAACACAGGAGGGGATCTGATGTGTCCTTTAAAGTCTTTCATCTGTATCAGCTCAGAGCGTACATACAGCAATCCAGGCAGGCCCAGGGTGTTATGGGAGCCTGGAATCACCTCTTGGGGTCACTCACAAACCTGCAGATTTCATTCACTTTTCCAGAAGTTTGGAAGAACAGAACCCGCTGTTCCCTGTTTCCATCCTAGCCTGGAGAGCACTGCAAGTGAGAGTATGAATTCCTGCTGCTTATCCCCACAGACAAAGCATCTGCCCTTTGGATGGCGCCTCACAGAAGGTACTCCAGACTTCCCTACTCTCTTTGAGCCCCGTCTCTCTGACAGGCATTCCCTTTGACCCACTTGAATTCGAGTGTGTGTGATGTCACTTGGATGTTGTCCTCTCTCTCTCTCACTCCCCTTTCCAGGCTTAAACTCAAAACATTCCCTTACCAACCTTGCTCCCTCTTCTGCATTAGAGCTCATTTGTTACGGGGGGATGGTGTGTGGATGGATTCTGTGGTGCTCACACAGATTCCCCTTCAGGGGCCTACAATGTGCTGCTAATGACTCCCAGCCAGTCTTTCCCAGGGAATTGCCTTTGGCCAAGGTCATGCATGCCCTGTGCCCGAGGCTGCCTGTATGCAGGGACTAGCCAAGGAGAGGAAGAGGTTAAATAGGCCCAGCAGCCTTGGCCAGCTGCTACCACATCATAGTTCAACCTCTCCCCCTGCCAGTCCCTCTCCTCTCACTCCCTCACAGGTGGTTGCTTCTGAGAACCATCCTCCCAAAACCTCTTGCATGAAATCTCAGAGTCTTAAGGTCTATCTCCAGGGAATCTGACCTGTGACAGGGCATAATTCAGGTGGTGCCATATGCTACTTTGTAACAAGATTATTTGTACTGATTATGCCATTTTTAGGTGGTGCTAGAACCCTACAGGGACCAATAAATAGTTTTGAACTAATAGAGAAATAAGATGGACAAGTTAGGCAAGTGTGGGATCAAAACATCACCTTTACTACCGAGAAAACTGATCCCAGGATTAGAACCTCTATCTGCAGAAATGAGTGGCAGTGTCTCTGCTCCCTGCCACCGCAGTGCTGGACCCCAGCCTGCCCCACAGAACACACAGGTGTGGGCACAGTGCAGAAGTCTTGCTTCCTGCAGGCAGACTCTTCCTGAGGATGAATGAGGCTTTGTTCGTTGTCTCGAACGCATTCCTGAGTATATCACTCCATCTTCCCAGAGGAGGAAGGAATTGAGAAGTGAGCCCAGGAATGTGATGCTGGGTAGCTTCCTACCCATGGAAGGTAAGGAGTGAGGAAACAATTCTCTCCTTAATAGGTGGCTATCTCCCTTTTGAATTCTTGGGAAATCAGTCCTTTAACAAATAATTTTCCAATATCTTTAGTACCTATCATGTGACAGGCACTGTTTTAGGGAACTCAGATGTGAGCAACAGGCAAAAATCCCTGTCCTCGTGGAGGTTACAATCTAGTGGGGGACACAGAGATAAACAAGGGAAATAAGGAAAATATATAGTGGGAAGGGTAGTTATGAGTGAGCAAGAGAAACTATAAATTGAGGAAGGGTGGATGAGGGATCGTGAGAAATGGTGCCAAAAGGGACATGGAGAAAGCCTCCCTTCTACTTGAGTACAATGGGACCAGGGGGTTAATATCTGCCAGTGGAATTCTGGGGCCCATTCCAATTCCCATCCCCTCTGACACTCCCTGTTTCACAGCCCCACCTTCACCTCCAGCCCCACAAGATTCTTAATTGCTCTGTGAACATGAGCACTCACTGCAACCTTGCAGCCTTCTAGCCCATCCTCTTCAGGGGCAGTGACAGTTGGTGGCCTTGACTGTGGCCTTGAAGATATGGGCATTCTGGGTGTTTACCCCTGGCAGAAGTTCAGCAATCCTTCTCTGTCTGCAGTTTTGCTCTTTGCCAGAGACCAGTGCTGGTGTAGCTGGCTGTGACTCAGCCAGCCCTGAAGGGACCTGTACCACCTAAATCCAGATAGAAGTTGGCTCATGCAGTGATGTTTGTACCTTCAGCTTTGCTGCTGTAATATGAACCCTGGATCAAGAGATTCTGTCAGCAGTTAGGAACTAGGAATAGCTTAGGGGAGTCCTGGCATGCTAGATATTTCTTAGTTTGTGTTCCTCCTGCCTTCTTGGAATCACACCCCCTTTCTTTGGGGGAGCTGTTTTCTCTACCCTATATAGACCAAATATTCTCTACCCTATATAGGCTAAATGGGGAATTCATACTTTAACATGATCCCACTTGCCTGTACATAGTGTTTGGTCAAGAGATAGGCCCCAGCCAAGCTGAGCTAATCATGGAAGTCACTGCCATGTCCACAGTGACATGTCCCCAGTATGTGACTCAAGAAACCAATCAGAAATTCCCCTAGGGTTTCAGTAACTAAACCTGGGCAGTAGAGAACTTTTTTTCTCTTGAGGAAAAGCTGGGAGATGTGAGCCCATAGTTGCAGCAGCCATGTCTCTGTTCTGTGAGGAGAACTGGGCTGTGGTACGAGAGAGAAACGGATCTACACAGAGAGGAACACATGAGAGTGACTAGCCTGTGTCCCTGGCTCCAGGAATCTCCAGCCACACTCTTGCCCTTCAGGTCCTTGAGCCAGCACCTTCTTATTTTCTCCTTAGCTGGGTCAGGTTGGTCTTAGTCACTTGGAATCAATGGAATCATGACTGCCATACTGGGGGAGAACACGAAGAGTTCATGTTAGCCTCCCTACATCTTCTTCCTACCCTTCTTTGGAGGATTACTTCTTGCATGAAGCTTTTTCTTACTGTCCCAAGAAGAATCGACTCTTCCTCCTTCCTTTGTGCCTACACAGCTCTCCATTTCTTCATTCTCATCTCTTCTTCTCTTCGTGGGGCTTATAATCCTTAGTGTACTTAACTGGTTTTCCCATCTGTCCCCACACAGAGGGTAGAGATTGGTCTTCCTCCTATTCGTATTCCCAGAGTTGGCACATAGGTGCTTAGTATACGTTTGTTGATTGAATGGTACATGGATGGACAGATGAATAAGTACCACCACCATTCAGTGGGTGCCTCTATATGCCAGTCCTTTAATTAAGATTTCAAAATCCAGAGATTCTCTGGGCATTGAATTAATTCTGGGATTTTGGAAAGGTTTTGAGGTTCTTTCCCTCCCTCCCTCTCCCTCTCTCTGTGTCTATCTCTCTCTTCACTCCCTCATTTTCCCTCCCTCACATCCTTCTTTCCTCCCTCTCTCTCCCTCTCTCACATGCACACACATCTCACTTATGGCATTCGCTTCTTTGTACCCGATATTTTTGGTCTTTTGCATAGAGGCCATGTGCTTTTTAAGAGCAAGAGCCATCCATATATTATTCATCTTTGCACCCTCGGGCACCCAGCACAGTGCCTGGAGGAAATGGAGTTAAATGTTTCCTGAATAAACTCTCTGTTTCCATATTTGGGTTTCTCTAGTTTCTTCAATTCAGATCATTTACACAGGTTTCTCCGAAGTGATCTATATGGGAAGTCATTGACTTCCTCATTTGCAGATAAATTTTATATGTAATAGCATTAATGAAAATTGTGAAAAGAGAAAGGGATCTATGCACAATACCAGAGTATTATGTCCAATGTATGTATTAATACCATGTGGCAAGGTACTCATCAAGAAACATCAGTTGGTGGGACAGTTCTTCCCTGTGTGGATTGTCCAGCATATTGACCCAACCTTCCAAATGCCAGCAGGTCCCTCTGTCATTGTGGCAAATCAAAAATGCAGTATAGTTAATTTTTCAAAATATTAACCACAAATGCATCTTCTGGATTAAAAGATAGTTCGTTAGGTACTTATTTGTTTATTTTTGCTATTTAAAAATGTTTCCACCTTATTATTGTAAAAATAATATATGCTCATTATGGAAAAATCTGAAAAGACAAATAGAAGTAAAAAGTGTCCATTCTTCCACCCTTTTTAAGGTTAGCCACTTTCCTACCTTGATGCATATAATTCCACCTTTCCATCCACCTATGTATAAGTGAAAAGAGCATTGTGCTATATGTTTTGTTGTGTAACCTGCATTTTCTCTTAACAGTATATTATAAACACCTCTTTATTGCTGATAAAGACATTTATCTAACATTATCTTTAATGACTGGCAGATTATTTTATTGTCTGAATGTACAGTAATGTATTTTCTCAATCCCCTATTGCTGGACTTTTGTTTGCTCCCAACATTTATGATTATTAACAGTGGTGCAGTGTGGGACGCCTGGGTGGCTCAGTCGTTAAGCGTCTGCCTTCGGCTCGGGTCATGATCCCAGGGTCCTGGGATTGAGCCCCGCATCGGGCTCCCTGCTCAGCGGGAAGTCTGCTTCTCCCTCTCCCACTCCTCCTGCTTGTGTTCCCTCTCTCACTGTGTCTCTCTCTGTCAAATAAATAAAATCTTTAAAACAAACAAACAAACAAACAAACAAACAAACAAAAAAACGGTGCAGTGAACCTCCTTGTTCCATCTTTTTGTAACCTGCCATTGTTTTCTTATGATGATAAGCTCCCAGAGTGGAATATACAGTTTAAAATGTTTTGAGACATACTGACAAATGCCCTTCCCCATTGCCTTTAGTTTAGGGTGCTTTTATAGCTTTCTTTGTAACCATTGAACCAACTTCCTGTCACCCCATGGTGACTTCAAAGTAGTGCTAAGAGAACCCTGTTTTCCCCAGACCTCCTCAAAACCTCTCCCAAATCCCAAAATTAATTCTAGTTTTTTACCACCATTTTTCCTCAGAGTGACCTGTTTTGTTATTTAAGGGCCACCCTGAAATAATTGAGGTACAAAGGCACAAGAAATATTTTAAGTCAGGAAAAGTAGAAAAACCTATAGAGAGCCTCACAGGCATGCCATAGGATCAGTGTAAGTTGATCATTATGTCTCTTAAATATTATTTTGAATATACTCATTATGTATCTTTAAAGTGGTGCTTTGAAATGCTACTTATTACTATTAAGATGTAAATAACCCGTTCTAGGATAAAAGCTGTATGGTTAGAAGGCTTCAAAAATAATGCCCTATGTACAGTTTTCAAAATATGGGACACCCTACTGCTATTCGCCTAGGTCCCTTCCTCGCAGGCCTGAGGCAGCCGATACATGAAGCTGACACACATGTGTGTCTCATGGAAGCTTCTAGAGCAGAACCATGTAAGGCAAAGCTTGGACCCAAAGTCCTATGCTCAGTTGACTCAACAGCCCCTACTTATCTCTATGTGAGGTCAAAATACAAATGCCAAAATTTCACTTTCCCCAGTTTTCTATTTTTGCTAATTGCATTTACCTTGTTCTTTTTATATCCTACACATGTTTGACATTTTAAAAAGGTGTTTTAGCCTCTGCATTTAAGCAAATTGGTCGACAGAACTCCCAGTGAGTCTCAAACTCGGAGTTAATATTCATGGTGTCCTAAATGTTAACACTACCATCAAAGCAGCTTGGTCTGCCTTGGCTCCAGCTAAGTTTAAATTCTATTTAGAGTTACTTGCCTTTTTTTTTTTTTTTTTTTTTTAACGAGTCCATTAACTTGGTCAGTTATTTCACTACTCTTCTTTACACAGGACAGTTAAATTATAATGTTACTTTTAAAAGCAGAGAATCCATAGAAGGTTTGTGTTTGGACAAGAGAATGCTTTTCTGCCAGAGGTGAGGATCTGGGCCTTATGTTCTAGAATGCCTTCTTTAGTAAAAAAGAGCAAACAAATCTCTGGAATTATTGGAGAATGTTCTTCATTTTAGTTTTTAAAAAATGCTTGCTTATTTAATACTCTGTTAATGAGAAGGCATAGAGGACCCCAAAGTTGAGAGGATTGGTCACCAAGTGTGTAATATACTATTGACTTGAAAGTGACTCTGAAAAACAAGGTCATGATACCTTATCAATATGAAATAACAAATGCAGTTATCTCCAGGTATATATGGGGTTAAAATACCATCATATTACACATTCATATTTTTTCTTGCTGTTAATCCCTTCTTTGGAATTCCCACAACACATTCAGAAATACCAGTACCATTCATATTGTCATCCTTGCCAAGAGGAAAAATACTAGACATTTCTATCAAGATGATATTTTCTTTAGAACCATTGCTGTTTCCTTATTTGTCAGAGAAATATATGAGTGAAGTCTTTTATTGAATGTGTATCCCAAATGTTTCCACTTCATCACTCTGGGGTTTCCATCTCAATCGTCTGAGGCCCCATTCTGTTGAACAGTCTTGTAATTTCCACATATCTCTTCTGACTGTCTCTTTTCTAATCCAGTTGTCTGGCTCCCAACCACTGCTCTGCTTTCCTCCTATTTTGTGACCAGGTTCCTGCTCTGTTGTTTTCTCTATCCTACTTTATCCTGACAGTGGATACAGACCTTTCCTGCGATCCTTTAGTGGAAGTTGACACCAGACTGTAACTTTTGAGGGCTCGGGAGCATGGGAAATTAATTAAATCCCAGAGGCCAGGACTGCAGACAGGATTGCTTTCAACATCCATCACCCTATCCATCACAGGGATCCCCACCTGGACTCCTTTCTTCCTAGACTCTGTCAATAACCACTTTGCAGGACCTACTTATCTTTCTTAAAAGGGAGATAGTGTCCCTTTGCCCCACATAGCATGTTTATGTTTCTCTCACTGGAGTCCAGACCCAACCTCGTACAGATCAAGAAGAAGGAAAAGGTTCTTTGTTAACTAGGTCTTCCACCTCTTTGTGTAAGAATTGTTCCTTCCCTGGGTTATGGCTATTTGAATATGTTTACTTCTTTTAGAGGCAACTCTACCCCTGTGACCTTGCCCTTTGACGTATAAAAGACTTGAAAATTCACTGGTTTGATGTCATATATGTCCCAGAATTTGGATTAGTGGCTCAGGTTTGGGACTTTTGCGGAGGGGTCAAGGTTGGGCTTTGGCAATTGCAGTCTTCTAACGTGAGGGCACTTCCTGTAGCCTGTCTGGAGTCTATGTTGCCTAAATCCGTATTTACTAAGAAAACATTTTCCCTGAAGGAAACCTAACTTCAGAAGTATAGGTCCCATTAAAAACCACATTCAACTGACATTGGAAAAGACACTGAGGGGTGCCTGGGTGGCTCAGTCGTTAAGCGTCTGCCTTCGACTGAGGTCATGATCCCAGGGTCCTGGGGTGGAGCCCTGTATCGGGCTCCCTGCTCTGCTGGGAGCCTGCTTCTTCCTCTCCCACTCCCCCTGCTTGTGTTCCTTCTGTCGCTGGCTGTCTCTCTCTCTGTCAAATAAATAAATAAGATCTTAAAAAAAAAAAAAAGACACTGAACTTCCCAGTCAGAGTATGTGCATTCTGGTCTTTCCCAAGAACAGCAAGAGTATTTGTCTGACATTTGCACACATCTCAGTGATGGGTCTGGAAGCATGTGCAGGCGCAGTACTAGAAAAGAGGTTTTATTGTCCATCACTGTACAGCAATTTTTCCCCAAATGCAAATCAAAATAGTTTCTGTAGATCAAGTAAGTGTGAGAAGTACTAGCTAAAACAAGATTTCTTTCAAATCATATATGTCTCAAGACTTTTAATTTGCTCTGTCCATGTGTATCCTCCAGGGAGGGTATAACATGGTTCTCAAACTTTTGACCCCTAAATTTCTCCCCCCACAAAGAATTACATTTCTAGAGTTCTAATCAAGATTGGATGGCTAAAGATGAGACCCTCTGCCTTTCTTGGTTAAGGACACACAGTTTATATCCCATTCCTAGGCTATGTTTAGAATTAAATTTCTAGCCTGCCCCAGGGAATAGAGAGAAATCCCAGAAATCCTGTGATCTGGCAGCTTTAACATCATGAAACAATCTGTTCCACTCCAGATGGCTTTTGTCCAGGGAGCCCATATGGCATGGCCGACCCAAGCATCCAGGATCTCTGGTTTCCTACCTTGTTCTCTTGTTCTCTCCTTTCTTTCCTCATCCTGAGAAGTTCAGGCACATACACTTGAGAATTTTCCCCCCCTCTTACTTATCACTTCAGAACCCTTCTTGATGGTTCATTGTAATTAAAAAAATATTTTCTTTTTGAGGAACAACTCTGCCACTACTTACCAAACTTGAGAAGATTTTAAATTTTTGGTGAGGCAATGATCATGTAATGTCTGGTTTCTGGGAATAATCATGCACAGTAATTATCAGTAGTCAATAATTCATTCATGCAAAATACAAAAATATAAACATTGTCATACTATAAATGCTAATGTATAATACTTTGCTTCAGGATTTCCTCTACTGTCCTTCATCTTAAGAGGATGAATCTTGTGTAGTGACCATAAACGCTTCCTCAGTTAAAGGTACACATTTTATCATAGTGGTTCAAGTTGATTCCATGTCAAGAAGGCATGTGGTACTAAAAGTACAATTTACAATCGTAGCTGCTTTACTGTAACCTCTTGGAGACCTGTAAAATGACCTGTCCTCAAGAAATATGAAGGAAAGAGTAACGTGAGAGAACCTATCTGTACTAATAAAAAAACTGGGGAGTAGCATTGCAGTTTACTTTAATGCATGTGGTCCCAGTATGTACATACACTCATCACAAGTATTTTATTTAAAGAAGTGGGAAAACAAGATACCTACTGAGTAGATGTGGTCTCAGTTGGACCACAGTGGACAAAAATGAAAGTGAAATGGAAACTCATCCATCAAGTTATCGATCTCTGTCACAATGTTGGAAGAGTCCCATCTACAATCTTGTTTTGTGGTGGGATTAAGGAGGGAGCGTTATTGTGGGGAAGAAAGAGAGAGAAAAGTTGTAAGAAAGTCAGTGGATAAATTTTCAAGAGTAAACGAACTCTTCACACAAACACTTAGATCTGCTCTTGTAGAGTCAACTGGAGTAAGAACTAATATATTTTGTTGATCCTGAATTTATAAAGCTCATCTATGACGAAAGAAAACAGTGAAGACTTTATTTCACTTATTTGTTATTTCCCCAGTGATACTATTTCTAAAATATACCAGTGACAGAAACCTAGTGAAAACAACAGAGTTTATTCACTACTGTCAGAAGGAAACAGAGAGTGGCAAGAGATCAAGGGGGTGGGGATTTCCCTGTTGCTGAAAATAGAGAGTGCAACACATCTGAGACTGCTCAGTATTAGTAGTAACCGTGTGTGTGTGTGTGTGTGTGTGTGTGTGTGTGTGTGTGTGTTGCTCTCAGAACAGTTTATCAAAACCTCCAGGATAGCACATAACACCTTGCATTAAAATCTTTTATTTGCAGACCTCAGATAGATTTGTGAACAACTAGGTCATATCAAAAGACTTAAGGTAGACATTTGTAGACCTAGAAAATCTGAAGCTTTCTCCTCCATGGGACTGTGAAGTCTCTCAATACTATGGAGATGCACCCATAGGAGAGGTGTGGCTGAACACAGTACGTGCTAAGGAGGCAGTAATGAAAAGAATATGATCCCTCTATTGGTTAGGATGTTTTTGGCTGCAAGTAACAAAACAACCTGACTAATGGTGGTTTAAACCATTAGGGTTTGCTTTTCTCACACATCAAAAGGACAGAGACTGGATGTCAGTTCAGCAGCCCAGTATATATCTAGAATGCTCAGCCTTTCCTTCATGGTGGCAAGATGGCTCCTGAAGCACCAGCCACCACATCCACATTCAAGGTAGTGCCTGGACAAGGTAGTGCAGTTGTTGCTTCTAGTAGTCATTCATTCATTCCATAAATATTTACTGAGAACCTGCCTTGTGCAATACTAAATTAGGCACTGGAAATAGAAAGATGCTGAAACTGGGAAATAGAAGATATAGAATGGAGAACATTACATGTTTTCATCCTCTGCCAGGTGCCTTCCTAGGAGCCTTCCAGAGGCTTCTCTTATGTTTCATGGGCAGAAAATAGATACATGCCTCCTCCTAGTTCAANGGAAAGAGTAGTTGGAAGATTACAGCCTTACACCAGTCGTAATCTTCTGAGGCTAAGGGAGGGACTGTTCTTCCCTAAGAACATGTGACAATCATAATTCCTGGATTTTATCTACAATTGCTGCCCCTATTCATTTATTCAACCAATAATTATTGAGCACATGCGCTGTACCAGATACAAGCTAGGAACTGGGAATAGAGAGATGCATGAGATAAGGAGTTCCCAATCTCCTGGAAATGAAAACAGTGCAAACAGTTCATTGTAATGCAATGTGATAAGGCGAATTAAGGTGATGTTGGGAGTGGAGAAGAGCCCAGAAGCAGTTATGAATTTTCAAGCAGAGAGGAGAGGGATGGATTGAGATAAATGAAGAACTTCCTAGAAGAGAGCATATTATAGCAGGCTGTTGTGGGATAAATGGAATTCCACCGAGCATAGAAGGTTTGAAGGTGGAAGGGGGGTGGTGAGGGACACAGGAGTCTCTGACCTAGTTACAGTGATCATGGGGTGTTTGGAGTCTTTATTTCTCCATGGAAGTCAGCCTTTGCCCAGGTCTGTATGCTAATCCTGCCACTGGTTCAAGGAGTGTGAAGCAATGAGTAGTGGGTTCAGGGGAAGGTTGAATCTACCTTGAAATCTCTTCTTTGGACAAAAATCTCTTCTATTAAAGTTGTAATCTCTTTAACTTTTCCCTTGTCCTGCCAAACTAAGAGACAGGAGAGTTAAAGTTCTCCATTTGGAACCGAAAGATCAAACCTTTCAAAGAATCAGAAGGGAGGGGACAGCATTCCCTTCATTGTTCCTGATACATTTCTAACCTGTCACCCTCACTTCAGTAACTTTATTGGCATGACAAGGCACACAAAGAGCTTCCCAGCTGCAAGCTCTACTGCTCACAAGAAAGGGGAAGGCCTGAGGTTCCCCATTATATTCACGAGGGAGCTTCAGAGTAGGAAGGGGCCCAGCGTCTGTCTGCATTTTAGGCAAGTCCAAACAGTGCGGGACAAGGAAGCCTTCCAAGTTCCCCCAAGTGCTAATCCATAAAAGACCTGGTTGGTCTTCTTTATAAACCTAATCCTTCTGTCAATAGCATTTAGGAATCTGAGTACACACGCTTCAGAAGCACTGGGTTGTACCAGCCCCTTTCCGAATTAGTTGCTGAGCAAGTACACAGCAAGCCCTTTAGAAAGCATGGGGTTATGACATCTGACCTTAGGAAACCAAGTGACATAATCCAACTCTACACAACTCTATTTTGGATCTGACTAATGAAAATCCCCTACTGAGGAAGAAGAAGGATCTCCAGCATTAGGATGTATCTGAGGGCATAGGAAGAGATTAACTCTGACACTTTTATTTTGACCTAAAGATATTGTAACTTAAAAAATATTCTTGATCCCTTTGAAAGGTAAATTAAATGTGCTTTTGGAAGGAGTGTCTTGAATTGTAGTAAATATCGCATGCTGTAACCTGGTGGGATGATGCCAAAGCTCAGACTCCCCCTCATGCTTTCTCTGAGCTAAAAGAAGGGATGTCAGGCTCACTAGTAATGGTCCTTAGCATCAGAGACTACAGATGTTCTTGATGGCCTCAACAGCTGTGAGGTGTACTGGTCAGGTATTTTGTAGAATGCCCCTCAGTTTGGGTTTGTTGGAAGCTTTCTCATGGTTAGACTGGGATTACAGTTTTGTTTTGTTTTGTTTTGTTTTTTGCAGAAGACACAGAGGAAAAGTGCCATTCTCATCATATCATATCAAGGGCAGATAGTATCAACATGACTTAACACCTTGATCACCTGGCTGAGGAAATGTTTGTCAGATTTCTCCGTAGAAGTGGTACTCTTGCCTCTTTTTTTCATCCTGCGCTCTTTGGGAAGGTGTGCTTTTTTTTTTTTTTTTTTTTTTTTTTTTAAAGATTTCATTTCTTATTTGAGAGAGAGAGCACAAGCCAGGGAAGAGGCAAAGGGAGAGAGAGAAGCAGTTTCCCCACTGAACAGGGAGCCCAATGCGGGGCTTGATCCCAGGACCCTGAGATCATGATCTGAGCCGAAGGCAGCTGCCTAACTGACTGAGTCAGTCACCCAGGCACCCCAGGAGTTCTCTTTTGATAATCATTCTGCTAGATTTTGTTTCACTCTTATCATTTTATATGTCCTTTTCCTTCCTCTCAGTAGGAGCCTGGAACTCTGTGTACAAATAAGAGAAATCTGCTTTCTATGCTCTTCTAACTACTTAGAAGTTATAAAAAAGAAAGAAAAATCTTTTAGCACTTTGTAACAGAGAATAGAAGCAATTAGTTTTTACTTGGAGAAGGTCCTTTTTAGAGAAGTACCTAAAAAATCTCTCTGCACATGGAATAGGACACATGGAATTTACTGTAAGGCTAGAAATTGGATCACCGTGATGATTGTTATTAATGGAAGTGGCAGGGGACCAGACGATGAGGTCATTACCTCTTCCTTCAAGAGTGTGGACCTTGAGGACAGTGCCGGGGTGATATTTCATTATGCTTTCCTGGTGTTTGAGCATTTCTTGAATCTAACGGTTGGTTCCCACTTTTCCAAGAGCCAGCTGTAAGATATTGGGTCAAATTGTTTCACATTTATTTGTTTGTTTGTTTGTTTATGGTGGGGGCAGAGGGAGAGAGAGAGAATCCCAAGCAGACTCTATGCTGAATGCAGAGCCCGACTCGGGGCTGGATCTCATGACACTGAGATCATGACCTGAGCCAAAATCCAGAGTCAGATGCTTAACCAGCTGAGCCACCCAGGTGCCCCTCATTTCACCTTTAAACCCTTAGTTCCACATTGTCCTATAGGGATGCTATTACCTATTTTATCAACTTTAGTGCATCTTTACAGATGCTCATGAAATTTGTGGGTAATACTGCATTGAAAAGGATAATATAGGTGTATAAGCTCTTAGCCACAACTGTAAAATTTAAAAAAACATTTCTAAAAACTGGAAGTTATTTTATAACTCCTTTGGCAGCAAAACATGGCATGACCTCATATGATGCTATTGATAATTTTTATTTATTTCGTTTAGTACAAACATACATTTAGTTACAGAAATATGAGCATGTTTAATTATGGAATACTATCCATAACACGATGGAGATATTATATAATGTATGACATATGTACTCAATTATAGTTACAAATTCCTAACATTTCTGAATTCTGAAACACACCTGGTGCAAAGGAGTTCAGATAAGAGATTGTAAATCTCAGTATGTCAAGGTATCATTATTACTTCCCTGTCATTAGGTGGGACTTCTCTCAAACCTTTTTAAAACCACAGCCACTTACTTTTTTTTTTTTGGAGAGTCACAGTAAACTTCTCTGTTTATATTTTCACTTGTGGTATAGTCTCAAAGTTCTTCAATATTAAAGCTAAGAGGTGTAAGGTAAATGTTATTGTTCGAGACAGGCAGATGGTGCTTTCCCACTCTTGGGGAACTAGGGCCCAAAGCATGTACACAGGAGATCACCTAGCAGTAAAGAGGTATCCAATTAAGTCAAAAAGTCTTCTGACCCGCACTCCTGCATTCTACCTCCCAGACCATGCAGCCTCCATCCCTAGTTGGTAATCTCTTCTCTGTGAGTAAATCCATTTGATGGTACATTTTAAATCAGCTTTAATTGGATACTTCCTGTGTTTTAAAAATACTACTCTCCCTGGGGTGCTTGGGTGGCTCAGTCAGTTACGTCTTGGACTCTTGATTTTGCCTCAGGTCACGATCTCATGGCTGTAGGTCACAGTCCGGCTCCGAGCTCAGTGTCGTCGACTTGAGATTCTCTCTCTCCCTTTGTCCTCCTCCTGCCCATACTTGCTTGCGCTCTCTCTCTCAAAATGAATCAATAAAATCTTAAAAAAAAAATACTGCTCTCCCTTATCTATGTAATTTTTCTATCTACTCTATCACTTTTTTTTAAGCAGAAGAATTTTTATATGTGTGTAGGTGAAAACTATGTAATTTTGGGGCTGGTTCATTGTTATCTGGAGGCAAAATTTTTTTCCCCACTTACTTGGTTAACTTCACCTGTTGATAGTCCGGGAAGCATTATAAATGTTTTTAAACCCTATGTAAAGAACTATCTTAATTAAATACAGTGCATCCCTTAGAACATCAATGAGCTGTAAAATCAGCTCTTCACCTTCCAATGCCTGATGGCTAATTTCACATGATATGCTAGCAACAGGCAGTCATAAAGTAGAAATCAGAACAGGGTCCTAGAAGGGGACAGAGAAAAGTTTTACGTTGCTTTTTTTTTTTTTTTGAACTTCCCATAAAATTTTATATAGCAAACTGGATATGATTTGACCTCTGAATTTTATTCCTCTTGTTTTGCATTCCAGATGGCTCTGGGTACAAATAATAGAAGCATGAAAGAGACTACTCTGATAAATAATTTGTGCTTTCTAATGAACGAATGCATCAAAATGTGGATGGAAATGTAAAGGCCACAGTAGATGTGTTAGCCCCATATATTCATAGGGGGAGAATTGATTGGAACTAGTTCTATGAATCATGTATAGATTATGTTATCCTTGAGTGGCGTTAGATGCGTGTCCTAAATGTAATGCTTTGTTATGGTTTATTGGCCCTGATCCTACTTGTGAGACCAGAGTAAATTGTTCTCTTTTAGGGGGGCATTAACTATTTCAATCTGCTTGATGAATCCTAAAGCAAGCGAAAACACAGCACTGTATTTTTCTGGATTTTTATATATACATTTATACCGACTGCTTGAGTTTCTTAGGGGCCTTTGTATATTCAGAAATTCCTAAATGACAAGGTAAAATCACACATCGGTGAGAATAGCTAATCTGTTCCAGATAAATTCTTTAATCAACCGGATCCAGCTGGTAAAACTCCTTCCTAGTGAAAAATTTTTAGCTAAGGTTTAAGTCACGAGGAGAGTCTTAATTTTGCAAGATTACTCTCATTTCCCACAGATTACATTTGTGTGTGTGTGTGTGTGTGAGTGTGTGTGTGTGTGTGTGTGTGTGAGAGAGAGTGTGTGTGTGTGTGTGTGTGTGACAAACGCAGGTATTCTGGCCAGAGATCACTGAGACAGTTGTGAAATTATAATGTACTGTCTGTCATCTAAAAAGATGATACTTGTGACCCTCTCCCAGAAGGGAATGCTCTTCGAGTTGGTTTTGCCACAATGGAGAAAGGTAAACTTTCTCTGATGTGTCTATATGTTCTCTTTATGTTGTCCTTGAACCTCAGGGTGGTCCTAATGAAGTTTCTTGGTGGTTTCCCCATAAGCGTCTTTACTGCAAGCATTTTTGCCCCATACTAACTGGCATAAGCCAACTGTGCAATAAGGCATTGAAAAGAGCTGGTTGACAGTTGGTTTGACAGTTTGCTGGTTCCATCAAGTGGCTGATAGTTTGGTTTCATTTCTCCATTGGTGCAGTTACACCCATTTCTGTATTATATAAATCTTTTTTTTAAAAGATTTTATTTATTTATTTGACAGAGAGAGAGACAGCCAGCGAGAGAGGGAACACAAGCAGGGGGAGTGGGAGAGGAAGAAGCAGGCTCATATCGGAGGAGCCTGATGTGGGGCTCGATCCTACAACGCTGGGATCACGCCCTGAGCTGAAGGCAGACGCCCAACCGCTGTGCCACCCAGGCGCCCCCATTTCTGTATTATATAAATCTTAGCCCTCATAATGGTCTATACAGTGGCACAGAGGTTTTAACCCACATTTCCCATAGAACTTTGGAAAGTATATCAACAGACACGTGACAATAGGCCAAGAACAAAGAACAGTGAAGAAGGCTCTCACAGTGCAATACAAAGCTCAGTTGCAAATATGTGCCCTAGTATTTGTAAACTGATACCTCTCTTAACAAAGGAAGAAATTTTAGTAAGAAAAGAAAAAGTGTGATGCGCAAGGAGATGCATCAACAAGAAAATTACGCGTATGGATATAAAACACTAGGAAAGAAAAACTGAAGACGTGCTTAGGGACAATCCACATTTGCACAGTATTGCCATGAATCTAGACCCATTTTAAATGTTTTCAAATATTTTGTGTTTTACAATAAAATCTTTTTAACTTTGTTATTCATGTTTCATGATATCCTTTTCAATAAATGTCTCTTTTATATTTTGTGATTTTTTTTCTTTGATGGCAAAATTGCCTTACAGCCAATTAGTGATGTGGTAAACATGCTTCCGGAAAAGATGCTTACTGTGAAAATACTGGACACGCCTGAGGAAGACTGGGGGACACAGACTGGGACTCCTTGGAGTGGTTTCTGGGGTGGAAACTTAGGTGGCTCTTGAGAAATAACAGAATGTACAAGGAAGAAAATTCCAGAAGAAACTGGGGCTGCTAAGAAGCTGCCAAATCAGGTTTTAAAAAAATCTTTGACTTCTTTCCTAATTCGAAGTATTAGAGATTATCATATGTTTTATACCTATCCTCCTCCTTTATGAAATTAGAGTTTTCATCTTTTGTCACTATGAAGAGTCCTTTTTGCTTGTTGATAAAGCCACTTTTTTTTTTTTTTTTTACTTCTACGTTTGTTATTTCTTCATACTGGAAACTGGAGGAGGAGGTGAAATAAATTCAGGCAGGAGTCTGAGAAATCTGAGACATCAAAACCAGCATAAGACCCTTCCCCTCCCTGAGCCATCCACACATCCCCTTACAGGTTTGTACTCCAGGCAATGGTACAGGCAAAGCTAAGAGCAGAATGATAACACATGCTGATTTGCGTCCATCTTGAAATCTGATGCTAAAACCATCCATAAACCCAATGTTGATGAAAAGGAGGAAAGTTAGATCATAAGCACAGGGCAGCACCTCTGGGGCTCAGTCATTACAGTGAGATGCTGGTGGCGAGGGATGTCATGAGTAGTCATTTCTGGACTGTGCAGAGGTCTATTTGGGCAGCCGCCAGAGATCTCTGGTTTGCTCTTAGGTGAAAGGCCTCGTACAGGCTTGCCCATCCTCCTGTTCAAATGTCTTGCAATTTTAGCAGTGGGTTTATGGGCAGTGAGGATGTATTGTTTGCCAAGGGCACTCAAAAGTGAGGAGGGAAGAATCACTGTCTTCACTGTATTAGTATCCTAGGACTGTCATAACAATGTGCCCAGACTGGGTGGTTTAGAACAACAGAATTTATTGTCCCACAGTTCTGGAAGCCAAAAGTTCTAAACCAGAGTATCAGCAGGACCATATACCCTCAGAAGGTGCTAGAGAAAGGCCTGAAACAGGTAGCTGCTGGTAGTCTCTTGTCTTGTGGTAGCATAACCTTCAATTTTCACATGGCCTCTTTCTATGTATGTGCCCCTGTTCCCAAATTTTCCCTTTTTAGAAGGACCACTGGTCATAGCGATTAGGGGCCCATCCTGCCAGTTTGAGTTCATCTTCATTTATTTAATTACATCTTCAATGACCCTATTTCCAAAGATCACCATGTGATGTCCTGGGGGTTAAGACTTCCACATAAACATTTTGGCGGGGTTGGGGGGATACCATTCAACCCTTAACACTCATCAAGTAGATTTCCTATATATGAAACTTCTATTCCGACCCCTGCTGCTGCATTGGGGTTGTTTCTAGCTTCTGCAGTGGGAAAGTGTGCCCAAGGAAATGACCCCGTGCAGAGGGAAGGCAGGTGAGGGACTCCTCTGATAGCGGGATTTTCAACTGGATTTTGAAATCATCTTCCTTCTTGGTGAGTGCAGACTGAAACAGCAATAAAGACTTTTCAAACCTATAGTGTCAGTCTTGTCAACAGAGGAAACATGCATCACTGCCCTTCCAACTTGATCATCTCCAGGGCTTTAGCTGTGATTTTATGGCTTCTGTCGTTCAATTCCCAGTAGACTTCAAAAGGGAAATAAAGCTTTGTTTTGCCCTGTTCTTGAAGTAGCTGTGGGAGACTAGAGAAATAACCTTTTGCAGAGGGAGCATTCGGAATTAGTGGACCAGGATTAATACCTATCAGGAAACCAGGATAAGAACAAACTCACGTGGAGGGCAGAGGGAGTCCTGCTGGTGGATGGAGGGTCCCTTGGCAGCTCCCATCCAAGGGTGGGAATTTCTTCACTCTTGCGACATCATCTAAGTTCAATGTGACACAGAAAAACCTGTTCTTTTTTTAAAAACCTGTTTTTCTAAAGCTCTATGAGGAGCTTAGCTTCTCTTTCTTTGCTAACTGGCAGAAATGACTTAAAGTGATCTGGAACCAGATTTCAAATTTTCATTTAGAATTTGAAAGCTGATGGGCAAAAATCAGTTTCTGGTAAAATGAATAGTTCTTATTTCCTACCCTGTGCAACTAGAAGCAGAGTAGAAAAAACAGCTGTACAGAAAACTAAAAACAAAAGCAAGAAGTAACCCAATTAGAGAGGTCATATTAGGAAAATAAGAGCAAGAGGGACTGTGAGTAAGGGAGAGGGTTCATAGGAGGAGTAAAAGTGTTAGAACAGAAAGCTGTTACTGAGTCAAGAGGTTTACTCGATTGCAAAATTGTAACCAAAACATAAAAAAGTTAGTGATCATTTCCCAAGTCTTTGCCTACGATGAAGTCACATTTTTAATCAAAGCCTCAAGGAGTGTGAATCAAGAGGGGCAGTCCCAGTACATCCAATAATGAGTGAATGTGCGGACTCTGTAATCCGAAACTTGAATCCATAATCCAGACGCTCTGGTTGTGTTGGTAGCGCCAGAGCGCCTTTCCCCAGGAAGGGCTACATAGATGCGAGAGGGGTAAGGCTCACGTTTCCAGGGAATCTGTAGTTCCCCCCACCCCGCCCTGGGAGTTTTTAAATTGATGTCTGTCCTTGAATCCTTAAGAATAGGAGTGGCCAGCAAGATCCAATCTGTCTGCCTTCTAGTTGTTCTCTATTCTCATTTGGAGTCTCTTGGGAAGAACAGTTCCCAGGCATGTTCGTGTTGGTAGAATTCAGTTCCTGTGGCTGTAGAATTGAGCTTCCCTTTTCCTTTTTTTTTTTTTTTTTAAGATTTTATTTATTTATTTGACAGAGATAGAGACAGCCAGCGAGAGAGGGAACACAAGCAGGGGGAGTGGGAGAGGGAGAAGCAGGCTCCCAGCAGAGGAGCCTGATGTGGGGCTCGATCCCAGAACGCCGGGATCACGCCCTGAGCCGAAGGCAGACGCTTAACCGCTGTGCCACCCAGGCGCCCCTTCCCTTTTCCTTCTGGGCTATTGGCAGGATCTGCTTTCACCTCCTGGAAACTGCTCATATTCCTTGCCACTTACTTGGTCTCTTCATTTTCAGACAGCGATGGAGAACTTTTCCACGTTGAATCCCTGTTGTGCTTCTGATCTTGGATTTTCTCCTTTTCTGCAACCAGTCAGAGAAAACCCTCTACTTTGAAAGAGCTCGTAGAACGAGGTCAGTCCTAATATATGATAATTAGAGATAATCTCCCTATCTTAAGGTCAGCTGGTTTGGAAGCTAAATGACTTCTGCACAATCCTCTCATTGCAATGTTTGATTGAATAACTGGAAGAAGGAGTTTGCACCTTAAGGGTTCTGAACCTTGAGGGGCTATCTTAGAATTCAGCCTACTGCAGGGTCCTTCTTGCATTTGTGGTACATCTGCTGAAATGGTAACAAGCCAATTTGCTACATATGTGATACATTAAATAGCAGAAGACTGCAATAAAATTGCATGATAAATTTTTCAAGATTGCTGCAGTATTTTTAAAAATTATTTTCTATTTACAACAATTCTTGACAACATTGCATTAGCAGGGTGATTATAAAACCAAAGTTGTAGGGTGTCTCCAGTGTTGGGGAAGCCGATTGTGGTCACTGTATGGAGGCCAGTTCTTAGGAGTAATTATAGGACTTTGTGTGACCCCACTATCAGGCCAGCCTAACCCAATCTGCTGATTGAATAGTCACCTTAATATGACCATTCTGGTTTTGAATCTGAATTTTGTAGCAAGAACATAAACTCATATCAAGGCTTAACTTTTGCTAGCATAATAATGAATCTTAGAAATAGAAATGAAGGGGTTCCTGGCTGGCTCAGTTTCTAGAATATGTGATTCCTGATTCTGGGGTCATAAGTTCAAGCCCCGCATTGGGTGTAGAGATTACTTAAAAATTAAACATTAAAAAAAAAAAAGAAATAGGGGCCCCTGGGTGGCTCAGTGGGTTAAGTGTCTGCCTTCGGCTCAGATCATGATCCCAGGATCCTGGGATCGAGCCCCGTGTCAGGCTCCTTGCTCAGCGGGAGCCTGCTTTTCCCTCTCCTGCTGCCCCTGCTTGTGTTCTCTGTCTCTCTCTCTCTGTCTCTCTCTCTCTGTCAAATAAATAAATAAAACCTTAAAAAAAATAAAAAGAGATGGAAATGAAAAATAAATAAACTCAAAATATTTTGGAAAAGATTGTGATTCACAAAGACCAACATGAAAGAGACCTATTATCACACCACCTAGAGTCAATTACTATTCAGTTTTTGCCTTTTTGTCTCAGTATTTTTTCCTCTCTTCCTATATTTAACATATGTGTTAGTCAGGGTCCAATCAGGAGACAGAAATCACACGGTAATTTGGACAAGAAAAATTTATTATAAAGAACTATTAACTATAACAGGTGTAATTAGTAAGGTTAAAAGAAAACTCTAAAGGATACCCTAGGCCTGAGAAAGAGCATCCAAAGGAGGAATAACTTTGAAGCACGGGTGGGGTGAGGGGCTTTCTCAAAGTAGATGCAGACTTTCCTGGAGAAGATGACAACTCCACTGGATGGTGACATTCTCTGGGTGGCCTGAGCCAGCACTGGGCTACTGTGGCTGGGCAAGCAGGGGACATACCTCTGCAGGGCAGTTGCTCAGAGGCAGGGTTACCAAGAGTCAGCTTGCTGGCAAGACGAGTGGAGGCCTGGGGTGACGGTGTCCCTATTGGGAAGGCTGCTGCTTTGTGGTCACTGGCTGGGGTTGGGGCTGATCACCTGTTGAGGGACCGTATGCTCTAGGTGTGTGGCTGGGGCAGAAGCCTCTGACAGTGGTGTAGGAACAAGAAGAAAAGTGAAAGAAAAGTCTTGGAATCAGGAGAGGAAGCTTCTTCCTGCATTGTCTCTCCTCTGCCCTCTACTGACAAGCCTAACATCATGCTTGTTGCAAAGGAAAAGTGAGTAAACGGCGGGCCTATTAAGGCAGAAAAGGTAATCGAGTAGATCTGGAGTCGAAAGGTAATATATTGCCACACTGAGATGACAGCATATATCTCGGTTTGTAACTTCCTTTTTTACTTCAAAATATAATAAGAATATTTTCCCATGTGGCAAAAATATTCTTCTACCACATAATTTTTAATGGGTAGTGATATTCCATATTGTGGATGACCTGTAAGTTATTTATCCAGTTCCCAGTTTGGGGACATTGATGTTATTTCTAACCTCTAGCTATTAAAAACAGTGCTGCAATAAATATTATAGTAGTGAATCCTTGCCATGTTCTTTCATTCAGGTAAAATCCTAGCAATGAGATTCCTGGGTCAAAGTAAATACTCGATGCTCTGAAATTTTCCTTCAGAAAGATAACAGTGTGTTTTAAAGCAACAAGTCTTAGTAAGATTTCGGCACTTCATTTTTTAATGTGTTCTAATTTAAAAAACATGCTAATTAAATGAATTTTATGATGGTAATGAAATAGTCTTGGAGAAAACAATTCTTATAACAACATTTAATAATGAGTGATACCAAAGAATTATTTTAAATGATAATGAAGTGGCTATTAGTAAAGTACCAAAGAGGGAGAAATGCTCAGGACTTACAAATGAAGACCCTGATTATTCCAAACATAAATTTCAAACTGTAAACACAGAACTTTGTAATGAACCATTTTTGTATTTTACAAAGGAAGAGACGAAAATGTGATAGTCTGCTCCAAAAGAGTTGCCTTAAAAAAAAAAAAGTCAGTGAAAATTAGATTTCTACTCTTCACATAGAAAGATGCAGTGAAAAAAAATACCTCAAAGAAAAAAGACATGGAATGAAGAAGGAGGGAAGGAAGGGAGAAAGAGAGAAAAGGAGGAAAGAAAGAGAACAAGAAGTAAGAAAGGTTAAAAAAAAAAAAAAAGCCAGGGAGGGTACAACCACTGTGGAAGACAGTATGGAGGTTCCTCAAAAAATTCAATAGAACTACCATATGATCCAGCAATCCCACCACTGGGGATTTACCCAAAGGAAATGAAAACAGAATTTTGACAAGATATCTGTCCTTGCATGTTCATTGCAGCATTATTTACAATAGCCAAGCCATGGGAGCAACCCAAGTGTTCATCCACAGGTGAATGGGGAAGGAAGATATGAGATATATGACTTACACGCACACACACACACGTACATATTTACATGTGTATATATATACAGACGTGTGTGTTTGTACATGTGTATCTATATCTATACACATACACATACGCACACACAATGGAATATCATTCAGCCACGAGAAAGAAAGAAATCCTGCTGGTGATTGTGACAACACGGATGGACCTTGAGGGCATCGTGCTGAGTGAAATAAGCCAGACAGAGAAAGACAAATACCGCATGGTATTGTGTTTATGTGGAATCCAAGAAGAAAAAAAGGTAAATTCCTAGAAATGGAAAGTAGAAAAGTGCTACCAGGTCCTGGGGTGTGGAGGGGGATTAAGAGGGGGATAAGGAGAAGTTGGTAAAAGGATACAGACTTCCAGATATAATGCAAGTAAGGTCTGAGGGTGCAGTGCAAAACATGGTGACTGCAGTTGATAACTACTGTATCGTATAATTGAAATTTGCCAAGAGAGTAGAATTTAAATGTTCTCCCCCCGCCCCTAAAGATAAGTATGTGAGGTGATGGGTGTGTTAGTTAATTCAATGGGGGGGGTGTCCTTTCACAGCATATACATGTATCAAATCACCATGATATTCACTTTAAGTATCTTATTTTATTTGTCAATTATACCTCTTTGAAGCTGAAATAAAAATAAAAGAGGCAGGAAGGAGAGAGTAATGAAGAAACAGAAAACTAGAAAGGAAGAAAATATGAAAGCACAGAAGTAGAACATAGGCAAAAAAGAGAAAAGACATTTTTAAACAAACTCCCATCTCTGGGAAAGTAGCATTTAAAGGGCGAAACATTTTTGAGTACTAGGAATACGTAGGTTAAGAAAGACATGCCTGCGGGCAATGAGCCTTAATTGCCCACACTGCCAGAAAAGTAGGGATGGCAGCGCTTTCGTGAGCCTCATGTGGTTGGCTCCTGTCATCACAGACGTACAGATGCACATGGATTTCTGCACTTCCACCCAGTCTCCAATGCTTTTGTTTGTTATAAAGGGCCTCAAAATAAATGGAACAAGTATTTCAGCAAAGAAGATTTTGGAGTAGACACACCAAGCATCTCCACCGTGGAGCAGTAAAATTTATTTGCTGATGGGTTCATCATGGTGACGTGGATTCTCCACAAGCTGACCGAGGAGCCAGCACGGCGTCAGAGCTGCTGAGGGAAGGCAGGTCTTCACGAAGATGTCCTGTGTTCACAGTCCCACTCGAATGTTCTTTGGAGGCCACAGATTCATTATGTTAGAAAGGATAGAGCAAGAGACATGGAAAACATTGGAAGAGAGCCAACACTCTCTGGGCTTAGAGCGTGGTTGCTGCCCTGAGCTTGTGTCAACAGGTATTTTTTTTTTTTTTTTTTTTTTTGCACAGAGAAGCTTCATCAAGTGGAGTGAAACTAAGTTGGTCAAGTTCGGGTATGGATGTTCTTTTAGAGTGTGGGGATTCACGCTACTCTTTGGAAAAAAAGAAATCCATTGCTACTTCTCTACTATTTCCCCTGATCTATTTGGGAACCGGCAAATTGATTTGATAAAACAGTGATAGATTTGTTGGATTAAGATAGTAATTTACTTTCATTAATTTGAGAGACATCAGTGTCTCACAGTGAGAAGAAATATGGCTACCCTGGTGGGATATATTTAAATTCATTAGATTTTCCAGCTTTCATCTGAGACGCTGAGACTTTTTCTTCTCAGCCGATAAATCCTTTCAATTTTTACTTCAAATGGCACTAAACAAGCACTCATCAATTTATATTTTAAATTCTCCTAATAATATCCAGTTGGATAAATCTGTTTAATTAGCAGTGGGTTGATGCTTTCTTGGCCCACTGCAAGTCCAGTTACCAGAATAAAAGAAAGGCATGGAGAGCCACTGGTTGGAAAAACATGCCTCCTACAATGGTGTGGAACAAGAAGAGACATTCTCCCAACAAATGTTAACCCAGGGAAAAAAATTTGAATATATACAAAAGATTAAATTAACAATAGCTGAATGGCAAATGAGAAAGCTGCCAGTGACCAGACTTTCTCAGGAGCCAACCTTTAACAATATGGATTATTTCGGATAATTCATGGTTTGCCACTCTTTATTCTTTGTCTCCTCTGTAATATCCAGGGCACATCTTAGACAGATAATTAGGGCATTATCATATTCCTTAACTAAGTCGGACAAATGGCATTGTGCTTCGTGGTAAACCAACCTAGGGCTCTATCATTAGCATTGTCTAATTGTTCCAAATAAAGTCTTTGCCTTTTTTATTGCATCAACTTTATTTGTCAATACTCAAGAAAGAGTGACTGTTTCCTTTCCTGGAGGGCTTTGTGAATATGCTAGTCACTAGGTACTCTTACAGTTAACACAGGCCACAGCATGGTAAAATGTAAGAAAATGTAAAGGTCAAAAACATGTTTCTATTATGAAAAAAATGAATGCTAATGACATAATTTTTTCAGCTCATCAGGCTCTTTGCTAAGTGCTGCTGTTATTGCCAGATCAGTAGTGTATAACAAAGAAGTGCTTTCTGCAGCCTGCTTCATTAGTCTGCCCTGTAGGACCTCACCTCCAGACCTTTCACTAATCTGTTGGCCAGCTCAATAGTCTTGTTAGTTCTATTCACTTCTTCCTGACGGCGGATTTTCTCAGCTGTAGCCCTCCCAGAGGCCGTGGCTAAGGCAGCCAGGTTTGTGTCTAGTTCCTTTAAATAAAAACAGTGAGAGACAACTTTGGACATTGTCAGAACAAGTAAAAATATCGCCACTGACTTATTTTATATTGCAGAAAGTTAAATTATACAGTGTGCCCCAGAAGTAAACACAACCGCGTTCAGGAGACTGTGCCAATTCGCACAATGAGAAGGTGCAGTTGGGGAAATGGAAGAAAAGGATATTCGGCAGTTTATGTAATTTTTGTTGTTTGTTCAGAACAGCACTGAGGGAAAAAAAGAACATACACACAAATTCAAAATCCTAGTGGGAAATGGAGAATGCCATTTTCCCAGACAAATTACTTGAAGTCGTGAAGATTTAATACAATTGATTTGTGTGTACCATTAGTGCCAATAACACACTTAATACAAAGTGTCCCCAAACATTTTGCATTGAGTGCTGACGGCAAGATAAAACCCAGGGGAAGCTTTTAAGGTGAGATTTGAAGAGCTGTGATGAATCAACAGCTCAGAGGGAGGGAGCCAGGCTGGCAGCTGGGGCGGTGCCAGCAAGAGCATGACTTCCAGCTGAGGATGTAATGGAGAAAGGGAACCAAGGAGATTGGGGGTCCCATGGAGGAGGCCGCGATGACAATGGAGCTCACCGAGGATAAGTGGAAAGAATGGGTAGGGAAATGAAGGTTGCACGTGTACGTGTGTTCCAGAGCCTTGGCTGTTTCTTTGGGGGAGAGGGAAGGTGACAAGAGGGAGATTTGGAAATGAAAAGGCAACATTCGAGAATAAGCATTGTCCGAGTAGTGTTCAAGTAGCAAAAGAACCATTTTCATGTGTGTGTTTTGGATTGGCTGCTCTCTTTCAACAAATCATCTGCTTGTTTAATGTTTATAAAGTACTTCCATGAAGACAGGGAAACTGTGCTGTCACAGTAAATTGGGAAGGCATTTGTAGATATGGCATTGTGCAGAACTTTGCTCATGGCATTTTTATGAAAAAACACATTAACCCTGGAAATAATTAGTAAGAACCAGAAAAACTCTCTTCAGATATGTAACATAGGAGAATCTCAAAGTTCCTTTGGGATGACTGTTTATTTACCCAAGGGCTGCTGAGCCAGTATCAGTCTGTTTTATTATTAGGTAAACTGAGGCCAAGAGCCTAACTGGAAACGTTTGAAAAGAATTGTTCACAGAACCTTAGGGGAGAAACTCAGTCAGTGTTTCTTGGGCCTGTGGAATTATTTTTTTAGAGTGCTCTGATCTAGACACTACTTAAAATTCCTCAAGCCAGTTAAGCAACCCATCCCGTTCCAACCTTCTGAATTTTCCACATCCCTCCAAACAGCTGGATCATGGTTACAGACCTGCAAAACCAATGTAGACCATTAAACTGAACTAGGAGGAAAGACTAGACACTGTAAAGTCTATCCCATATCTTATATTGTCAACTTGCATTGATGATAACACAGATGGCAAAGTGGGCAACCTTTCATCAAGTAGAACAATGATCCCTCACTTTCTAGCACCCTCTGATTCTCTTAGCAGAATGGCTACTGTATGCCAGGGCTGCCTTAGCAAAGTTCCACAGACTGGAACACTGGACAATAAGCGATATTTATTGTCTACAAGTTCTAGAGTTTGAAGGCCAAGATCAAGGTGTTGGCAGGGTTGGTGGTAGCTTCTGAGGGCTGTGACGTCGAATAGTTCCATGTCTCTTCCTGGTGGTCCGCTGGCAATGCTGGTGTTCTTTGTTCACACTGATCTCTTCCTTCACCTTCACATTCACCTGTGTGAATGTGTTTAAATTTCCCCTTTTTATAAAGACACCAGTAATATTGGATTAGTGCCCACTCTAATGACTTCATTTTAATTTGACTAACTCTCTAAGGATACAGTCACATCCTGAGGTGCTAGGGGTTAGCACCTCAACATAAGAATTTTGGGGGTGTGCAGTTCAACCCATGACAGCTGCCAGGTGCCAGACACTGGGCTATGAACTTAAAGGGGAAGGATGACACAAAGATGAATAAGGTATGGCCCCTGAACTTATATACTCACAATGTAGTAAGAGAGATGGGTTGATGTGCAAATGAAGGCAAATAAAAGAAAGGAATTTATAGCCAATTGCAGCTACACTGAGGCTGAGGGGCTGAGAAGCCCCAGGTCACTTGTTTCTGGCGTGTGGGAGGGAGAGGAGTGCAGTGACCCAGGCCTTCACTTAAATTCCCCCTTTATTCATGGGCCTGAGGGGAGTATGTCCCCATCCATCCCAGAAGTTGTTGCTGTGTGTGCCCTGCCAGCTGTGAGCGTAGTAAGGGCACAGATTCTCCTCACCTCACTGTCAGGTGCAGGTGATGCTTTGGTTCTGAGATGGGTCAGAGGGCACAGCGCGTGATGTTTGGGGTCAGGAGGAAGTGGAAACACCAAGGGCAGGCACCTGCAGGATGGGAGTTTTGTCTTCAGCCCAGGTGTCTTAGGAACCCATGGGGACCCAGTTCTGGGGCTGAGGACAGGGGTCCCCTCAGCTCTCCTCAGCTTCCCAGCCCCTGGGAAAAAGGAGAACCAGAAGGTTTCTTCAGTTGTCTTCCCATTCTCTAACCTAAGTTCTTCCTGCTAGAGGCCATTAGCTGCCTCCCTTTCCCTCCTCCTCAGTGAAAATAGAGAAGGGTAGTGAAACTCCTATGGAAACAGCCCTACCCTCTTGAGACAGACAGTTTGTGAGCTGTTACCAAATTCCAAAAATTTATGGTTCAACAGTTCTTTGGAAGATCACTTGAGTTCATTCTGGAGGGAAAGAAAAAGAAGTAGGAACTGGAAAACAGGGAAAGGACAGAAAAGAAATTCGATGGGATTGCAGGAAGCCCCATGGAGAAGAGGAGAGGGACGACAAGGAAGGGACTTCTGTGAGAGCAACAGAAGCCAGATCCTGGGCTTTAATCCTTTTCCTTCTCAAATCCATCCCTCACACCACTTGTCAGAGTTACATCTCCAAAGCACAGACTGACCCCCCCCACCCCCCCAAAAATTCATTCCTGTTCCCTGTCATCTCTAGAATAAAGTCCACACTCCTTGGCATATCACACAGGAGCCTCTAGGGCCTGGCTCCTGCCTGCCTTTCAGACTTCTCCCCTGCCCCCACCTCCCATCCCTGCCTCAGAGTTTTTTCCATTCCTAGAAGAAGCCATGCTATTTCACACCCTAGAACCTTGTAAATGCTGTTTTCTCTTCAGAATCTTCCAGGCTTCCACACTTGCTCCTCATTCGAATATGTCACCTCCTTCGCAAAAGCTTTCTCTGAACCCCGGGCAAGAGTAGTCACACTTCCACCCTCCTCTTAGTTCCCACAGCCTTGTTGCTCATCACAGTACAATACAAATAACATTATATTATAATTATATATGTCTCATCTGTCTCCCCCTCCAGACAGCGAACTACTGCAAGAGAGCTTTGTCTTACTCACCTTGGAGGTGCCAGCCTTCAGCACATGGCCTGGCATGTAGCTGATGCACGGTAAACCTCTGCCAAGTGAATACATATTTGTAAGGCTCAGGAAAGAGAAGGGAAGACAGGAAAAAGCAAGAGAGAAAGGCAGAAAGACTAGGTGAGGGGAAGGAAAAGACATGAGAGGAAAAACAGAAGCACTGTGAGTCCTCACGACTTGAAGACACCCCCCCCCTTCAGTTCACTAGTTCATTGAATAATTATGGCGTTACAGGGCTAGCCACTAGGCACTACTCCAGGAACTGCGGATATGGAAATGAAGAACATAGGGTCTGTCTTCAAGAAGCCCCCAGTTTAGGTGGTGTTGGGGAGGGTGGGCACAAGGAGGTGATAACCAGTGAAAGCAGTAAGCAAATCAGTGTTTACCACATAGTAACTTGGGGGGGAAGGGCAGAGGGCAGGACTCACACCAAGCCTGCAGGAGTGGAGGTGTTCTAACAATGGAGTAGGTTTCCTGAGCAAGGATAATGAATACAAAGCAAAGAAACAATAGGAAGGGAACTGCTGATGTTTAATGTGTAGAGGAAAATCTTTAAAATTTATTGCTTTCAATTTTTAGTTTTACATCTGAAACTAGCAGGACTGGTAGTGTTTCTTGAGGTATACATCTCCTGGCTCTCTTTAGCATATTTACAAAACTGATTGAGGTATTTGAGGTTGGCTAAGGAATATAGGATTCAGCCACCTGAGCAGTGTCTTTAGTGTGATATCGATCGCTTAATCAGGAGTAAAAGGCTGATAATTTTATGTTGGAAACTTTGCTTCTTTTTTTTTCTGGATCCATTTGGGTTTTTGTGAGTGAAGCAACAAACCACTCACTCAGACCCAGGTCTGTATCTCTCCAGTGTGTGTTGGACCCTGGGCATGTGAAGTGAGGTGCTGGTGCTGCCTGTGTAGATGGCCGTGCCAAGAACTCTTATCATGCTGCATTTCCTTTAGAAGGAAGTCATGGTTTTCTTATAGCACCTCTTCTCTGAGTCTGTTTTGTTAGACTCTAGTTTTTCTGACATACTGAAAAGAAGCGCTAAACAGATAAAAGACAATGTCATTATTCCCCCATCTTTCCATGTGGTGGATAACAAGACCTACCCCTTCTCCTGCAGTGCATATCAATGTGATTAATGGGAGAACAAATGTAAGTGTCCAAATCCCTTTCTTTTTCAGCCTCCCTCTTTTCGTCCTTCCTTCCTTCCTTCCTTCCTTCTCTCTTTCTTTTTTTAAGCACTGCCCTTTTCAAAACAAGGGGAGATTCAGCATAGTGCCCGTGCCCCAGTGATCCAGTGGTGTCACATCACTATGGCAATTGCTGCCCAGGGCAGGAATGCAGAGCAGCTGTAATTGTGCAACGCCTTATTGCTGGTGCATGTCAATCAGAACCTATGAATTGAGAAAAATTTGCTCTGTTCATTCTGTTAAATGATGTATCCAATTAAACCTGTTAGAATTCATGATCTTCAGTCAAGGTTAAATGAAAGTAGTTACTCCTGTCAGCTAGGTGATTAAATGCTGCCTACATCAGGCACATTTATGTGCAAAATTAAAATTTTGGTATAAAGCATGAATCTTTATGCATGCCAGTTAATTATCTTGCGGTTCCTCCACTTATTAAATGCCCACTGCATTTCTTCTTAATCATCAGCTTCCTTTCAAAACTTATTTCATACTTCACATTACACCACATTTCAATGTTTAAATGAAATGCCTTACCAATGAAAACTTTCTCTTTTTGAGGGCTTGGCTATCCTGTGCTACTGAAAATAATCATTATTAACATTTTCTCATTATTATGTACAAGTATTTCTAGAAGCCAGGTTGACTAATGCCAAGGCATTCTGGAAGTGATCCCTGTTTCGGCTCCACAACAGCGTGCTTGTAACCTGGGGTTCGGCTTCCTGCACCCCCCCCTTACCTCAAAACCACTGCAGGCTGCCCGTGTGCAAAGCCTCTGCTGATTGTAGGGTACTATTTCTTTTTCCTTTCTGATCTACTTTGAGTAGCTACAAAATGAGCACAAAGGTGATGATGAAATGATTTACTGCTATACATCAAAAGTACATTAGGAATAGATGGGGGGGATACTGCTTCTTCCTTTTTAAAAAAATAAAACAAAGACTTAACCACTTCAGGTCTCAGGCATACACAAATGTTGCCTCTTCTGTTGGGTTTTAAAATGAACGGAAAGTACAAAGTGGTAATGGCACAATCCCACAGTACCCGCAGTTCCCAGATACAGCGTTACGGAAGCAGTGGGATGCCACAAAAGCACACCATCAAATGCTGCTCTTAGAAGTGTTTCACACTATAGAATCCACCGTTTTGGACCTTTATTTATTTTTCCTAGGAAAAACCCAACGATGTTTGCATAGAATTAAACATTTTGCAACAAGCTTTCCCCTACTTATGTTCTTTATTTCAGACACCTCTCTTCTTATGAGGCAGATGCTATCTGGACAAGCTTTTCAACTTAAAAATAAATTCCTACTATTTAATTGATTGACAACAAATAATACCAACAAAGCCAGTGTTACTGAAATCAGTTTCCATCTTATTTAATTCTCTGTGTCATGTTTCCTAGTTTTATAATCTTTTCTAACCACAAAGCATTCCAGAACCACAAGGAAAATATTTTTAAAGATGAAAAGTATAAGTTCTCAATTTAGTTGTTGTAAGTGTTTAAATAAAAATACCTCCCATCCTCAAAAGTTATGAAATATTCCTCTTAACTGAACTTGAAAGGGGCTGATTTCCATGAGAATGAAAATAGATTTATTAACAAATGAATTGGAAGAAATGTTTTTCACTGAATAATATTAATGAATTAACCAGTGGTTGGTGACGCTGAGCAGCCGCCTACGTGGGAATGTGTTGGAAATTCATTTTCACTGCAAATGTGCCCTCAGACACACCTCGTGTCAGTAACAATGCCCTGTTATCCTTGATTCTACCGCCCTCAATAATATACATCAATATCCAATGTTAATTTTTTTTTTTAAATGGTGCTCTGGCTCCAGTCTGTTGAAGAAATGTTGAAACTTGAACTCCAGCAAATGCAGGTCCCTCCATTTGCTGCAGCGCCCAGCCCCACACAGTAATGTGGGTGAGTGGACCTTGGGGGGAGGGAGCGGGCCCTCTGTGTGGTAGAGGTGGTTACTGGGCCTCTGAGTACTGGGTCACCTTAGGCCCCTCCAGTGACTGCAGAGCTGATCCCAGCCATCAGAGAATGACAGGCTAGGTGGTGGCTCCTCACCCTGTTAATCCCCTTGATCCGGATCCCGGTTGACTCTTCATCTGTTCTTCTGTAGCTGCTCAGGTCCCTTGTCCCTTTGCCATCATTGGATCCACTGCATGGGTCAGAGCTCAGCCCTACTCAGAGATAAGGCAGGACAGATCATTAGAGTTGAAGTCGACTTGAGCCAGCAGGGGGTTCTGGAGGCACCAGCTTACCAGGGTTTTGTAAACATAATCGAAATGTAAGGGGCTGGAGAGTCTTGCATTTCAGATACATTTCAGAGAGCATCACGGGCATAGTTGGAAGAAATCTATTGCTGTTCGCCTCAGGGTGGGAGAATAATAGGTGGTAACCGAAGTGTCACATGAGAAGGGGACCACCAGCTAAATTTGGGGCTTTGGTTTTATTCAGGAAGTGTCCTCTGTGTCCTCTTCCCTCTTCATCCGTTCAGTGCTCGTCTTGTTTTCACGAGATGAATGCTGAAGATTCTTTAAAGGACGTTGATGTAAAGTGGCCCCAAATGATTACCCAGGGCACCCACAGCTCTCATTCTGGCTCTGGGGAGGCTGCTAGGTGGGATTCCAGTACAGAAAGGTGTAAGCTGGAGCTCTCCTGAGTTCTGTCTTGAGGGCTTAGAGGCTGGGAGAGAACATAGAGCACTGTTAGAAACAAAGCCCGAGGATGAAGCAGGCAGCAGGTGAACAGCAGAGTAAGCAAATCTCTGTTTGAGTTAATTCTTACAAACTGGTCTCTTTTTGTGTGGCCATGTGTGTGTTTTATGGGTTAGATGTCAGAAAAGCAGCATCTTTCCTGGGACCTTTTTCTTTTCTTTCTTTCTCTCTTTTTTAAAAAATCATTTAGAAACAGGAACAATTTTCTGTTCAAACGGTCGCTGTCCCTAAGTGGCTTAAAAACTCCCAGTGGGAAGGACAACAGCCCTCTCAGAGGCAGAGTGGCCTCTGTCTGTGAGAAATATTCACCTACGGGGATGCTTTTCTGGCTTGCTTTATCGCTAGCTTTGCAACTTGGAGATGTAACGTAGCTTGAAATCAACCGTGTGTTTAGCCCTGCTTTGTCAGCCCACCCAGCGACAAATCGGGCTGTTTTGTAGCCCTGCTGCTTTCGCAGGTCACACAATGCCATGGCAAGTAGAAGGACTGGGTCCGATTTAATCAAAGGCTTTTGATTGTACAAAGCTTCGAGCTTCGTTCCAACAGGGAAGCCTCTTCTGGGACAGGGAGAGATGGGGTTTGGTATGTAGCAGACACACACGGGTTTGAAGCTCCATGCAGAGAGATTGATTCGCCTAAATCTGCCTGGCAGCAGCATGGGCAGACCACCACCACTGCAGATGGCTCACACTGGGGATGGCGGGAAACCAGAGGAAGAACTACCGCTTTCTTTCAGGGAACCGCTGTCCAGAGGTTATGGTCAGCGGCACGCAAGGTCTCCTGCTGCCACCATCAGTCTAGTTAACCACCAGGTGGGGGTGGATTAAGTAGGAATAGGTGGTGTAGCACCTCAGGGCTGGTTTGCAGATTAGCCGAGAGAGGCTGGCTCGCCACCTTGCGCTGTGTGTCAGAAGGGAGATGACTTCAAAGGCGCACTCTGATACTGGGGAGATGTTATGTTTTTACCTTGAGTTTCCTGACCTGAGGTTGGAAAGGTGATTTAACTAATAGATGCTTCCCCTTTTTCTCTACTTAAAACAGAGGTGAAAAATTTTCCTCCCCTCCAGTCTCTCAGGTGTGAAGAGGATGATGTCTCCGAAATAAAGGCACTGAGACTCCTGTTGCCTTTACTGATTTGCTGTGAATAATTTCTCAGTGAGCAAGAAGTTTCCTTTGAATGTAATTGGAGGGGAAAAAAAACCCACCAAAGTCTACACAAAATTGACAGCTGGCAACTTTCTCTGGTGGCCTTTGATTCATCTCATGAGCTCATGGTAACCTGAAATGATATTTGTGTGTGTGTGGAGGGGGGCTGTGTGGCTTTGTGGACCAATAAGACAAGACATGCCCCATCTGCATTTCTGCACGAGAGGACCACCTGCTCTTGAGTTTGCCGTATTCAGGGGTACTAGGTGTGTAGGGACATAGAGAACAAGCGAAATATGAGTTTGGTTTGAGATACTTTATATCATAAAGACATTTACTAAAATAATTTCCTTCATTTAAAATGCAGACGGTACAACAGTGGCTTCAGTGGAATCTGCATTAAAGGTAGCCTAAGTTACCTTTGGTCTTTTTTTTTAAAAAAAGGGTTTTTAACCAATTTGGGCAGGCATGCCCCAGTGTAAGGGAGAACCAGTGTTTTAATCCAGCTTGTACTGTTTCTGTATGTTTCAACAAATTTGACATTGGAAAGCTGTTTGGAAGATTAATTGAGAAAAGAAGAAAAGGTGGAAAGGTGTCTTAAAGAAATGGACAAATGCCAGTACATTGCTGCAGTAGCTAATAAACAGCAGAAAAGACTAAGAATCAATGTGAAGGTTGTCTGTTAGGTAGGTGTTTAAGAGAGATGGATGGCATAGTCAATTGATGCAGATTACTTTTTCTCCAGAATACTGTGACAGGAATAACAGAATAGCATTTCCCCCTTCCTACGTCTCCTTACACTCATTCAGGCCGTTAGGTAGGAGGCTTTCTTAGACCCAAGGCGGGGGTTGGTGTGGATTAAAATCTTCAGCCATGCAGACCTACTTCACGGTCTGGGTATGAAACAGAAAATATTTGGAAGAAAACAAGGTCTGGAGGAAGCAGTCCCTATTGCCACCTCCAGGTCCCCAAAAGAAAGATTTCCTAATCTGAGGGAAGAGGGGGAAAACATTTAGAAAGCAAATAGTTAGAAATGAGTGACTGTACTTCCCAAAGGGGTTTCTCCACCACGGCTTCTGCTGATTGTGTGCGGGCAAGCGTGCACACGCATGTGTGTGTGTCGCATGTGCCCACGTGGGACAGACCCTCAGATGAGTCTGGGGTCTGAGAGGAGAGGAGCTCTGCCGCTTCTCGTACTCGGGGCCCCAGGGAGCAGCACGCAGCTGCCTGGGGAGCACAGGGGACTGTGGTTATGCTTTTACTACTGAGAATGTGTGGGCAGTTGGCCTGAGGGAGCCTCCCAAAGCCCTCATGGGCCCTGGCAGGATGCAGGAGCAGTGACATGCTTTCCTGGGTGCCCCCCCCCCACAGTGTGGGTATGGTGCCAAGAGCTAGCCAGCACCCAGGGGCGCCCTAGTATTAGGGAAGGCAGCCACAACACATAGTGGGCTGGAGGGCTGGAGGCCAGGTGAGAACCACCACCCTGGTACCTGCACACAGAGCTGAGGACAGCTGGGAGCCAGGCAGGATGCATGCATTTCTGAAGATGCCAGGGGGGCAGACAAAGGTTGAGGACCAGATGCCTCTCCTAGATGCTGTGATGCTATGCACTCCTGGGAACATAGATGGCATGCTTCTTCCTCTGAGAAAGGGAGGCCTTAAATTGACCAATTTACCCTGAACCAGTTAGGCAAACCCTGATTTGATTATGAACTGGAAAACGTTTTCTGTTAGAGGACTGGATGAAGGCTTCAGTTTCATTAAAATTTAGTTCAGTTATAAAAAAGCAAAGGGAGTTGCAGTTTTTGAAACCTGACTGGTGGATTAAGAAATATACCTATTTTAATACCTGAGAAACCTAAATGCCTGACCTAATCTTAAACTTCAGTATTGGGAGCAGAGGAGACACAGCTAAATGCTTGAATCTCACCTGAAAACCTTGGAAATACATGATTAGTATAGCCTTTAAACTGTAATCTGTATCAGGCCTGAACTTATCTCCCATTGTTCTTTGGATCCTAAACTTTAAAAAGTCATTTATATGTTGAAATATTTATTGAACACTTACTTATTGTGTGCAGATGTTTTTCCAGATATGGGGAGGATAAAGTCATTTAAAATGCCTTCCCACAGAGCTTAAAGTTTGCTGTTTTACAAATAGTATGTAGATATTTCACTCAAGACATTTGTGTCATTAGAGTAATATTAAAGGAAAATGATAAAAAAAAAGTGATCTTTAAAGATAAATCTTGAAACTCAGAACTTAGTTTAGGCTTCATGTATGTGTAATGCATTAGCTGGCCAAGTTCATTAAGAATTATGAAGATGAGAAGCAGCATAGCAGGATTAAGTGCAGAAACTCTGAAGTCAGGCAGTCTGGCCTTGGGTCCCGGCTCCATAACTCACTAGCTGTGTGGTTTTGAGCAAGTTACTCAAACTCTCTGTCTTTCCATTTCCTCAAGTGTAAAATAGGGATAATAATAACCTACCTCAATAATATAGCCATAGGAATTGTTATGAGAGTTCAATGAGTTTTCATATATACAGTATATTTTATGGGACCTAGTATAGAGAATGCTGGGAATATGTGTGTATTTATGCATTTCTGTAATACATAATAATGCTTGTGTTTCTTAAATGCTCTCTTTTTGCCAAAACCTAACAATTCTAGTCCGTTGATGCTGTAGTGCAGAATATGAAAATATCCCTCTTTAAGTTTTAAAATTTAATTTAGCAAATGAATGACATTAATCTTATACATTAAAAAATAAAATGGACCAAACAATCCTCTTAATATTGTTTTTGCAGTTACTACATCCAATGTGAAGTCTCAGAGTATGGGAATTGCCACAAACATGAAGGAACATACATGTATGAAATACTTGAAAAATGAAGCACCAGATTTAGTTAAATATATGACTTTTTGAATTGGCTGTGTGATAAGAGGGAGCCAGTTGATAAAGGACAAGAGAAATGCTAAATATGCATCGTGACAAACAGTGAAAAATTAAGGATTGTAACTAACATTAATTACATTCTAGTAAGATGAATAGGCTGCTCATCATTAATGAGAACATACACCTTTGTCTAAGTTCCACATCCACCTGTGATGAATGTGCTAATGGGGATAAAATACATCATAGTAACATTTGAATTAACAGCACACTAATAGATTGACATATGAGTATGAATAAAGCATTTAATCATATAAACTCTGCCACACCCAAGAGCAAATTTTCCTATATTGCCTACATCACTTCCAAGTGAGGGTACAAAATATTATAGAATCTTATTTTAAATAATATATTTAAGATACTGTTCATAGTGTCTAATGTTCTAGAAAAAAGGGTTGATTCATTACATTCCAGTGAACTTAACTAAGGTGAATAAAAAGATTCTTCCATCTAATTCTGAGGAAGTAAAGGGAATTCACCCACTGTATGCACTTCTCCAGTTAATCTTTTAACTTTGATTCCTAGTTATCAATTTATCAAAATGTTACCAATTTCATACCAAACATAACACATACTGAGGTAGAGTCAGTCTTCTGTTTTGGGGAGAGTTCTATGAAAAGTCAAATATACCCTTTTGGTTGATACGTGGTATCATTTCTATGGCAGTAGAATAGGACCTCATAAATAAGGCAGTGCCATGTTATTTTGATGGATGTTAGATTTCTCATATATTAAGTAATATTATTTAAAGCCTTACCCGCTGTGATTAAGTATTCTTGGAGGACAGCAATTATGCATATATCACAACAATGGGGATAACAAGTGTGTGTTTGTAATCTAAATTCATTCCTGTTAGAGAAAATATATGCTGTGTGACATTTTCAAGCAATCCCAAGATCACGTACAGACCACTCTAGTTCTTATACTTACATAAAGTGAGAAATTAAAAAAAAATTGGTTGTATAATAATACTAATAATAATAGCTAAAATCCTTTTGAAAGACATTGTAAATCATCATCAGTCATTTATTCACTCCTGACGGCAGTGCTCAGGCAGATCTGTGGAGACCAAAGACAAGGTTTTGGTTTTCAGGGACCCGCTGTGGGGAAACAGATGTAGCAGCCAGCATGCTGAAGACCTCAGCTATTACATAAGCTGCATAGATTCTAGCATTGAGCATCTGTAGGAGGCTCGTGGCTGGGAATTGCTTTGGGGTAGGGTAATGACTTATGAGGGGACAGAAGAATCTCCTGGCCAAAAAAAAAAAACATTGAGGAAGAAAAGGCAGGGGTAGGACTTGAGCCAGTCACTCAGCTTTTCCTGCTTGCTAACTCCCCCAGACATATGTCCAAGGGGCTGAGAAAAAGACTGATATTAAAAGTGATTGTCTAACATGTCTTGACCCATGGGAGTCCAGCAGTGTGGCCTGTGAAACAGAGTGCATCCATAGTGCTTCATCCACCAGGGTTTTCAGGAGGAGCTTGCTGAACGGAGTATGGATTGGACAGAGTGGAAAATTGAATGTCATAGTCAAGTTTACACAAATAATTACAATGAACATGTTGCAGTAACAGAGGTACATATAAAATGCTACGAAGAGAAAAAAGAGAACAAAAAGAATCCTGTCCCTAATATTTGTAGACATTTTCACAAAGGAGGTAATGTGAGTTGCATCTTGAAACAGGTATATGAATTTTTCAAGTAGAGGGAAGAGGATAATTCCTAGAAATGGAAGAGAAGGCACAGGGCAAGGTATGGGGTAGTCCAAGAAGGGCATGCAGGTTGATATAGCTGGAGTATAGGCTGTCTGAGGGTGGAAGTGAGAACTGAGGCTGGCTGTACAATTTAGGCTTTATCTTTTAAAATACATTCTCTCTCTTTTTAAAATTTGAATACAGTTGACACGCAATGTCACATCAGTTTCAGGTGTGCAACATAGTGATTCAACATCTGTATATGTTACACTATGCTCACCACAAGTGTAGCTACCATCTGTCACCATACAATGCTATTTCAATACCATTGACTATATTCCCTATGCTGTGTCTTTTATTCCCATTACATATTCATTCCATAACTGCAAACCTGTATCTCTCATTCCCACCCCTTCACCCATTTTGCCCATCCTTCCAACCCCTTACTTCTGGCAACCCTGTTTTTTCTCTGTATTTATAGGTCTAATTCTGCTTTTTGTATGCTCATTTATTCTTTTTTTTTTTTTTTTTTT
>NW_024423343.1:57290569-57451947 GCF_017311325.1 Ursus maritimus | reverse complement strand
TTTTTTTTTTTTTTTTTTTAGATTCCACATAGGAGTGAAATCATATGGTATTTGTCTTTCTTAGTTTGACTTATTTTACTTAACATAATACACTCTAGGTCCTCTAGGTCCATCCATGTTGTCATAAATGGCAAAATCTCATCCTTTTTTATGTCTGCATAATAGTCCATCATATATAATACATGCATATATAATATGTATACTATATATGTTTATACACCCACACCCACACCTTTTTTTATCTAGTCATCTATCAGTGGACATTTGGGTTGCTTCCATATCTTGGCTATTATAAATAATGCTGCAATAAACTTAAATGTATCTTTTCACATTAGTGTTTTCATTTTCTATGAATAAATACCCAGTAGTAGAATTATTGGATCATATGGTATTTCTACTTTTGATTTTTGGAGGAATCTCCATACTGTTTTCCATAGTGACTGTACCAATTTACATTCCGTCAAAGTGCACAAGCGTTCTTCTTCTCCACATCCTCACCAATACTTGTTATTTCTTATCTTTTTTATTTTAGCCATTCTGACAGATGTAAGGTTGATACCTCATTATGGTTTTGATTTGTATGTCCCTGATGATTTGTGATGTTAAGCATCTTTTCATGTGTCTGTTGGCCATCTGTATGTCTTCTTTGGAAAAATATCTACTCAGGTTTTTTGCCCATTTTTTAATCAGATTTTTTGTGTGTGTGTTGACTTGGAAAAATTTTTATATATTTTGGATATTAACCCCTTATCGGATATATTATTTGCTAATATCTTCTCCCATTCCGTAGGTTGCCTTTTTGTTTTTATTTTGTTTTGTTAGGCTTTTATTTTAAGTTGATGGTTTCCTTCATTGTGCAACATTTTTCTAGGTATGTCTCTTAAGACCAGGGAAACAAAAGCAAAAATATACTTGAGACTCCATCAAAATAACTTAGGTCTTTTAAAGATGAGATTTCTGAGACCATAGCAATCACTTTTTCAAACCTGCCTCACTGTGATTTAAATGTGCCATCCTGTTAACTACTGAGACCAGCATTTTCTAGAGTCTATTAGATAGAAAAGTCTTATGGAGAAAAGTTTCATAAAAAATGCAATGTATGAAATGCTGCATCGATTTACTCCTGTATCAATTATCCATTGCTGTGTAACAAACTACTCCTAAAATCAGTGTCTCAAAAGAGCAAACATTTCACTGTTACTGCCTCTGTGGGTCAGGAATTTAGGCAGGGCTCAGCAGGGATGGCTCATCTCTGCTCCATGTGCCGCCAGCTAGGGGAGCTCAACCTGGGATCCCAGATGGCCTCATACTCGTGGTGTTTAATTTTTATTTTAGCTTATCTTTTTTCAGAGCTCCTTTACAGACTTATTTTGTAATCAGTGTTTCAAAGACTACAAAAATGGCATTTATTTAAACCCTGCTTCATCTGCATTGGTCAGAGCATCTGAGGCAGCAAATCACCGTGCCAGAGTTGGCTGTATAATATCAATCACAGCTGAAACAATTGCCCTGTCTCTTGTTTGAGCTGAGAGCTGCATCATCTGTGTACAGTGCACTCTGTGGAGTATGCATGTTCTGGTCATATTCTGTACACAATTGCATGCACGGGTGTGTGCCCCCGTATGCATGAGGTTTTGCTGGAATGGCTGCTTTCCCCCATGTTCTCTCCCTGTAAAAGGGGGTGAAATTCCTGGCTTCTCTGTGTCCCTTTATCTACTCTGTTCCTAGAGAGGTGGGATGACTTATTTGATTGGTACATTTGGGAAGAATAATTGGGCCTGCTGGGTGTGGCAAAGCGTCCTTGCTTTGGGGAGCTACCCTGCCTTCTGAGGACATGAGTTTTGCTCTGCTCCTTCGTTGTTGTGAGCTCATGTGGGCAGGAATCCTCCCTAGTGCTGCCTAGGGCTAAGAGTGCAGGCCTGCCAATCTGGGGTTCAATTATAACAAGTCTCTTCCTAAAAGGCCTAATACCATGTCCTCCAATTTGGCCTTTATCAGTACTAAGGATAATATTTTGATCTTTGTTTTTGTTCTTTTGTTTTATTTCTCAAGTTGTTCAGAGCTGGGCTGGAAAGAGGGTTAATATTTATTGAGGGGACCACCTTATAGATTCAGCATGGTGTCTGGGTTCAAATTCCGACTTTGGGCAAATTACTTCACTTCTCTGTGGCTCAGTTTCCTTATCTGTAAAAATAGAATAATGATAGTACCTACTTACTAGATTATTTTGAGGATTAAATGAAAAGCATTTATAACATTGTAAAATAGTCAATAAATTTAGCTACGATGTATTCATTTATTCTCCAGTCATTAGATTATATTGTGTATGGGTTTCTCTGGGTGCTGTGAAAAAGAAGACAGAGAGTGTGCTGCTTTTGTGTCAAATAGAGTTTAGTAATGGAGACAGGCAATGACTAAGTAAATACCTACATATACAAGGCAATTTCAGAGAGTGAAGGATGTTATGAAATAGCAAATAAATCGGGGTAGGATGGGGTGTGGAGAAAGGGTACTTTAGCTGGAGCAGTCTTTGTGTGGTTGGCATGGCAGGAAGCTGTGTAGTTGGTTGTAGATGGGCAGAGGATATCAGCAGAGGGAACCCTCAAGTGAAAAGTCCCTGAAACAAGGATGGACTGTTAGTAGCAAAAAGTACAACCATATAAGCAAAAGCAATTTGCAAAGCCAAATATAGCTTCTTTAGCCTTTTTCATGGAATCAAATGCTGTTAATAATCTCAAAACACCCATGGGTGGTTTTGTGCACAGAAATTGTGGATTACCCTTTGGATTTCTCAGATAGTTTCCTTTGTGGGCCTAAGAATGATTTTAGTGGTGTGGAGGATAATTATCAAGATTAACAGAGTGTTGGGGGACATCATCCACAGAGAAAAAGGACGGGAGGGGGCTTATGAAACTTTCATAGCTCTCACAAGGATTGTGATAGTTACTTAGTACCACGCGGGTCTGACTTTGAGAGTGTGGCATCACACTCACTTAGGTCAGCACTCACATTAAAGAGTTAAAGCTCAGTCTCCACAGGGGAGGGTCTGGGGTCACCTCCCCACACCTGGAGGAGGGATAACTAATGGCTTGCTGAGGTTTTATTTGCCTGCTGGGTGTCTACAGCAAAGACTGTTTCTTGGCTAATGGGTCTAATTACTTCTTTGACTCTGGGTTGGGGGTTTGTTGGGGATACACACAAATTCCTTAATATGGTAACATCCTTCACTCCTCCTAGTACAAGAAAGACCATTATTTTGCCTATTCATCAATCACACTGGCAGTTGCTTCTTTAAAGAGCATGTTAAGAGCGTATGGAAAAATCAAAATCTGCTAAGTGAACAATGCAAGCCTTTTAACAAGAGGTGTGAGGAAAGATATCTGCCCCCAAAATATCCAAATGAGAAAAACTGCAAGTAATAGAGGGCGTGTATTAGAAAGGCCACAGATCTGGGTATAAGCAACTTGGTTCTAGCTCTGCTACCTGTTAGTTATGCAAGTAAAGGTGGGGAAAACTAACTTTTGTTGAGCATCTACTATGTAGCGGATTTTATGCTATTTGCTTTATATAAAATATTGCATTTAGGGGCGCCTGGGTGGCTCAGTTGTTGGGCGTCTGCCTTCGGCTCAGGGCGTGATCCCGGAGTTCTGGGATCGAGCCCCACGTCAGACTCTTCCTCTGGGAGCCTGCTTCTTCCTCTCCCACCCCCCCGCTTGTGTTCCCTCTCTCGGGCTGTCTGTCTCTCTCTCAAGTAAAAATAAATAAATCTTTAAAAAAATATTGCATTTAATCTTTATAACATCTTACAAAGTAAATATTAATTCCTCCATTTTTATAGATGAGGAAGCTGAGACTCAGTGGAATGAACTGTTCATATGGTTAGTAATAGAGCCCTGATTGAAACCTAGGGCTGTCTGGCGTCTATGATTGGACTCCTCCTAAGATACTATGATACTATAATCTCTATCTATCTATCTATCTATCTATCTATCTATCTATCATACACACACACACACACACACACAGATGTGTGTGTGTGTATGTATGTATGTATGTATGTGTATGTATGTATGTACAGATCTCAAAATTGAACCACTTTTCACTATACCCACCTCTGTTTTCCTCATCCTGGTCAAAGCCACATCATTTCTCATCCGGATTAAAATAAAATAGATTACTATAATTCCTGGATTACTTACTATATAGATTACTTCTAACGGGTCTCCTTGCTTGTACCCTTGCTGTCTGTAATCTACTTTCAATAGCACAGCAGAATGATCCTGTTAAATGAAGTCAGATCCTGTCATTCCACTGTTAGAACTCTTCAGTGACTTTCTGTCTTACTCAAAGTGAAAGCCGAAGACCTTATTCTGATCCACAAGGATTTGCATGTTTTGACTACTGGGTAACCTCCCACCTCCATCCCTGTGACCACTTTGACCTCATCTTCTTTCTTTCTCACTCTGCCCCAGTCATGCTTGTCTCTTTGTTGTTCCTTGAACACTCTAGGCACACTCCCATTTCAAAGCCTGAGACCTTCAGTGGCTACTCTATCTAGAATTTTAAGCCCTTCAATTCAACACTGTATATTCCATTTCTTTGCTCTATTTTTTCTCTTTAGCTGTTATCACTCTGGAGCATGCTATGTATTCAGCTTATTTTTGTTGTTGTTGTTGCTCTGTAATGGTCCAAGGGAGAGAAGATGATGGCTTGGGACAGGGTGGGAGCAGTGGAGATGGTGAGAAGTGGCAGGATTCAAGATTCATTTTGGAGTTCATGATTACAGGGCTGTGGGGTCAAATGTGGAATTGAGAGAAAGAGAGAAATCCAAGATGCTGCCTTTTGACCTGAGCAACTGAGTGAATGGTGGTGCTATTTTCTGGGATACAGACATTTTTAGGAATGACTTTTTTTGATGGGGAAATCAATAGTTCAGTGTTAGTTATATTAGTTTAAGAGTCATGTTAAACATCCATATAGACATCCAGTTATATGTACATGAGTCTAAACCTCATGGAAGAGGTCTGGACTGGAAAAATAAATTTGAGCATCATCAAGATATGGATGATATTTGAAGACATGGGACTTTTTGAAATGACTGGGAGAAAAAATGTAGCTGGAGAGAGGATTTACAAAAGATTCCTGGAGATGGGGTGCCTGGGTGGCTTAGTTCGTTAAGTGGCCAACTCTTGATTTTGGCTTAGGTCATGATCTTGGGGTCCTGGGTTGGAACTTCCCCCTGCCTCTGTCAGGCTCCGCACTCAGTGGGGAATCTGAGAATTCTCTCTCTCTGCCCCTCCTCCCTGCTCACTCACACAAACACTCTCTCTAAAATAAATAAATAAATCTTAAACAAGAGAAAAAACAGAAAATTCCTGGAGCAATCAGTGCTTAGAGATTTAGTTTAGAAATCTATTTAGGAATGGATGATGCAGAAAAAAGGAAATTCTTTTAGGAGCCAAGTCCAGGAGAAAGAGTGTAAGAAGGGATCCAGGGCACAAGTTTACCAGGGCATGTGACTACAGACATAAGAAAATTTGTGGAATGAAAGGCGGGAAGTTTAGATGGTTTTCATCTGATTGCATCTATATTTCTCTATGAAATGTATGACAAGGTCTTCAGCTGAAAGTTGGGTGGGAGGAGATGTTGGAGATTTGAGGATTGGGGAGAACATGCATAATAGTCATCTTGGGAGTAGGTTAATGAATTTACTAGGGAAGTTTTGTTGTCAGAAAGTGTTGAGTGCTCACCAAAGATTTTGTGATAAATTTGAAATGGATCTTGATAGCATGGTTGTGTGATTTTCTCCAGCAACATTCAGCTGCTTGAGTATGGAGATATAGTAAGCTGTTAGTTGGGCTTAAGAGGATCTGTGGTAGTTGAGAATGTTTGAAAATGAGATGGATCATGGAGTCCAGGGTGGGTAGTGAGAGCTATGAGGCCTTGGGGAAGTGAAAGACAGTGAATACACGCCCAGGTCAGTGGGTTGGCAGTCTCAAAGAGGGGTGCTGGAATGACAGAATGTGATGATCAGGGAGTACTTTGCTGGAGACTCAGTTTTCAGAGGTGTTTATATTCTACTATACATCTGGCACTGTTCTGGGAACAGGGGATGTCACAATGAATGAAACAGATATCCATGACACTTATAATCTATTGCATGAAACTAACAATAAACAAACTATGTAATATGTCAGATGATGATAAATGCTATGGACAAAAATACAGCAGTGAAGGAGAATAGGCATTATTGAGGAGGTCATTGCAATGTAAAATAAGGTGGTTATAGAAGGCTTTCTGTGAAGGTGATTTTTTGCAAAGGATGGAAGGAAAGGAAGGAACTGACATCCATATATCTCAGGCAAATATAGTCCAGGTAGAATAATAACAGATGCAAGGTCTCTGAAGTGGGAACATGCCTGTAATTGAGAGGGACAGCAAGGAGGCCAGTTCCTAGGGTAGAGTGGCCAGGGGAGAGTAATAGGAGAGAAGGTCAGAGAGATAATGGTAACAGAGGTGGGGGGTCAGATCACCTGGAGCCTTGTACCAGATTGTGCAGGGCTTTGAAGGTCATTGCAAAGATTTGGCCTTTATTTTGTGTAAGATGGGAAGCCATTGGAAGGTTTGAAGCAGAGATGAGACTTATTCTTAAAGGGATCACTATGCCTGCCGTGTTGAGAGGAGACTGAAGGGGGTCAAGGGCAGAGGAGGGAGAATAGCTGGAAAGCTCCTGCAGTAATCCAGGTGAAAGCTGGTAGTGGCTTTGACCTGGGTGATAGCAGCGGAGATGGTAAAGAGTGGTCAGAATATGCATACATTGTAAAAGTAGAACAAAGAGGGTTTGCCAGTGAGCTGAATGTGGGATGTGAGATTGAGAGAAGAATCAGGAAAGTCTAAGGATTTTGGCCTAAGCAACTAGAAGGTTGGAATGGACATTTACTTGGGTGGAGAAAACTGAGGGAGAATTAGATTTGGTTAAAGATCAGATGTTGCTTTTGACCATGTCAGGGTTGAGATTCCTCTTAGACTTTTGAGAAGAGATGTAGAATAAGCAGTGGGTATATAGGACTAGAGTTCAGAGTCCTGGACTCTAGTTCAGTTCTGTTTTATTCTGAAGATAAAAATTTGAAAGTGATCCCAAGCCACGAAACTGTGTGAGACCTCTAAGGGAGTGTGCATGGATATAGGAAAGAAGAGGCTGAATATCTGAGGAGCATTCCAATGTCTAGAGTTCAGGGAGATGAAGAACAACTAGCAAAGGTTACTGAGAAGTGTCCCGCAACATATGAGGAAAATAAGGGGAGTGGAGTGTCTGGGAGCCAAGGCTTATAATTATTGGCAATGACAAGGCATAGGGTATGATGATATGAGTAGATGGTTGAGGTGAGGTGGAGGAAAAGAGCACTGGAGCTAAGGGTAAAGAGCTGAGTGTCAGGATGTTGGATGACTCCAACATTGATGATAGGAAATGTGGCAGAGAGGTAGACAGGGAGGCATTTGTTCACATCAGCTGTGACTCCACTAACCAGGATGCAGGGAGATGACTTCAGAGGTGGTAAAGTTTGATGATTCACTTCCAAAAAGTTAGGATTTTTGAATGAGGAAGGACAGACATCTGAGAGGTTGTGCAGGGGTGCCAAGTGAACATTGACCCCCCCCCTACCCCAGCCTTGAGGTGCTTGGGGACAGGAAAGACACAGTTTTCAATTGAGAGGGCTGCTGGAAGTGCTATTCTCAGGGGACAGCCTGGCTTCCCTTACCAGGAAGATATATTAGAAGAGAAAGAAAAATGTAATTAAGTTTGCTGATGACAGCGAGTTCCTGAGAGCACAGTAGAAGGGTTTGGGTTTAGATTAGGTAATACCTGTATGGTTAAGGTGCATGTTGTGGGGGAGAGTGGTGGTGGTAGTGGTGGTGATGCAGTGGTGGCTATAAGGCATTGGGGTTGGTGCAGAACAGCACAGCGCAAGATCTCCAGCCTAAGGCTGGATACCTTATGGCAGCCGGAAGACAGGATGATTGAAGACCAGCCCAAGGGTAGTCACACCCGAATGGGTAGGGTGTTGGGGAGTAGAGTGAATCTCTCTATGATGGCTAATTATAATAATGCCATAGTCATCACAGCTGAGGGAAATTTATCAGCAACTGGGCCAAAGACTGAGGGAAGTTTATTTGCAACAAGGCCAAAAAGTGATGAATTACTTTTCACCCAACCCACTGACCATCCTAATAATTGTTGACAAACGAACACCAAACTTTTGCTGGTAAAAAGAAGAGATATTGGGGAAATCTGGAAAAGAAAGAGGTGATCCTTTTATGAATGTCAGGACATAGTGAAAGCATTCTTCTATTTGGGAATGTGGAAGCTCAAGTGTGTGGAGTAAAAAGGGCACGGGGAATCACCACTATAAACCCAGCTTAGGAAAGTCTTGTCTGCCCCAAATCCACCCCTTGAGGGAATGCATGGATCTAAATGATTTTCCTGTGTCATTTATTTATTATAATTTTTTTAAAAGAATGAAAAGCACTGTAATTGCACTGAAGCATAGAAATTCACTCTATAACCTGCCCAAATAACAACTGCACATCCCTCATTTGATAGGTGTGGAAAGAAAAACCCAAAGATCTTACCATCTCATAGAAAGCCCCAAACGGAAAGAGTCAATTGGTTTAAGTATGGCCCTTATGACCTCAACTTCATGGGGTTTATTTCATGTAGAACTATATCTTTTGCGAGAAAGTAGAGAAGTGTACAATGTAGCTGTCAATATTCTGGGCTCTGAGGTCTTTGTGTGTTAATGTGATATGGGCAAATTATCTAACCTTTGTAACTAGATATCTAACTTGGTATTAGTCATTAGATGGGGGAGTTGTTTTGAGGATGGAATGAGGTAATGCATTATCTCAAGGGCTGCCACTGGGTAAGATTGTTATGAACATTTTTTCATATTACTTTCTTACATCTTCCAAAGGAACAAATGACTTAATGCCTTGGAGTGAGTCAGTTGAAGAAATTAGTGTTTTTCCCACTATGGATTTCTTAAGGTCAAGTGTTCATCTTTGGATCTTTAATGCCTAGGATGGTGCCTGACAGCACACAGTAGGCATTCAGTGAATGTTTCTTGGAACGAAGTAGAGTCCTGCTCCTTGAGCATTGCCACAACTATTTCCCACATTCACTTTCCAGATACCTAGGGATCCTATGGCAAATGAAACATGTATTTCACCAATTCCATTTATAAAAGGAAGTAATCTCAGACACGTCTTCAGTGAGTTAGTATTTAATTATCCAACATCTGAGCCAAAGTGCAAGCAATAGCTTAAGACTGTACATAGCAATCTGAACTAAATATGGCAATATTTTGTTGTGCTGACATCTGTGTTGTTAGGAACGTAAATACATATGATGTGGTTCATTTGATACAGGGAGAGCAGTGGATAAAGGTAAGGCTCTTGGCTGCCCTGACGAGATGGGAGATGGGGAGTTAGGGTGGAAACGCTTATTGCATGAAAGGTAATAAGACTTCTGTTCAGCATCATAGGGCATCCATTTCAGCTCACATCTCATCCTGAAAGTTCTTCTTCCAGGCCAAGTGTAGAACACTCACATTGTAAGAGAGAATGGTTAGAGAGAGGAAAGCTCCAAAGCCCATAGCAGTGGGAATAGAAGTCCTTTCTAGGGCTTTAACTGGCAGCAGTGTCTGATAGAGAGCATGTTACAGACTGAAAGTTTGCGTGCCCCCCAAATACATATGTTGAAACGTAACCTGCAATGTGATGGTAATTGGAAGTGGGACCTTTGGGAAGTGATTAGGTCGTGAGGGTGGAGCCCTCACGAATGGAGTTAGTGCCCTCATAAAGGAGGTCCCAGAGAACTCTCTTGCCCCTTCTGCCATATGAGGACACAGAGAAAAGATAGCCACCTATGAACTAGGAAGCAGGCCCTCATCAGGACTGAAATCTGCTGGCACCTTGATCTTGGACTTCCCAGTCTCTGAAATTGTGAGAAATAAATCTTGACTATTTATAAACCACTCAGTCTGTGGTGTTCTGGTATTGTAACCCAAATGGACTAAGTCAAAACAAATCTTAAGCTTTAAGTACAGTTGATAATAGATGTTCTACACCTGGGCTTAAAGCTATTGCAGTCAGAGCCTGAGAATTTCCTTCAAAACCTAATAAGGACCGTGGTGCAAGGAAACCTTGGGGGCTGAGAGCAGCACAGGATGCATAAAAGCACCTCAAGGGGACCTGATTCACTAGGGGCCCCAGGACAGGACCATGCAAGAGTATGTCACAGATGCTAAGGATTTCCATTTGCCCCTGGTGAGGAGGAACTGTGCACAATGATTGCAATCCCTCCATTGAGGCTTGCTGTATGCACTTGGGCTGAAAAGCTAATTATTTATAGATCTTATTTAAAAATTGTATCTGTTATTCCTCAATACCCTGGGTGTTTTTTAAAAAATTTTTTTCCATAAAAATTTCAGTTAAAAAACTTTGTGAGCTCATGTAGGAGGACATCCTTATGCTCAGGAGATGGATGCTGAAATATTTAGAGCTGAAATGTCAGACATCTGCAGATTACTTTTAAATCACACACAAACATAGAGAAAGCAACTATGATCACTGTTTTCGAACTATAGCTTTTTTCTTCAAAAATTTTTATAGAAATTTTTAATAGAAATCTTATATTAAAAAGTTGGAGAAAAAACCATACTTGATATTGGTACAGACAGATATCTGGACTAAGTATGCCTCATTTGTCAATTTTCATCAAGATGTGGCTGCCCACGGTGATCAAGCCAAATTGGCAACAACCCATATAGAACATTACCCCACAAATGCTTATTTCTGTTTGTTCTATCCATTCATTCAACAAATGTTTGTTGAGTGCTTACTCTATGATGGACACAATTCTAGGTTCTGGCTAGATAGCTGGGTGGCAGTGGGGAGATATGGTCCCTTTCACCTATGTACATGTGTTAACTACTATTTAACAAGAATAACTTCCAGAGAAAATCTTTTGGAATGTATAGATTTATTTTTAAGAATGTTTGTCTTTAAAAAAAAAGTTCCTTAAATGACTTAAGTTTCACTGGAAGAGCATTTGTAAAACATACTTTAGTTCTCTTTTTGTGGTTTTCTGACTCCTATAATTTAGGATTTTGCCCTGGGGAGACGGAAAGACCAAACATTACAGTCCTGTAGTTATCAGAGGCAGGAAAATAGGAAGAGTCTTTAGTTCAGTTTTGTAAATGAGAAGGTGTACAGACATTAGGCTTGGTAATTATTTTAACCAGAATAATGGGATAAGTAATCTGAGAGTAAGTAGGAACCTGTTCAGACTTCCTATCAAACTTACAAAAAACAACCCCATGCCCTCTGTGCTGACTGTTTATAGCCACATTTGTGGCGTCCCGGGCAGGCTCTTCTGGACTAGGTCATCTTCAGATACTTGTGGCTGTTTTATCACTTACTTCTGAAGAGCAGCAACCCAGAAAACTTTACCCCTGCCCGTTTTTAGCCTGCTGTAATGTCACCATCAAAGGACAAAGAGTGCCCTTCTAAATGATGTCTTTAATTTGCCAGATTTCATATCCCAGAGAACCTTCTAAAGGTGCATCCTATCCTCCGCACTGCCATTAATACACTATTCCTGTAGTGGGCCAGAAGCAGACTACCCCCTACCATGAACTAGAGAGGTTTTTATAGAAGCATATAGGAATCCATGATTGCTATGTTGGGTTTATATATTTTGTTTGCAAAATAATGGGTTTTAGGTTAAATTGAGGCAGGTATGCAAATATTCTGGTGAAGTCCGTGCCACCTCCCTCCCTAACAGTAAACTGTGAAAGAGTTTGATGATAGTTGTCACCAGCATCAATAATCGTAACAAGGGTCTTGAATATCAATCAAAGGAAAGACAAGCCTTTTGATAGCATTAATCAGAGCTGGCTTCCTCCTGCAAATCATGCCAAAGCTCTTGGATTGCTGCCTGTTCCCATTGTTTTCTGTCTGGTGGTTTGGATGCAGATCCTTTCCCCCTTCCCCAATGTGGCCATAATGAAATTGGGGAATTAACTCAGAGCAGAGTTGTTCTAGTTTGGATGTGAAGGTAAACACAAATGGAGAAAGTTCAAATTATTAAGAAGAACAAACAGCCCTTGTTACTAAACATTAGCTGGCAAATGCAATAGACACGTACAATGGGCAGATATCACGGATGATTTCCCATACTGGCCAAAACGAACGATGGTCACAGGCTACAATGCCTGTGTATAATGTCTCCAGAAAGAGATTTTAGGTGTTTCCATTTGCAGCAGCCACACCAGTATACCTAGTCTCAAGATTTTGAATAATACTTTGCTATCACTAATGCAAAGAGATTAGGAGAAACCTATGTGCTTGGATTTCTTCAATTATCATCCTGAATTGAGCAATTCTATGCAACTTTAGAGATGCTGTGGGGACTGATCGAATCTTTTTGCTTCACTTTATTGTTGGATAGGCTTCCTTTCAGATATGCAACCTATACGGGTCTATTTATTTATTTTAGATTCCACTTGGACCAATTACAAATGACAGCCAAGAGCATGGCTAGGAAATTTAAACACTTCAAGAGTAGAATTTTCTGAAACAATACATGGCTTTAAACAATGCTTGAATTCAGGTAATGACAGAATTTTATGTGATGAGGAGAAAATGGAACAATAGGGATAACTTTTCAAAGGATTACACATCAGTGAAAGAAGATGGGTTAGAATAGAAAAATCTGCCTACTCAGTTGGAACCTTCATTCCAACTCCCTCTGTCAAAGTGCTGCTTCCCCTGGATCCCTTCAAAGGAGGTAGTAAAAAGAGTCCATGAACCCAAGAAGCAAGAGCAAAGTCTTTTACCCCCTCTCACACGCACATCAAGTATATTATATATAAAATGTTCTAGCATTATGTACCTTTCCATGGGATTAAAGCCATTGAAACAGGAACAAAATCCATGTACTATTAGCACATGTAAGCACATTTATATACCTACACAAAGCCAAAATAAATGGCTGAGAAATGAGAGATTCAACCAACTGGCTGATTTGTCTAAATGCTGTCAAACAGTCATTTTGATTAATATTTTTTTCACTGAATTGACTGATATTTTTTAGTGACTAGAATGAATTGCAACATTGCATAGACATCTCATACATGGAATTGCTATAGCTCCTTGGAAAATTAATTGGTCAGCTTCTGCCATAATGGATAACAACTTATGTTACAGATATCTCACATAAACAAATTATTATCCTTTATAATGTAAGCAGACTAATTAATTTTCCAGGGATCTCTAAGTCCTGGGAACTATTATTAACTAGTGGTAAATGAAAATGTGTTTGAATTTCAAGTGTTTGAGTTTCTTATGCCTTTTACTTCATAATAAGGGGTCTCTTTTCTCTATGTGCTAATAAATAATTGCCTTTGAGACAGAGTATAAATTGGAAACTTCCTCATGACTGTGCTTATTTTTTTCTGCACTAACGTAAGCCAGTCTTCAGATAACACACACACACACACACACACACACACACACACACACTGGATAGATTTTGGAAAGGATAATCATATCATTATGAGAAAAATGTTGCCCCCAAATTATATTTACCTTAATTTGAAAAAGACAAGAAAAGTATAGGAGAAAACTTAAGAAGAGATAGAAATGGTTCATTGGGTTTATAATCCATAATGGTCAAAATATGTAATCTTTCCAAGAAATTGTAGGTTAAAAAATTAATGTGACTCATATATTAATATTCATGCTTTCTCTTAGTGGGCCTCCTGTCTCAAGGCCCACATGGCTCCATCCTGACAGAGTTTCTTCTATTGTCCTGTTTGGGCAATCAGTGACTCAATGTCTTTGTTTCTCTGATGAGGTTCTATTTTCTGAATGGCAAGTTTAGACTTTAAATCTTCCACCTGAATTATTACAAGAGAGATTTGGTAATTAAGTTCTAACAAGATTTAAATGATATTAAAAACAGTCAGTTAAAAGGAAACACAGCCTTGGGCTTTGTTGTAAATTTGTATAATTATTTTTAGTCCTCTAGAGGATGCATAATTATGTTTCTGTATTTATAAAAATACTGCCTCTGAGGCACCAAAATGAATTTTATAGTATGCTGATTTGCATATTAATGTTGCTCTTTGTATGTCAAAATTTCTTTGGTTGAAAAAAAAAAAGATTTTTCTAGGAAATTTTCAAAGTAACCACAAGGAGTATAAAGTCTTTTGATCTGTAAATCTGGCAAAACCAGTGCTCGGAGAGAAAGTTTGATAGTTCAAGGAAAAAAAAAACTTAGAAAGCAGACATCTAAGACTAAACCTCAAGTTTAATTTGCTCTTCACTTGGAAAGGGGTGGAGGGGCATAGCCAGGAAGAATACCCAGTAACGTTTATTGAGTACTTATTATTTGCTAAGTGAGTTATAGTCACTTCACATGTTACATGCAACGATCATATGAGATAGATACTTTTCCTTTCATTTCCTCATTTCAAAGATCAGGAAAGTAAGGTCCAGAGATTAAGTTAATAGCTCAAGGACACACACCTGGCATTTTAACCTTAGGCAGTCTGATGCTAGGGCTTTAACCATTAACACTGTTATTTTCTGGACAGAAACATAAGGAAGCACTAAGGCCCTCTTTATGTTCTGAAAGAGAAAACATTTTCCTGGAGACACACAAATGCTGCCTTTGCCTCCTGATGCTGGGTTAACGTGCATTGTTGGAAACACCACACAACTCAGGGGTGTGTGCCCATTTTTCCCTGCAAGTGTTTTCATATCTGTTTTTGTAAAATGAGGAGCAAGTGTATGAAGAGCAAGTTCTCTCCCTGCTCTGGATTTTAAGCTCCTCCAGAGTAGGAATGGTGTTCTTTGTTTCCTTCTCTCCTTTTCCCTGCACTTAGGATTCAGAGTTAGAGTCATTAAAATGAAAGCAGGAAGTGAGTCTCTCTTAGTCTATTCAGGCTACTGTAATAAAAATAGCATAGACTGGGAGGCTTAAACAGCAAACATTTATTTCTTTGGAGCATAGACTGGGAGGCTTAAGCAACAAACATTTATTTCATAGTTCTGGAGGCTGAAAATCCAAGATCAAGGTGCCAGCAGATTCTGTGTCTGGTGAGAGCCAGCTTCCCGGTTCATAGATGGCCATCTTCTCGATGAGTCCTCACAAGGTGGAAGGGGTCAGGGAGCTCTCTGGGATCTCTTTTAAAAGGGCATGGATCTCATTCATGAGGCCTCCACCCTTATGACCTAATGACCTCCCAAAGGCCCCCCTGCCTCCAAATATCATCACATTGGGAATTAAGCTTCAACATATGAATTTTGGGAGACACAAACTTTAGTGTGAGCAGAGTCTCAGGAAACATCTGAGGTCTTTCTTCTATCATAGTTTTTTTTTATTGTGGTAAAATATATATAACATATAATTTACTATTTTAGCTATATTTAAGCATACTAGTCAGTGTCATTAAGCACTTTCACATTGTTGTGCTACCATCCTACCAACCATCTCCACAACTTTTTCATCTTCCCAAACCAAAACTCCATGTCTGTTAAAATAACAACTCCTCATGCCCCCCTCCTTCAGCCTCTAGCAGTCACCATTTGCTTTCTGTCTCTCTGACTTTGAGTACTCTAAGTACCTCACATAAGTGAATGGTTAGTTTTAAATTGAAGGTTTCCTGACTTGTTAATTTTAGCCACTTTGACTGGTGTGGGTGGTATCTCATCTTGATTTGTATTTCCCTGATGCTGAATGATGTGGAGCATTTTTTCATGTGTTTGTTGGCCTGTTGTATCTTTGGAGAAATGTCTGTTCATGTCTTCTGCCCATTTCTTGACTGGATTCTTTTTTTTTGGGTGTTGAGTTTGATAAGTTCTTAATAGTTCTTGGATAAACTAGCCCTTTATCTGATAAGACATTTGCAAATATCTTCTCTCATTCCGTAGGTTGCCTTTTAGTTTTGTTGATTGTTTCCTTTGCTGTGCAAAAGCTTTTTATCTTGATGAAGTCCCAGAAGTTCATTTTTGCTTTTGTTTCCCTTGCCTTTGGAGACGTATCTAGCAAGAAGTTGGTGAGGATGCAGAGAAAGGGGAACCCTCTTACACTGTTGGTGGGAATGCAAACTGGTAGAGCCACTCTGGAAAACAGTATGGAGGTTCCTCAAAAAGTTAAAAATAGGGCTACCCTATGACCCAGCAATTGCACTACTAGGTATTAACCCCAAAGATACAAATGTAGTGATCCGAAGGGGCACCTACACCCCAATTTTCATAGCAGCAATGTCCACAATAGTCAAACTGTGGAAAGAACTGAGATGTCCATCAACAGATGAATGAATAAAGAAGATGTGGTAGATAGATAGATAGATAGATAGATAGATAGATAGATAGATAGACAGACAGTTATACACAATGGAATATTACTCAGCCATCAGAAAGGATGAATACTTACCATTTACATTGAGGTGGATGGAACTGGAGGGTATTATGCTGAGCAAAATAAGTCAAAAAGAGAAAGACAATTATCGTATGGTTTCACTCATATGTGTAATATAAGAAACAGGGCAGAGGATCATAGGATAAGGGAGGGAAAATGGAATGGAAGTCATCAGAGAGGGATAAAAAACAATGAGAGACCCTTAACTATAGGAAACAAACTGAGGGTTGCTGGAGGGGAGTGGGGGAGGGGGGTGGAGTAACTGGGTGATAGGCATTAAGGAGGGCATGTGATGTGATGACCACTGGCTGTTATATGCAACTGATAAATTATTGAACACTATATTTGAAACTAGCAATGTATTATATATTGGCTAACTGAATTTGAATTTAAAAAAAAGAAAAAAATTGAAGGTAATTTTTCCTTGCGATAAAATCTGGACTACTTTAATGCAGAAGACTTAAGCTGCTGGTCTCTTAAATTGTGCTCAGACCATGAATAAGAGGTAGCTAGAACTGAGAAAGGTCAGAAGGGTCTGAGGGGTATGGATGAGACATAGCCTACATTGTAGGAAAGAGTACCATTGTTTGGTCTTGGTTGAGGCAGACCCCATAGCATGCGGGGGCCATGGGTGAGCTCTGCGGCTCTTCTGAATGATTCTTTGTGGAAAAGATGATCAGTGCTTCAGGGTTCCATGACTGCAGTGTTCTCTAGAATTGACATACTTGAAGAGAGACATGTTTTAGCAATGGATAAAGGGAAGGGTTATGTTCACCTAACATGGACCTTGGGTCATGGTTTATACATGTACTAAGGTAACTCTGGGTGAAATTTTATCTAACAATTTAAAAAATTATTTGAAGAGGAAAATATAGAAAGAAATGGGAATCAGCATGGTGATATTCCACAGGCACTAGGCTATAGAGTGTTATCTAGAACCCATTAACTTGGACTCTGGGGAAGATACAGAAATTGGGTATAGCCAATAAGAAAAATGTTAGCGTATAATACTTTCAACCCCTTCAAGTTTGCTTTATAGGAAATTTTACCTTTTGATTGGAAGCTATTAACATTTTCTAGATGCAAGAAAATACATTTTATAATGAAAGAATTACAAGCAGTAGAGCAGTCTATTTTGGGCAGAGGTTTCTCCTATAATTGTACTCATCTATCTACTTCTAAGGTTGTGTTAGGAAGTAGGAAGGCTTTTGCTCAGATCCTTAATTTGCCACTTACTCATTACCTATATGACCTTAGGAAAGTTACTCAGTCTCTCAGAGTCTCAGTAATGTGCTCTATAAAAAATAGTATTAATAACATTTACTTCAGGGTAGTGAGGATTATATGAATGTATTAGGTAAAGCACCTAAAATAGCTGCTTAATGAATGTTAACATCCCTTTTTCTTCTTTCCCAGAGCCCTTTGTGAAGAGCTGTGTCTATTGCAAACCCATTTCTTAACCTAGTTTTAATTGTATTTTTCACCCCACAACACATACATGGGAGGAAACAGAAGTCTGGGGTTAGACAGAATGGCCTGGTTTGGCTTAATTACACTGTCCCCAAGTGTGAATTCCTGAGGACCTACTGCTAGGGTCACCAGCTGTCCCAGTTTGCCCAGCACTGAAGGGTCTTCCAGGATAAGAGACTGCAGCACTAAACTTGACGAACTGGTCACCCCACAGACTATATCTATGTCAGAGACGTAGTCTTCATTGCTTTTCTAAAGATAAATACCCATGGACTCCCATGCTTCTTTTCTTGTTGGTGAGGTAAAAAGTGATTATTTGTACCAGAATAAACAAGGGAGGCCTATTCCAACTGGCAGGGAGAGAGAGAATGGACCTCAAACAAAATTGTTGACTGAACATTCCATTGAGGTGCCAAACATGTTATCTGGGGGTGTTTTACATATGGAAATCATCTTCGTCATTACTTTTTTGGCCGTAGAAGGGTAGCAAAGAATGAAAGATTTTTTAATCTAACTTTTCTATACTATTTGAATGACTTTCTTCTTTATATAAAATCAAAATTTTGTTGTTAAAATGGATAGGATTCTAATCATTAGGGAAATGGAAATCAGTACTACAAAGAGATACTCATTAGGATGGCTGCTATAAAAAACTCAGAAAAGAGCAAGTGTTGGTAAGGAGGTGTAGAAATTGGAACCCTTGTGCACCGTTGGTAGGGATATAAAATGGTTCAGCCACTGTGGGAAACAAAGAATTACCATATAGTCCAGCAATTCCACTTCTGAGTATATGACCAAAATTCAAAGCAGGGTCTTGAAGAGATATTTCCACACCTACATTCCTAGCAGCATTTATCACATTAGCTAAAATGTGGAAGCAACCCAGGGTCCATCGACAGATGAATGGAGAAGCAAAATGTAGCATATATTCAGCGGAGTATTATTTAGCCTTAGAAAGGAAAGACATTCTGACATATGCTATAGCATGGGTGAACCTTGAGGACATTGTGCTGAGTGAAATAAGTCAGTCACAAAAAGGACAAATACTGTGTGATTCCACTTGTATGAGGTCCTTGGAGTAATCAAAGTCATAGAGATGGAAAGTAGCATGGTGGTTGTCAGGCGCTGGGGAGAGGGAGGTGGGGGAGTGGGGAGTTGTTGTTTAATGGGCATAGAGTTTCTATTTTACCAGATGAAAAGAGTTGTGGTGATGTTGCACAGCTTTGTGAATGTATTTAATGCCACCAAACTGTGTGCTTAAAGATGGTTAGAATGGCAAATTTTATGTTATGTATATTTTGCCACAATAAAGACAGGAACAAAATAGAGAGGACCATTATATTACTGAGAAGTTTCTATTGCCTGTGCTGCCTCCTCTAGTTCTAGACAGTGACCTCCTTTTGTTCACTACCTTTTCTCATATTACAAATGAGGACGTTTAGGTACAAAAGGGTCCATTTTGTGCCATTGGAGTCATAGCCAGGAAAATAATTTCACTGGACTGGTGACTTCTTAAAGATATTGGAGGAACTGAGGAATTGCTTAGAAACACTAGGCCTCTTTGTAAATTAGAAAACTCTCTGAGAGCCAAGAGTGAAGAGTTTTTTTATAGCTCATCTTTAAATTTAATTTCCATTTGCTGGGTTCATTTCCTCTTCAGCCAGGCCAGTACTGGTAAGGCTGGATAAAGGGGGAGAGCAGGGATGAAGGGTAGCTATGATTTCCTAAGCACTTCATGCCAGTGATTCAGGGAACTGCACTTGTGCTCTCCTGCACCAAAGCAATGCAGATGCGAGTGCACGTGTTCACTTGAAGAACAAAAAGCAAACCGGAAGTAGATGATTTCAGCAAATTCTCAGCCGTCAATATTTAAACAGTTCCTCTTTATATATACCCAACTGGGGGCCCCGATGTTGAACCAGCAGCCTATATCATTTGCTGATTTGAAAGATTTGTGTAAAGACAATTCAAATCATCAACAATACAGATTAAGATACGTAAAGTGCTGTCGGGATGGCTTTGATTTTTCAGAAATACATTACCAAGAAATTGATGTCCTGAGTTTAATCAATAACAGCAATACATGTGAATGCTACTATACCCCCTTATTAAAACCACTGAACTGGCCTGGGAAACCAATCTATTTCCAACCACTCGGTGTTAGGAAAGCCTTTCCCAGCCCCAAGTATGTCTCTGTCAAGCCAGCATGATGCTCCATATGCCCCAGGACTATCTCTATTCTGAAGTGCCATCTTGGAGTAACAGATCATTGGTGTCCTAGGTTTGGGTGATGCATCGCCCTGATGTGTCAGAACAACAGCTGGCTCAGTTTCTCTATGCTGGGAGCCCAGCAACAGCTGACTGCTATGATGGATTACCTGCGTGGTGCAGCCTATCGCTGTAATACATCAAGACACAGCACTGATTTGAAGGTGAATTAGTCAAAAGATGGAGTTCTGCAAGCTCCAAACCCAGGAAAAGGAATCCTATTTAATTATAGAATGAAAGACAAAGTAGCTGGCATGAGGCTTAGTGAATGTCAGATGCTGGGCTATTTCTAAGATATAATTCACATTAAGTATGCAGCATTACCAGATGAGGTTTGATCATTGCTCTGCTTTCTTGAGGTGTGATTCACATCTTGCATCAGCACACCACCCCCGCCAGAGCAGCTGGACTGCAGTTGGGACATACTTTTTCCATGTGCCTTTGTAGAGACTTTCTAAATCCAGCCCTACTATAAACAACCAGACTCCTGTCCTAAGTTCAAATATTCTTTCCATATCTTTCTCTTCCCTTGTACCCCTTTGGTCCAAATCCATACAGAACAGAATGAAACTATGAAATTATAGTCTGTGCCACTCTGCGTCATGTGAGGTGGTTGACGTTCATTCACTCAGTTACTCATTTAACAAGTATTGATCAAGCATTGAACTTATTAAGGTGTTTCAATTGCATGTAATTTTTAAAAATCTGAAGTGGTTACAAAGTAAAGAGATTAATTAGTTCAGATAATGAGATGTCCAGATGAGGTAGCTCCAGGGTGGAATAATACAGTGGTTCAGTGATAGCACCCAAGGTCCAGGTTCTTTCCATCTTTATGTTCTGCCGTCCGGCTTTTGTCTGTAAGGCTTTTACCTTCATGGTTGCAGTACCAGCCATCACACATAGATATAATAACATTGATCCAAGCAAGAGACAAAAGAAGAGGCATTCTCCCACGTTCTTAACAGTGAGGAAAGCTTTTTCAGAAGTCCATCAGACTTCCCTTCCAGTCTCACTGGCCAGAATTGTGTCCTTTTACTGTGTGAGAACCATCACTGGAAAGGAAGAATGAGACCACCATGAATGGCAGGTTAGAGCCTGTCTTCCCTGAAAGATGTGGCTATTTGGCGAGAGTGAATAAAATTGAGGTTTGAGAAACAAAGAAGAGGGTGGGCATTTGCTGTTTGGAGGGCAATTCTAGCTCTGAAGGCAAGGTGAAGCCTTTCTTAAGATCCTTGAGAGGGCTAGTTGTGGTAGACAGAGTGATGCATTACCCAGATCTCCCTTCAGGAATAAAAACAAACAAAACAAAAACCCCACAAAACCCAAAACCTATTCTACCAGCTTCTGGACAGTCCCAAATGTCAACTCTCTGCAGAAGAAAACGGTCTTTCTCAAGATCATGCTCTTTCCAGGATTAACCTGCATCCAATCAACGTGAGGGTAGAAAGGCCTGGGCCCCTGGTTCTGCTTGGGACAACTCTGAAGGGCATTCCCAGGTTCAGGGCTCGCTGTGTAAGACTTCCTGGTGCCTGCATTTTGGCTCAGTGTCTGCTGCCCAGTCCTGCCTCCTCCCATTCACATGTGTTGATCGCAAGAACATCTTGCCTGCTTATCTCCGTCTCAGAGTCTGCTTCCTGGAAAGCCTGCAGCACAGGGTTTCTGACTTGAACAGTCCCTTCAAACTCTGTGATATGGAACCACCCAGAGATGTGGCCATTCTTCCATGCCAGACAGTAATTTGGAGTATTGTAAATAGGTAGCTGAGTCCTGGACCCAGTGAAGATTCTAATCTGCTATGAAGACTCTCCTTAGCCCCCAGTAATAGCCATTTCTTACTCTAGCTTCCTGGGGAAGTATAAAATGTGGGAACTCATTAGAGCTTAGAGATTGGTCAGAATGATAGCTGTATTTCTGTTGTTGTCATGAGCAGAAGTGGATCAACAAATAGCTTATTGTCCATGTGGCATGTCACGAAAGTATTGATCGAGCATTGAACTCAAAGCAGGACCCACGGACCTGCAGCATTGACGTCACTGGGGAGTTCGTCAGAAGTGCTGAATCCAGGCTATACCACTGAATCCACTGAATCCGAATCTGTTTTTTAACAGGTGAGTCCCAGGCACTGCTATCCTGGGAAAGCTGATCCTCATAGTAACTAGGCTGATCCTTAGTTAGCATGTGCTCCCGGTTTTTATTATTATGGTCATTAGTCTTGGGTTTGGATACTTTAAAAATATTACGGAGGCTCTCAGGGGGTACCATATCATTTACTACACTTTGATTAGAATTAGGTTATGTTATTACAAGCAACATAAGATTCTTGTACACCCACTCTGTGCATTTTGTCAGACTTTTCTCCACTTCAGGAGCATCAAAAGCCACTTGACCATCTGATGGGTAAGGAAGGAGCTAGACAAGAGGCCAGAGCACAGAAAAGTGATCTGGGAGGTTCCGAAGTCAAACCACACAGTTTCCCTCAAGGACAGAAAAGCATCTGATACTTCTCATCGGTTAAATCTGGAGGTGTGAACTCCTAACCACAAGCCCCTCTTGTTCCATGAGGGCATTCAGCTTTCTGCTTGTTTGACCACAGAGATCTATTGAAAGAGGCAGATCTTGGGCCAGTGACACCCTGTTTCAGGGAAGGCTTCCAAGGATATTGGGCCTGGGAAAAAGGTGAAGCGACTGTAGTTCAACTCTGTAAGAGAGAGTAAGGTGTCAACACAGAAGCAGAACTGTCCTGTTGCTGCCGGCTGCTTATCAGGATGACAGTGCTGACCACTGGAGTGCGTCACTGGCCTGCCCCACAACGATGATGAAGAGGAGTGCTAGTGCGGGGAGGCCAGGGTGGTGGCCCTGAAAACTTGCCAGACAGAAGCGGGTGCTGGAGGGCTCTGGCGACAGTCTCTAGTGACCTCAGCTGTGGCCAGTGAGGACGTGGCCAGTCACAGGTACCACCAGTACATAGGGCGCTGTGAAGAGCAAGTACATTTCTGGGGCCCTTCGCTTCTTGAGATCCTTGGATCTTGAGGGTCTTGATCCTTGGATCTTTTCTGTATCCTCCGGTGAATGGTAACATCCGTGCTGAGAGTAAGTCACTTTTGTTTTAGTTTCCTCATCTATAAAACAGGGATAACAAACTTCACTCTAAGGTAAAGTTCTCTGGAGGTAAAATATTGGGAAGAAATTTAAAAATTACCATATAAGGTCTTATTTTTCCAGTAGTAGTAAGGATGTTAGCAGGAGGGACAGCAAGAAAGAAGGTTATTATTGGTAAGCTAGGAAGTAGTAACCTTGATCCTTAATAGAGGGACCTCAAACACTGTGGCAGCTGAAGAATATTAGCAAACAGTCAGGAGGCCAGGCACCTTCTGTCTTACCGTTCTACCTTTCATAATGTATCACCTTCACCGGCGTGTCCAAAATGGCCTATTTCCACATCTAGCCTGGGGGAGGAGGGAGGGAAGGACAGGCTCCTCCTTTTTGAGAGCTTCGTCCATTCATTGCATTCATCAGTTCCATTTACATCTCATTGGTCAGAACTAACTCACATGGCCATCTTTACCTGCAAGAGAGGATGGGAAATGTAGTCTTTGTTTCTTCAGGTGGCATGAAAAGATTCTGTCATGTTGAGAGAGAAAGGGAAAGATTAAAATTTCTGTTATGTTAAGAGCAAGGGAAAAGTGATATTGGGGGACAGGGCAGATGCTGCCACACCTGGTACAATTCAAAATAATGAGACCGTATGAGAAACAACCACAGGAAGAAGAAAAGCACATCCTCCTTTACATTCCTGTCTTTCAACAGCTCCTAACTAGAACCCAAATCTGGGGGACAGGCCTCTCTTTCATTCTGAGTCCATACAAATTCCTCGGCAGAATTCATTCCTTTCTGTATTTAGAATGATGGAAAAACCCTAGTCTTCTAACACAATGTTAAGATCAAAGTGAGATTATTTCTAAATGGTAAGAGTAAGAAATTCCCAAGAGACAGGAAAAAATACTCTTGGAACTGAATTGATAGTAAATGAGGGTGGTTGACAATTGGAAAGCAGTTCTACCTCCTCCTCTTTTAACTGCTCTCAGGAGGAGAAAAATGGAAATGAGTATTCCTCTGAGATCATACGTAAGCAGGAAGCAGGCCGCAAGGCCAATAGGCACCATTCTTAGTTACAAGACAAAGTTTGAGAATGGTTTGTGGTCCATACAAGAGCTCAAGGTCCTGGTAAGAGGCTCTCTCGGGAGTGGTAAGATGGGGAATCTGCCACCTGCCCACGAGCAAGCAAAGGCTGCAGGATTAACAAGGAGGTCCTAAAGAAGATATTGACAGTTAGCTTTGAGACAGATGTCACTTACATTGCTGTGCACAACGGGAAGAATGATACAAAACAACATGATTAATAACCAGTGGGGTCTGAATCACTAGGGGCCCTTACACACACTTCATAAAGACGAACAAAAGCTTGCGCTGTAAGTAATGCAGATTTAGCCGTGAACGTTCCTTGGTGTGTCCTTAGCCGCAGCAGCACATTGCTTTATTGTTGGAGATTTTACAGGGGAGATGAAGCAGTGGGAGAAACAAAGGAGATACAGAATGAGGCAGATGAATATTTGAGTTTTTATGTTTCGTTCATAAAGACACGGCACATGTGGGTCAAGCATGGAAGTATGCAAAGTAAGGATAAAGACGTGGGGTTATTGTCAGGGTGGGAGAGAAGATGGGAATTATTGAAGCTGTCTCATCCTCTCTGTTTTTAAGGGCACTGTTATGAATACTAAATGGATTTCCATAAGACACCCATAGTTTATTTCCCTCTTCTCATCAGCTTTTATTTTAAAACTCAGGAGACTCATGAAGAATAAATATTACACTAAGGTAAAAAAACAACAACAACACAAGAATCATTGTGGAAACAGAAAACTGTAGGTCACTTGATGAATTTCCAGAGGAAAAGATACAAATAGGTTGTACCTGAGCATTTAATCATACCTCGTGTTGTATTTCTCATCACTGAGAAACTTCGAGCCCTGCATCAGTCCTGCTTCTATGACGATTTAGGGATTTAGTCTCAGCCCTTCCTATCTCTCCGAGGTCCAAGGCACATACAAAATTTATCGTAAACATAAAGATTCTTGGAAGATGGAAGTGGGGTGCTGCTGCCCTTCTTCCACGGAGAGGATAGGCTGATAAAGTAGATGTAAATGTTCCCAAGGCTTCTCCCTCTCTCTTTACCCCTTTTCCTCCTCCCCTGTTTAAGGGCACTGACTGGTGTCAGACACTTGGGAGAAGGACCTGAAGAAGCTGTTGAGCATATCCTTAGTGTACCCTGTCGCATGGAGGAGACAGACCTGGAAACAGATTACCCCATAATAAGTGATGGGTAGATGGAAGCATACACAGAAAGTTCTGAAGGCAGAAGATTGAGAGAATGGCTGAACTAACTGTCTCTGGGAGTGATATTTGACAGAATTTTAATGTACAAATAGGAGTTTTCTGGGAAACTGGAAAATGAAAGGCCCCTTCTGGGAAGAAGGAAAAAGTGAAAATGTTTAGAGGCTTGAAATAGCAAGATGTATTTAGGGAGCATTGAACCGGTCAGTGTGAACCCATGGAGGACATGACTGGAAGAGAAGTTGAAAGAAAGGGACCTTGATGCTTTGCTAAGGAGTCTGGGTTTGTTTTTGTTTTTGTTTTGTTTTGTTTTCCCATCTTATAGGTGATAGGACTGTGGTGGAGGGAGAAGGTAGGGCTGAGGAGTTCCCTGAGCAGTGGTAGGAAGGGGCTGCTGCCCATTCCCCACCCCTTCCCACGGGAGGTCTTAGCAACCCATAGAAGGAGTGCCTTGAGGACAGAGAGGTGGGACAGTAGCAAACAGCTTGGAGTGCTAGAGAAAGAAGTCCAAACTGGGTACTGGTAGGGGGCCAGTGGCCTGGTGACCAAGAGGGCAGTTGCTATGTACATCATTCAGCATCCAGCAGGAAGTGGAATTCATTCCAGTTGGTTCGGGTGAAGAGACTTATATGAAAGGACTACCTCAGAGGTGTGAGCAGGTGAGGGATATTGAGGCACTGAGACACTAGCCACAACAGGAACCACAACTTGGGCTGACAAGGCAAAGGAAGATGCCATTGTCAGAGACCAGTGAGGCTACCCAGAGGGGCTGGAGTCATGGAGGGACATAGCGTCTGCCAGAGACATGACCCAGAGGTGTGATGCCCAGGATGGAAGCAGGGGATAAAAACTCCACCTCTCCTCCAGGCCTAGGATTCCCAGCTGGTGCCTCCACTGAACCCAACCAGAGCCAGCTGATAAGAAAGTCCAGGTGATGGAGTTCATAGGGTCAGGAGGACCCTATGAAGAGAGAAAGGCACAGAGTTAGGTAAGGAAGGCAGCTGGGTAGGGACTGGAGGCAAATAGTCAGTTCTTGCTTTATCTGCTCTTTTCCCAAAGACTCTCATGGATGGAGAATTGGATCCCATGGTCATTTTGGCTTTTTTCTTTTGTTGTCAATTAATCCCATACAATATCTGTTTCAAATCTTTTTCTTTGACAGACCCCTTTGAGAATCTGATGAAAACAATAGGACCTCTCCCCAGGAAAGAAAAATCACATATGGATGAAATTTCCATTCAATTTATGTATCCTCTAGAACCTTACTGCTCAAAGGGTGACCTGTACATAGACCAGCAGACTCAGCCTCACCTGGGAGCTTAGAAATGCAACCTCTTGGGCCCCATCCCAAGCCTGAATCAGAATCTGCATTTTAACAACATTCTCAGGAGAGTTATATGCTCATCAAAGTTATAGAAACACTGCTTTGGAAGTCAGTGGAACACAGCTTCAATGTGGCTGGTTGAGTGGATGTGGATACATCAGTTAGGTTGTAGGTTCAGCGGCAAAATAAAAGAAAACCCAAAAAAACAGTAGTTTAAAAAAAGAGGGGTTTTATTTTTCTCATGTAACATGAAATCTAGAGGTAAATCTGTTCAGGGCTGGTTTCATGATTGCCTCACTGTCCATCACGTTCCATGTTCTTTAGTGTGTGGCTGTTGCCCTCTTGGCTGTCAGATGAGTCCTAGACCTCCAGCCATTGTCTTTGCATTCTGGCAAAGGGCAAAAGAGTGAAGTGAGCAAACCACTGAGCCCTTGTCTAGATCATTCCCAGAGCTTCTGCCCGGAAGCTGCTGCCGGCCACTATTTGGTATGGTTGGCTGCCTCTAGCTGCAAGAGAGGCTTCAAGGTAGAGTTCTTTTCGAAGCTTCAGGTAAAATAGGGGTTATGTTAGCAGGAAAGGAGAAAATTGTTATTGAGGAGAAAATTATCCAAATCTCTCCTTGGATGTATTAATGAAAATTACTAACTCTGAAAATCCATCATTCCATCTCTTACTACTGATGAGAACCTATTCCATGTATTCTGCTCTTTGGAATCTCTTTGCAAAAATAAGGTGAATTCAGAACTTCTTAGCAGAAGGCAAAATAGAATTATAGAAAAGAGAAGTGGAAGGTAAAATTAGAAACTGATCAATTTGGGCTCTAGTTACTCAGAAATGGTAGTAATTTCTTTAGGTACCAGAACCAAAATATACTTTTGTACTATATAAAGAAATAACTGCCTAAATACACCTAAGAAAACATAGAACATTTCAGATTTCTTAAAGAAATTGTGCCCAGATTTCATTTGTATGAACATTTTGTGTGTTTTTCTGGAAAGAAAGGGCTACAGCTTTCACTATACCTCCTTTAGTTAAAAACCACTGATTTAGAATTATTATTTGTACATGTATTCAATACATTGTCTTCATTTCCTCAGATAATATATTTTCCAGGATGTTTTTCTTTATTTTTGTTAACATTTTAAAAATCTGTATGGCATGACAAGAACTACTTAAGGGGAAGATAAGATTTCTTTCTGTTCCTGAGTGTGACGCTGTGATATATAGGAACTAAAAGCCCAGCTAGTCTCTCTTTCCTAGTTCCATGTTGGCTTATTTTAACAGGACAAGGTAACATTTGTTGTAAGATGTACGTAACCAAATGTTAACTGTACAGTCTAAGGTGTTCAGCGATAGAGCGGATTCCTTAGTGAGACCAAATTTTTTGTCACTGAAGTGTTTGAGCTATACCTGATATTTAAAAGAAAAATAAGTATTGGTTAAAACAACTTTCACCTTCTATGGAGCGCCTGGGTGGCTCAGTCATTAAGCGTCTGCCTTCAGCTCAGGGCATGATCCCAGCGTTCTGGGATGGAGCCCCCACATCAGGCTCTTCCACTGGAAGCCTGCTTCTTCCTCTCCCACTCCCCCTGCTTGTGTTCCCTCTCTCGCTGGCTGTCTCTATCTCTGTCAAATAAATAAATAAAATCTTAAAAAAAAAAAAAACCTTTCACCTTCTAGAATCTACTTAGTATTTTTATTTATTTTTTATTTTTATATTTTTAAAGATTTTATTTATTCATTTGAGAGAGAGAGCACAAGGGGGGTGGGAGGAGCAGCAGCCAGAGGCAGAGGGAGAAGCAGGCTCCCTGCTGAGCAGGGAGCCCGATGTGGGGCTCGATCCCAGGACCCCAAGATCATGACCTGAGCAGAAGGCAGATGCTTAACCAACTGACCCACCCAGGCGCCCTTAGGATCTACCTTTTAAATCTTCCATCCCTTGTAGTTATCAACTCCATGTACCAGGCCTTTAGAAACTAGTACGTTAAAACTGAACCAACTTGATGGGAGTAACTGTTTCTAGGGCATGTTTTCCAAAGAAGAGCATTGTTTAGAGTGGCACAATTATAAGCCTACTTAGGTGTGTTGTAAAGCTGTTCAAAAAGTAACTCAGCCAGTTTTGTGAATGGAAATGTAGTGTTCAAGTCACATTCGGCTTGAAAAGGTTGTAACAAATACAAATGAATTAGAATTATTATTTACCAGCAAATGACATAGTAATTCCGTATCGAGATTCTCAATGCAGATACTTTGAAAGTTCTCCTAGCCCATTCAGGCTCAGCCATTCTTCTTGAAAAGAATAAAACACTTACTTAGGAAAATTCTCTTTGTAATATTCTTCATGAATTCAGATGGGATTTTCCCAATTAATCTAAATTATTGATTTTTTACTGGATTCAAGTAGCCAACTTCCCTGTGATCTTGGAGCTGTCTGCTCTGTCAATAGAGGTACAGTATTGTATGAAATATTTGGCTAAAGAGAACTGAATTCTAAGGAGACATGAGACTTGGGTTAATGTTCTGGATTTTGAAAAATAATTTTTTATTGCCTAGTGTCCTCAAAATACTTTCAGTCTTTTATGGGGTTCTGTGTGGGGACATCTGAGAGTGGGTAGGGTCCTAGTCAGAAGGTTTTCCCTCTCTGTGAAGTCAGGGTTCCTGGCAGAACCCAAAGGGATCCTTGAGCTCAAGCTCAGCTGATGGACACTGTCAGAACAGGGCTTTGCATCTGGTACTTAAAAACAGGCCGCAGATTCTCAGCTCTTGGAGCTGGAAAGACCAGCTATGACAATGTCATGAGACTTCAGGCAACAGGTGTGTTCTAAGATTCGTGTGGATTGTTGTCATTCTGTTGTTCTTTTATAAATACTCGATTAGGTGACTGCACCTTGGTTAGTAGGTTCTGTCCATTCATCTAGTCAAGATTCATTCCACACCAGTTATATCATTTTCTCCCTGCTTGAGACTGGTAGGAGGAAGAGAGGATACAAAGAGAAAGGGGAACCCTCTTACACTGTTGGTGGGAATACAAACTGGTGTAGCCACTCTGGAAAACAGTATGGAGGTTCCTCAAAAAGGTAAAAATAGAGCTACCCTATGACCTAGCAATTGCACTACTAGGTATTTACCCCAAACATACAAATGTAGTGATCTGGAGAGGCACCTGCACCCCAATGTTTATAGCAACAATGTCCACAAGAGCCAAACTAGAGAAAGAGCCCAGATGTCCATCAAAAGATGAATGGATAAAGAAGATGTGGTCCATATATACAATGGAATGTTACTTAGCCATCAGAAAGAATGAAATCTTGCCATTTGCAATGACGTGAATGGAACTAGAGGGTATTATCCTAAGCAAAATAAGTCAGTCAGAGAAAGACAAATATATGATTTCACTCATATGTAAAATTTAAGAAACAAAACAGATGAACATAGGGGAAGGGAGGGAAAAATAAAATGAGATGAAAACAGGGAGACAAACCATGGGAGAGTCTTAACTGTAGGAAACGAACAGAGGGTTGCTGGAGGGGAGGCAGATGGAGGGATGGGGTAACTGGGTCATGAGCATTAAGGAGGGCACTTGATGTAATGAGCACTGGAAGTTGTATGCAACTGATGAATCACTAAACTCCACCTCTGAAACTAATAATACACTATATGTTAATTAAATTGAATTTTAAATAAAAGAAAACAAGAAAAAAGAGAATGGTTCTTGACTTATTTGGTCATAGTAGGAGGTGTATGCCAAATGCTAAAGATTTTGCAGATCTGCGAAGTGTTTCTCTACCCTCCTTACAGAACAACTCCAATGCTGACTACATAAATGCAAAACTAAGATTTTGATTCAGCTTTCTGGTTTGTAGATATGTTGAAAAGAAAGATATAGCCAATATTTCACCCTCCTTAGTAACAGCTAGTTCTAAAGAACCTATACCAAATATTTACCAGGGTATCTTTTCTGATCTAAGTGGGTTGTCAGCACCAAGTTTGTGCAGCCCATGTATGTCTACAGTATCAATGCTTATTTCAACTGTGTTTGGACAGACGATTACAATTTTTGAGAGCTATACTATTTTGCTTCTATAAAAGTCACTTCTTGTATTGACTAAACATGCTCACTTCCACTTCATTTCCACAAGTATGTGCTCATCAGGATTATTAATACTTGTGTGATATTACATTCTTCCCCTTACTTTTGGGAAGCAGCTCTTCTAGCAACAGGGTCTGCCATGTTATATGCTATTCAGACTTTCAGGCTTGATCCTTCCTGTTTCCAAGGCGTCTGTGGTGTTATTGGCATGTTAATTATTACAGCAAATGATAAAATGTGCAAAATGGTACCCCCCTTCTTAATGACATAAATAAATGAAGCAATTAATTTTACACAATAAAAACAAGCAATACAATAACTTACAAATTTGGAGTTTCTTCATTATTACATCAAATTGCAAAATGGAAACATGTAATTTCAAAAGGCTCATAAGTAAAAATGGAAACACAGCTGATGCCGCGTCAGCTTGTGGGCTGCAAAATAATGTGGGGCTTGCACAGTGTGGAACAGTCAACATCTTTTAGATACATCAGGCCACATATTCAGAAACTGCAGATCTTCCTAGAACTGAGCCATCCCAATGATGCAAGTCATTTGTCCACTGTAATGAAAAGCAAAACAAAAAAACTTTTTTCCTGTTTTCCTTCATATGTTCGTTTGGCATTCCAGCAGCTAGTTTGCTAAGGACCCTTATCTCCATTTATCTGCAGTTGCAGAAGCTGGAAGCCTATGATTGATCTTGTAACTTCAATATCTAGAGAGAGATAAGTAGGGAAGCAAATTTCCCGGGAGAGCTGACGACAGTTTTTAAAATGAAATGTGTATACACCAAACCTGACATCCTCTATTGCCCACCATCTCTGAAACCGTCAGTTTCAGGGCTGACATTTGGTTCTGTGTGTTTGTTTTGGTGAGTGAGAAAGTAACACATATTTTCTTTGACATCTTGTGCAATTTTACAAGTATTTAGGGCACACTCCCTCCTTTGCATGGAGAATGTATTTGCACAGTTGTCAGAATGACGGACAGCGGAGTGAGTGACAGCACGGAGCGTTGATCTTTGCTTGTTATTACATACAATAGCCTGGTAGGAATGGTGATGTGTTGGTGAGACAAACTGTGTCCCATTCTGGAACATATTAAGTTTGTCTCCAGGACACACATGACTTCGCTAGGGTGTCAAACCTCATTCATAATAGATGCTAATCTTTTCAGGGCTGACTGATGACAGCACTTCCTGCCCTTCACGGAATTAGAGCTGGGTTTTATCAAAGGACTCAAACTGCCTGCTAATTAGACTAATTCCCTTCATCATGAATTATTTATTTCCATTGGTAACCGATCACTGTGACATTAATGGGTTCTGCTCAACTTGGTTTCAAACTAATACACACTAGGAGTTAAATGTTTAAAAATTCCTGATACTTCACTCCAGGTCAAGTGTATCTTTGGCTAGTATTTGACAGATTTGATGAAGTCTCCTTGGTTGTGTTTTAGTTACAAATAAAATGGGACAAGTTTCCAGATTTGTTTTGGATAGGAAACCAAATCCATTTCTTTCTCTGCGCAGGTGTCTCCTGACTTAGCTAGAATGGTGCATCTTATTCTAGGCTGTGCTATCTGTGGTGCATGGTATTTTATCAAGGTCAAACCACCATGGAAAAGTGCCGGTGAGTCTCTTTAGGATAATAATATTTCAAAGTTGAACTAGACAGAATGTCAGCTAGTAAAGTTGAAGTGATGCTTAATTCAGTTATTGATATCTGTTGATAAAAATCAGAGTGCAGGATCTTGTTTACCTATCCATAAAATGCAGAATACACTTAAAAAAAAATAGAATGTATAGGTCTAGCCCTGTGGTGCGGTTATTTAACATCTGAGGTTGTGTAGATCACTGTGTCTTAAGGTCCAATCCAGACACCACCTGTATCTGAAAGTGTTTGCTAAACTGCTAAAATGCACCACGTAAAAGGCCTGTTAGTTAGAATCTCTGAGAATGAGATCTTAGAATTTGCATTATTAACATAAGCACCCCATACTATTTTTAAGCAGTGTGAGGATAGTTGACATCAGCATCCCCAAAACCCTATAAATAATCGATACTCTTAGAAATACTGAATCATCTCATCAGATAGGGGACAAGACACCGCCCTACAAGGTTAGGATTAGCCTCTGGAATTGCCTTCTGCAACAATTTCATCACACATGAAACGTACATCATTTCTACTTACTGACAAGGCAGACCATCAGTTAGGTCTGTGAATGATAGAGGTAAATGTTGAGACATCACACTTTCGCTCAGAGAACACACATGAAGAAGGTGTCAAGTGGAGGCATAAACAGTCACCATTCACCAAGATAGCAGGTATCAGGTGGGAAGGCGTGCCGTGTGTGCACATCGAGGCATGTATTTGTGCTAGGTAATTTAGCTATTAAATATTGAATTTCGGAAAGTGGTCAAAGAAAAAGTAAAAAATAGGCATACAGTATAATGAGTCGTAAGTAGAGATGAGGTGACAACACCGAACAACGGCATTTTGTAGACCACAATGCAGTGAAACAAAACCACAAGTAACAGCTTCTGTTAAAAGCAGCTGCAGTTCCAGGGGTGCCTGGGTGGCTCAGTTGGTTAAGCGTCTGCCTTCAGCTCAGGTCAAGATCTCAGGGTCCTGGGATCGAGCCCAGCATTGGGTTCCCTGCCCAGTGGGAAGCCTGCTTTTCCCTCTCCCTCCGCCACTACCCGTGCTTATGCGCTCTTTTGCATGCACGCGCTCTCTCGCTCTCTCTCTCAAATAAATAAACAAAATCTCTAAAAAAAATAATAAAAGCAGCTACAGTTCCAAACCAAAGGTTGGTTTTCACATGAGTCCCAATCGTCAAAGGCGAGTGGTCTCAAGTCACATGTACCCGCATGAGCAAAAAACAAAGCTTTCCAGAGTCAGGGGTAAGTATAAGGAACGACATACTATTCACACTCATTAACCCTTAGTAAGTTCTGTCACACTTTTACTTTGAAGCATAATCTGTTCTTTCAGATTTTCTAAGGAAAGTGATACTGTTGCATAATATAAGTGATTTAATCCTCAAAGACATATGAGATCTGAAACTAGGCTTACAAAAATATACATGGAAAGATCATGGATTCATGAAGAGTTTATAGTAATGTTTCCTGAACTATTTATGTGTACAAGTGGCTCATTCTACCTGAAACCACAGATAACATTTTTCTACTTAAAAAAAAAAAATTGAGAATCATAAGGGCACCTGAGTGGCTCAGTCTTTAAGCATCTGACTCTTAATTTCAGCTCAAGTCGTGGTCTCAGTGTCATGAGATCGAGCCCCATGTTGGGCTCCACACTCAGTGTTCATCAGGGAGTCTGCTTGAGATTCTCTCTTCCTCTGCTCCTCCCACCACTCTCTCTCTCTGTCTTTATCTCTCTCAAGTAAATAAATCTTTCAAAAAAATAGAGAAACATAAGGCTATCAGTGAAATGAAAAAGAGCTTTTTTATTGTTTTTTTTTCTCATGGAAGTACTCAGATGACTTCAGATTTGTATTTTCTCTCTCCCCCTCTCTCTCTCTCTCTTTCTTCCCCCCCCCACATTTAAATGAACCTTGAATTTCATTTCACTGTCTCACATCCCTCCTTAAGTCACTATGGGTTTTTATTCATTTCATTGATCTGAACTTGTTAGCTTACTGAATTGTTTTTCTCTTTGCTTCCCTTTTCTTTTTCTTTCTTTCTTTTTTTTTAAGATTTTATTTATTTATTTGACAGAGATAGAGACAGACAGTGAGAGAGGGAACACAAGCAGGGGGAGTGGGAGAGGAAGAAACAGGCTCCTAGCAGAGGAGTCTGATGTGGGGCTTGATCCCAGAACGCCGGGATCACGCCCTGAGCCGAAGGCAGACACCTAACGACTGTGCCACCCGGGCGCCCCTGCTTCCCTTTTCATCTCTTACAAGTCACATTGCAGCTGGAGTGATTTTAGCTTGAAGAGTTCATTCATGCGTTAATATCTGGCATTTTGTACGGATCCCACCCTCACATCTTCTACAAGGCACAGTATCTTTTTAAAAGTCCCAGAAATAAAGATTTTCCTAAAAAAAAAAAAAAAAGGTGTCAGAAGTTCTAGCTAGGGATGGCCAAAGTATCTCATGAGATGCTGGCCTGATTACATCCTGTTGGTTCTTACATGATTGGAAAAGATTGGCTATTGAGAAGGCTTCTTAAAAATATTTTATCTTGCACATACTGCATGCTTCATAAATACTTATTAAATTCAGCCAAAGTTTTCAATGGCTTCAGGAAATCATGTTCCAGCCTCTCCTTGTCTGTATCTGGAGATTCTGTCTGAACCTCAAAGAATTCTTTTATTGCTTTTCAAATTGTTGCTTCAAAATTGTTTTTAACACAGTGTGAAGAATAGTCACCAAAGAAAGGCAGTGGGACAAGATCTGAGGTCTGAAAGAGGAACCAGCTTGTGGCCCAGGAAGGAACCCTGGCTGTCACGAGGCTTCACGACCCCTAGAGCTGGAAGTAGTAACTGATCACATTATGATACAATCTTTCACATTTCACCCCAAGGGAAAATAATGTGACCTATCAACTGGTGGGTCTAGGGACATTTGGGTCACTTATGTAAGCATCCCTGAGTATTCTTTAACATATTTGTGGTGAAGAACCCTGCAAGAATCACAAACTTTTTGCTGGTCATGTAGCTGGAGGTTTGGAATATTAAATAAGAAAATAGATTAAGTATATTAATTTGGGTTTTGAACTTTATGGTGTCATTTCCCCTGATAACTAAATTATTCAATCAATATGGGATACTTAACAGTAAGTAGTAACAGAGAATAATTTAAAAAAATTAAATCATCATAAATCCAAAGAATAGACCAAACCAAACTTACTGAAAGATGAGCCATTTGGAGAAAAATAACTACATTAGAAATATGCTAAATGTAATCATCCTCCCTGACACCCCTACGTACTCCTATTCCAAGTCTAAGGAATATATTCCCTTAAAGCAAAGTTTTCCAAAATGTATCCCAAGAAGAGTAATTCTTGAAGATATTAATAGGTACTCTACAAGAAGTACTGCATGGTCAAATAAATTGGGAAGTGTTATGAGAACTTTCAAACTTAAAAAAAATTTTTTTTTGAATTTCTGTTTCTTTCCAGAGGGGAAGCATTGGTACCAAATTTACCTTTCTACCATAAATAAGTAGAAAACTGGATAAAGTCTATGAAACGGCTATTTCCAGCCATCAGACACAGGCCTCTCAGGGCTGGAGTTCCTGAGAGACGGGAACAAATAAGATGAGTCCCATTCTCATCCTGGTTTCCACTTGGAGGCAACTTCCAACCACAGTGCAGGGAGGGGAATCCCAAGCAGAGCACAGTGGGCTTGCTGAATTGAGGAAAAGGAGATTAGGGAGGCTGAGCAGCTTGGAAGTTACAGATCATAATTCTGAAGAAGAGGGCCCTATGCAGAAATAGAGCTGCATGAATCTTCCTGGAGGACTCCCTTGCATTTTGCTAATAATTACATTGTGTATGCATGGGGTAAAACTCCATGAGGCGGAGGAAAAATACAATTGGGGACTTGTAAATTCACGAGGGCAAGGAGATGTTTAAACTCCAAGGCAGCCAGAGTAGAGAGTCCTCACGGGTCACCCAGGTCATTCAGTGAAGACCATAGGGGTCATGTGTTGATAGTAAGGACGGACAACCCCTGGAATAAAACTACACAAGATGTGTGATAGGAAAGCTAAAAAACACAGGTCTAGAAAGGATGAAGCTGGAAAGTAAGTCTTTGCTTGCCAAAACAAAGCAACAAAGGAAAACAAACAAACAAAATCCAAACATTCCATAGCATAACATTCATAGTATCCATAATTCAATATAAAAAACCATCAAACGTGCTACAAAGCAGGAAAGTGTAACGCACAGCAGGAGAAAATCAATCAATAGAGACAAATCTAGTTTTATAGATGGAATTAGCAAAGAAGGATGTTCAACCGGCTATAATTAATATGTTCCAGTAAAGAAAAGCATGAACATAATGAGAAAATGGAAGGTAAAAAGAACTAGATGAAACTTCTGGAGATTGAAATACAATATTTGAAAAGAAAAATTTAGTGCGTAGAATTAACATAAGATTAGGCACTAAAGAAGAAAAAAACCAGTGCACTTGAAGACCTAGAAATAAAATCTATACAAATGAAATATAGAGAAAAAAAACCACCAAACAAAAAAGCCAAGCAGAGCAGCAGTGACTTGTAGGATGATATTAAGCAGTTTGCCATCTCACTAGCATCTCAGGAGAAGGAGAGAGAAAAGAAGGGAACAATAATTTATTTGAATAAATAATGCCTAAAAAATTTTCCAAATGTGATTAACATTGTAAACTTTTAGGTCAAAGCAACTCAGTAACTCCAAGCAGGAGAAACTCTTTATCTTTCTCTCTTTCTCTGTCTCTCATACTGACTGCATATCATAGTCAAATTCTTGCTGACAACAGAGTAGATCTCAGGTAGAAAAGAAAGCCTGGAAGTTGGATAGTAAACTTGATGTTCAGTGGTCTTCGGGCCCTCCTCTGACTGCCTGGCACTCTGTGCATTGCTTCCTGCAAGGAGTTCTTATGAACAGCAAGGTCCTGGGGCGCCTGGGTGGCTCAATAAGTTAAGCAACCAACTCTTGGTTTCTGCTCAGGTCATGATCTCAGGGTCCTGAGATCAAGCTCTGGGCTCCACGCTCGGTAGGGAGTCTGCTTGAGATCTCTTCGTCCTCCTCTCCCTCTGCCCTCCCCCTGCTTGCGTGCTCTCTCTCTCTCTCAAATAAATGAGTAAATCTTTTAAAAATAAAAAATTAAAAAAACCAACAACCCCCCCCCCCCAGCAAGGTCCTGAGGTCTTTTTTCCAGCAGCAGTGGGCAAGAGTACCACATGAAATAAATAGATCTTCCGAAGCATCCAGCCCCAGTGAATTAGGACGAGCCTACTGCAAGTCAGACAATGGACACACTAAAGGTCTCATGTCATCTGCTGTTCTTCTTGTCCTTTCTGCTCACTTGCACGGAATTTGGTTTTATTTTCTCAAAGAACTCAGGACATCTCCTGAAAGCAGTTGCTATGTTTTAGCCCATTTCCATGCATAAGCATAGACGGAAGGCAAAGGGGTTTGGAGAGCCAAGAGGAGAAAGACAGGGGTTAATGCAGGAGGGTAAATACAACAGATGGTTTGATTATTCAGAAGGGAGCCATGGCGTGGTGTTAGGAGTGGCCTCAGAAGTAGCCAGACCCAGGTCTACCTCTTACTTTCTGTGAGATATTTGGCAAATTTCTTATGTCTCCGAACATTGGTTTCTTTATTTATGAATCTGGGATAAAGATACTTACATTATACATATATCCTAAGCACAATAGGCGCTACACACACGCACACATCTATATAATCTCACATCATTTACTTAATGAAATAATCCATGTACAATGCCTGTTATTCCTCAGACACAGTGCATAAGAAACAGGAGATGCCATCGTAGTTTTCAAAGTTACCATAGTGGTTGAAAATAATGAATCCCTGGTCTGGGAGCATAAAGTGTCTTCTATAGAAGGAGGGATTGTGAAATAATCTGAGGGTGAGTCTTTTAAAACTCCTGCTAAGGGTAGAGGTATGGAGGAGAAATAATTTAAAACTACAGAACTCTCTTTAAGAAAAACTGCAAGATATTCTATATTGTTTTTGTAGGCAACCTGATCACCTGATCATCCTGGGAGGCAAGAGTAACTTTATACTGTTATGTTCTTTTTGTTCTACGGTTCTAATAGAAAGCCCATTTTCTTATAAAAGCAGATGTTACTCTGCACCTATGTAATGGTGTCCCCTGAAGATAAATGCATCATTTAGAGCTTTCTATATGTTCTATAGCCTGCACATGCTTTCTAAATATAGTAGTCAGATGATTACTTAATTTTGCTAGAAATGGCAGATTGTTGACAAAGAACCCCTGCTGAGTTCCAATGCCTTGAAATGCAGCTTTTATAAAGCAAATCATATCTGAAGAAATGACTTACAATGCCATTTGCTGTGTATAGTGACATAATATTTAACTCTGTCACTGGAGTATAATTGCCTTATTTTTACAATGTTAGTGCTCTATTGATAAATATAGATTACCTGAATAAGTCAGTCCTGCGGCAGGGGGCAAAGCAGTTGCAGAGAGCAGAGCTCTTAGACAAGGAAACTATCTCTTGCTCAGACGGACCATCTGTTCTCCAACAGTTGGTTACTCAAATGATGTGTATTCAGTTCATACATAGAATCAATTCATATAGCATAATTTCCTTAACACAATTTAATAGACAGTAGATAAAGAAACGAAGCACTTGGTTTCATACAACAACCAGAGATGCAAAGGGACCAGCACACATAAATCTTGTTGCCATTTTGCTACTTGGTCATAGTGTGTGGAGGGAATGGTATGTTTTAGAATTAACATAGCCCCATCTTCTCTTACCTCTAGGATGAGTATGTGCGCCCCTGTATCTCCTTCCTCCTGGATTTAGCCCTGGCTTTTGATGACATGTGCATCATCTGTCGAGAGTATAGAAATACAGTATAGTGGAGAGAACTCAACTCCAACCGTGTAACCACAAAGGGAATTTATTGGCTGATAGACCTGAGCAGTCTAGGTGTTCAGACAATCAAATCCATCTGTGTGTCTCTCTTTGTCTCTCAGGTCTCCTTTCCTTTTGGTGGTTCCTCTGTGTGGATATAAGACACCCATGGGTAGCATCCTTACGGCTTGAGGTCCTGACATTTAAATAGACATTGTAAATTGCCTGATTGGACCAAGGCAGATAATTAAAGGGCTATTTGCTCCAACCAGAGAATAATTTGTTCCCTAGAACTGCTTTTGCTGAACAGTACTTTGAGGTTATACCATCAGCTATGCCGATGTGTTTTCCACAGTTTGTTTTTGGAGGCTCTCTGTAGCACGGTGTCCCCTTCATGAATTACTGCAGGAGAAAGTTTTCACAGGAAAACTATTCTTTCTCATACAACTACCTTTTTGATGTTTCCTTTCTTTTCTTTCTTTAGAAAAAAATCTGTCAGACTTTGTGAATCTATTAGAGGTATGTTTTCCTCTTTGCCTTGTCTAATTTGAAAGGTCAGAGACAAATTTGTTGTCTGTCTATAGTAACTATGTAGGATATTATGAAACCACCTGCATAACCTTACTCTGTATTTAATTTTCCAATTTTTACTTTTATATTGTTTGATTTCATCTATTTACTTAATCTTATTTGTCCTATGTATTTTTAAAGCCATCTCAAATCATTTTCAGAAATAGAGATAAGGATATTCATTATTAAAACAATATACCCAACACCTATTTAAAAGATTTAAAAATATCTGTGTTCACAGACTGACCCTGTAAGAATGTTTTCTAGAATCCCTCTGTGGCTCTTCTCACAGAAGCTATAGTGGTAAAACTGAGGCACTCTGGCTTGTGAATTGCCTTAACTAGCTGATCTGTAAATGCTCACTCAGTGCCTCTAGGAAGCACACGGCAAATATAAGTGGATGAGTGGTTGTATAGGAAGTTGTCCTGATTGTGGCCAAACCCTGGTGTGATCAAGACCCTTTCTTGGCAGTGGTCCAATACCCCACCTAGGGAAGGTGCGGTATTCCTGGGGTGATTCCTCCTCTCTAGATGGTTAAGGCATTGTTTGTAAATACCAAGAAATCTTGGAGTTTGCAGATTCATGTAGAACTTAAATCCAGCCTTAAATTCTGTGCACAGGTTCCTGGAAGTGTTTGGGTCCCTAGTTACAAGGACCATTTAGGGGTGGCCCCAACATTTCAGTCTTACTGTTGGAAATGAAATCTAGGGATTTGCATGGAGAGTAGCTGAATGTCTATGAAACAGCACTTAATTTTGTGTTGGTCACTATATCAGTTAGGTTTTAGTTGTATATAAAATAAACCTAACTCAAATTGGCTTAAACAATTAAAAGGAATTTATTGGCAGAAAAATCCAGAGGAAAGGTGAGCTTTACGTAAGAATTAATCCAGATGCTCAACAATGGCTCCTGTGTCCTCTGGTCTGTTTTCTTCTCTGCTCTGCCTTGTACTATGTCAGCTTCTTTTAAGTCTGGTTCTTCTCCTCATCATTGCAGAACGGTGGGCAGCAACAACTGGAATTAGATGGGTCTTAATTCTCCTTTGGCAGGAGAAAGCATCAGCTTTTTCTCCCCTATAGATGTTTTTTCTGCTTAGGCCAGCTTGTGTCACTCAACTCTGAACCAATCAAAGGAGACAGGTGAGTAAGGCCAATGTATCCTAGCTAGGGAAGGGTCAGGGACACCCAAATTACACAGCTAGAATTTCAGGGTCCTAGTAGGAGGAAAGGGAGAAATGAATGCTCATAGAGTGGGGGAGGGGGTGAGGGAAAACAAAGAAAAAAGCTCACTACCATCACTACAATCTTAGGGAAACATTTTGTTACGGATCCATGAAGACCCGCCAGTGCCTGCCTGTACAATATTGCAGTGGCTCTTACTGGTGGAATTAGCTGCATCATTGCTATTTTTTAACTTCCTGCGTGATATTATGCAGGAAGAAAATCTATAGTTAGAATCTGGACAATGTATTTTAAGGGAGTTCTAAGCAGATTATGCTAAGGCAGAAGGAAAACGGGTCTGCCTCACTTATACTAAGTACATTCAATTTCTCAGTGAACAGCCACAGTTATATTAGAGAGACTCTGGTAACCAGCTAGGAAGCCAGGCTGAGACTGAGAAGTGGAGTGAAACTGTTGCCCTTGTATTGAGGGCAGACCAATGGAGGAGATGCATAAAAAGCCCTAAAACCCAGCAACAAACATGCTGCCTGGCAGGACCCATTGAACAACTGCACTTCAGGCCATAGAACTCAAGAACCCTCCAATAGGATATGATCACTAGGTCCAGTAGACTTGGGTTTAAGCAGCAGGTATCCCACAGCCTGGAAGTTTCTCTTGGTACAACCAACACAGGCAACTATAAGAGAGCCCTCAAAACAAAGGGCTCCATTTCTCCCTGATCACAAAGATCTTGACTGGGTTTCACCTTTGCTCCAGGTATGGAGCCTGGCTTTTTAATCTAAGGATCAAGAAGTCCTTAGATTTTGCAAAATCATTTCTATTGAATCTCTCTCCCTGGGTTCTTTCTGGCTCATAAATGGTTTTGCAGTGTATATCACAGCCTCTGTATTTGACTAATAGTTTGCATGAATAATAAAATCTTCCAGAAGTAAACAAGCTCATATTTTTGCCATTTGTAAACTTTATTGCTATTATAAAATCAATGTTTTGCAACCAGAACACTCGGCAGATCTCATTGACAGCAGTGGGGGCTGTTAACAAGGTGCCATGGACTTTTCTCCTTTTCGGTGTGATTTCCTTTTCATATAAAACATTAGTGTGATTTTATATATGTGATAATCACTCCTCACCATAAACATCTCAGGAGGTAGGCAAGCAGTGGCGTAAATAATGATACGTAAAGCAGTGTCTATATTCATGAATGAGTGGTCCTCCCAGCCGAGACCACAGACCTGGCTGAAATATGCCTATTTCTGGGGTGATAGAGCCTTCGCATGTGATGAAGCTTAGAAACAAGTAACCTCTGGTTACTCAGATCCTTGACCTTTCTTCCTTGACCTTCAGAGTCGTCTAGATTGGAAACTCCCAGAACCACCGCTTCTGTTTCCTAATTTTGCCCTGGGCTGACTCTCTCATGACTCTTTTAGGTGGTCCCTCATGCAGGCATTCTCAAACATGTCTGCTTATCAGAACTACCTGGTGTTTTATTTTTTCTTAGGGATTTAAAAAATAATTTATGCAGGTGGAAAATAAAACCTCAAACAGTGTAGAAGAGAACAAAATGCAAAGATAGGTCTTTCTTCCTGCCTGTTTCTATTTCCTGATCATTTAAAAAACCATTTCTGTTTCATATTGTTTGGATGTGTACCTCCATAATGCTCAATAATACACTTATACTTTTTTTTTTTAAAAAAAGATTTTATTTACTTACTTGACAGAGAAAGAGAGAGAGCTCAAGCAGGGGGAACAGCAGGGAGAGGGAGAAGCAGACTCCTGCTGAGCAGGGAGCCCAACATGGGGCTCCATCCCAGGACTCTAGGATCATGACCTGAGCTGAAGGCAGACGCTTAACGACTGAGGCACCCAGGTGCCCCCACGCTTATACTTTTATTCATGGTGTTCTTCAAAGTATTTAACAACTGGCAAGGTGTATCTTACTAACCCATCAGGATTGCTGCCTGTCTGTGGTGCTAGAACGTTTCTTGGAAGCCTCTTTGGTACCAAGCATTGACTTTCATTTGCAGGGTTGTGGGGAGATGTGCAAGGGTATATTAGTTTCCTGGGGCTGCCATAACAAATTGTCACAACCTTGATGGCTTAAAACAAACAGAAATCTGTTGTTTCTCAGTTCTGAAGTCTGAAACCAAGGGGTCTGTAAGACCTCTGTCCGTCCGAAGGCTCTAGAGGAGAATGCTTCCATGCTCCTTCTGCCTTCTGGTGTCTCCAGACATTGCTTGGCTTGCAACCACGTAATTCCAGTCTCTGTTGCTGTCCTTCCCATGGCCTTCTCCTCTATGTCTGACACTTGTCGTTGGGTTTAGGGTGCATTTAAGAAATCTTGCCAGGTAATTTAGGTGAGGCTGTCTTACCACTGCCTTGGGAGTGATTGCTTTCAAGCTGTGATTCACAATCCTGGAGAAGAAGGACCAGAATCTCCATGGTGTGCAAGAGAGGGTAGAAAGTTGCAAAGGTTTCTTGGAGAGGGGTATTTACCATTGAGGCTGTTTAACTGCTCTTGTTAATGACATTAGGATTGTTTGGCTCTTTCAGTACCATTAGGAGTAGACTGATTTTTCTAGTTTCCAAAAGAAATTGAATTTAGAAGACATTTTTGAAAGAGCCGCTTGTCTCAGTAGACCCCAGGGCTACAAAGATAGGGCTTTACTCAGAGGTGCATGGGAAAGTCTCGAGTGCCTTTTCCATTTATTTATTCAGAGTTTAATATTGCTTTTCTTCAAGAACAATTTCTTACATATGTGAATGAGGCAGAAAGTGAGGGCAACATAAAGTTTGCCAGTGTAATAAGGTCAGGCTTCCTGGGATCTGTTGGCTCATCTTGTGATGTGCAGCAGACACCCTGCCCACAGCTCCAGCATCCACAGAAACTCATCTTTCAGCTTCCCTGACTCCTGGGCAGGTGCATGAGTGGTTCTTGGTGACGTGCGCTAATTCTCTGCCTGCTATCCTGCTGTTGGAGCTGGAGGCATGAAGGTGCCGAGAGACTGAAGTGGGTTCCAGTGACAAACGGACTCAGATTCCAGCTCCTCCTCCCGGCTCCCATCTGCCCTCACCTCTCCCCCACTTCCTATCTGTTGTCTTGTTCTCAGTGCTGGCTCTGCTGACTTCACGTCCATCAGCCAATACGGGACAGCGGACCTACGCCACTGCTTACCATGCTCCAGTGATCCTGCAAGGTGAGGTGTAATCCCTAAAAAAAAAAAAATCCCTCATGCCACTCATATTGCTCCACTTCTCTGATCAACCTCACTAATGCAGAACTTGGATATTGTATTATTCTGTTTTTGTTGTTTTGGAGGGAATTTATTTTGAGGACTTAACTTCCCTGCTGTATTTTAAACTGGAAGTAGAAGTATGTGAGGGGAAATAGGGGTTATTCTTCTGTCTTGCAAGGGTGGCCTTTCACATACCCGAAATACTGAGGTGTCCTCTCCAACGCAGCATCTCTTGGCTCTTCTTGTCCATCTCGACCTCCAGACCCTTAACTCCTTTCCACTCTGGGTCTGTCTCCGGCTTTACTAGTCTCCCCATTCAGGCCAGTGCCTAGCATTTGGCATCCCGGGCTGTCCGCTTTTCTCTACTCCCCCTTTCTTCACTGCCAAACTTCTTGACAGGGCAGCCTGCCCTGGCTGTCTCAATTTTCTTGCATTCAGGCAGGTCAGAGACTTCCTAAGCCTAACACCCAATAGGTCTTTGCTTCAGAGCTTATCCTCCCTGATCTATTCACAGAATGTACCATGGTTGCTCCACCTCTACTCAGAAAGCTTGTTTTCCTTCTCTCTCGTGGTGCTGTATTACCTCCTCCCATGTCTGTCTCTGCTCTGCATCATTCACAAGCTGTTCTCGTTGCTCCAGACTCTCAGTGCAGCTATCCCAAGGGAAGGAGCCTGTGGTGTGCTAGTTTGTGGACTCCCCTACAAGTTTACAGACATCTGAAAACAGAGGTCTTTGCCTTACTTAGCTTTGTAATGTCTCACTGTTCTTGACTAGTATTTTTATTAAATTAAAAACATTTTTAAACATTTTATCATATCATCAGTTTCCCCCCTCCTACCCCTCTATCCTCTCCACCCCTAAAGTGCATTTCTGATCTGCTTACATAAGCCACTGGGGAAAAATAGCATTGAATGTACTGTGCAAAAATCTGCTTTACAGCTAGATTTTTCCAGAACTTATCTATTCTTTATAGCAGTGCTGGAGGAAAAGCTAGTATAAATCAGTTTAAAACAGATACTAATGCCTAGTTCTTCTGCATTCGACTGCGATTCTTTATTTTCTAAACCAACAAACTGTCCTGTCAATTCTGCATTTATGCTTGAAATCTTACCCATTCTTCCAAGGTTGACGCGATGAAGTCCCACTGTATCATTGATTCTTTTCTAAATGCCCCTTAGTTGAAAACTCCCATGTGTACTTCAAAATTCATCTAAGTATTTATTCTTTTCTCTCTGATGACACTATTACATTATAATTATTTTCATGCTTATTTTCTATCTTATACTTTGCAAGTTCCTTGATGTCAAGGTCACAAGGTTACAATGCTCCAATGCCACCACCCCCTTTTCTTTTTAGTCCCCTCGCTTCCTCTAGCTAGCTCTATACTTTGCATGTGTTAGGCCTCTGGTAAGTGTTTAAAATTTAAATCAGACGGACAGCTCTTGAAAGACAGGCTTGGGATTGAGACATCATGTGAGTTGAGGGAGCAACTAACAAAGCCACCTGCAGAAGACGGGGTGAAGAAGACCATTTCTGGGTGAAATCTGTGGCACCCCTTTCCCCCCTTAAAGCTCAAAGCCCAAGCACAAAGCTCATGAGTGTCCATAAGAATTAACAACCATGAGGAAAGCTTTAATTTCACTGTGGGAGTCTAATTTGAGTGTCTAGATGAAATCTCAGCTATTTCTTGATATCTCTATATTTCTTGAGCCTAGAAGAACAGGCAGAAAATAATCTGGTGAGAATTTTTCAAAAAGACATTGAGAAGTTCTGTTTATAGCCCTAGTTTGAGACCCAGGATGCTACTTCCAGCCTCCTCTTCTCCTAGCCAGTTCTTTACTGAGTTTGGGACATAAACATAATTAAAGGAAAGAAAGATAATCTATTAACAGCTCTTCAAGGACTCCTTGAAACAAAAAAGAACCAAATTCCTTCTTTGCTTCCATTCTGATCAAAAGATCTTCCTTCTTATTTAAAACAGAGAGGATCATCCATCTTTCCTTAACATATGGACATTTTTTTTAAGACTCCTAGGCTGAAGGCCGGTTTAGAGTATCAGATGGAGACAGCAAACCAGCCCAGATAAGAGTTTCCAAAGCTATCCATCACTTGAATAAAAGCCAAGCAGCAGGTATTGATCCTAATCCTGAAGACAGGTTGAAAGGAGGAAGTAAGGTCACAGCATCACAGTTACTCAGGGATATGAAAGAGGTGAGATTGTCAGGAAGAAGGAGACACACAGCCAACCAGAACCATGGTGGACCAGGTGGAAAGGCACTTCATGAGAAAAGTGAACTGTGACCTAGAAAGCCCTGGGGCTGCCTGTATGTCACACAAACCAGGGAACTCAAAATGGAAATCAGTGGGTTTGGATTTCTGGGCAGAAGAGTACAGGACTGAATTTTAACCAGGTGAGTCAGAGAAGAGGATTACAGTCTAAGGCCATGGAAGTGATAGCACATTGATGACTTTGGCACAACCAGATGGTAGGCCTCCTGATAAGCCGCAGGTTTTTGTTCTCTAGGCCATTCCTCTCTCCTGCCCTTTTGGGTCTACATCTCCTTTGCAGATGTTTCTACTTTTTGGTCCTTAAATCTTACGAGTTTCCGCCAGCCCCACTATCCTTCTCACTTTACGTGTTTTCCTGGACCATGTTCTTGTTTTCCTAGGGTCTCCCAAACTATGTAGTAAGTGCCAATCTAAGTATACAAATTGGCATGTGGAAAAAACATAGCTTTCTTGATTTTTCTATCACTTAAGTTCTGTTTTGCATTACTATTCTACTGAAGGGGCAGAAATTTAATATCAGGCATTTATTCTCAGTGTAGGGTTTCTCCTACCTACACAAAAACTCTGCAAAAACATCAGAGAGCCTGCCTGCCCTAAACTCACCACGCAGCCCCTGGCTTAAGGCTGCTATCGAACTCCCCTCTCATCTGTGCTCCCTTCCCAATGCTTCCCTTCCTTCCACCTTTGCTTCCTCAGTGCAGCCTGGGCAAATCGTTTCTGGTCACCATGTGGTTGGGGTAGGAGGTGGGGGAGGGTGACCCCTCATCTTAAACTTTTAAATATTGTGGCAAAAACCTTCCTTTTTGTGTGTGCTCCCTTCGGTATCTAGGTTATTGAAATATATAAAGTCAAGAAGAATCTCCTAGAATCTCCTTTTCTGTGCTGTCAGAGGCAATGAGTGCAGGGCAAGACTCTAATGGGGGAAGTGCCAGCAGGGAGGAAAGAGGGCATGGATGGGAGGTGCAGAGTGAAGTGTGGAGAAATGCATGAGGTTTTTTTTAAGGTTTTATTTATTTGTTTTTCAGAGAGAGAGCATGAGCCAGAGGGAGAGGCAGAGGGAGAAGCAGGCTCCCTGCTGAGCAGGGAGCCCAATGTGGGGCTCAATCCCAGGACCCTGGGATCATGACCTGAGCAAAGGGCAGATGCTTAACCGACTGACCCACCCAGGCGTCCCAAGGAATGCATTATTTAACAGTTCCAAAATGGTATCCTATGGAAACAGCTGCAAAAGCCAACAGTATTTAAACTCACCGCACGGATCGTTTTTGTTTCCTGTCATACTGTAGTTTACATCTTTTGCTATGATTCAGGACACTGTACCTTCTTTTTTTTTTTTTTTTAAAGATTTTATTTATTTATTTGACAGAGATAGAGACAGACAGCGAGAGAGGGAACACAAGCAAGGGGAGTGGGAGAGGAAGAAGCAGGCTCACAGCGGAGGAGCCTGATGTGGGGCTCGATCCCATAACACCGGGATCACGCCCTGAGCCGAAGGCAGACGCTTAACCGCTGTGCCACCCAGGCGCCCCGACACTGTACCTTTTATCTTCTTTTTTTTTTTTACCTTCCCTGAGGTGAGCCACCTGCTGTGCATGCTTCCAGGCCAAGTGTGTGCTTTCTCTCTCTCCTGCCACAGGCATACTTACTGTGTTCATTTTTATATTGACTACATACTCAAATTATAGCAATAGAGGATGTCCTTTTCGATGTCTATGGATACGTTTATAACACACCTCACATCTCATATTTCATTCCTACCAGAGACCGAGAGGTTTCATAAAAGGTACTATTCTGGAGACCCGGAGCTTACACACTTTAACTTGCACATTTGGAATAGAGTTAACCAGTTTTAGATTTGTATGCTTGTAAAGAACTTTTTGTTGTGGTAAAATATGCATAACATCATATATACCATTTTAATAATTTATAAGTGCACAATTCAGTGTATATTCAAAGTGCAACTGTCACCTCTGTCCATCTCCAGAATTTTTCATCACTCTAAACTGAAACTCTGTACCCTGTTACTGTGTAAGAACTTCCCATTCCCCTCCCCCAGCCCCTGGTAATCAGTATTGTACTTGCTGTTTCTATGGATTTAACTATTCTGTGGAGGTGGAATCATCCAATATTTGTCCTGTTATGTCTGTCTTATTCCACTTAGCATGTTTTCAAGGCTTATCCATGTTATAGCATATCTCAGCATTTCATTCCTTTTTAAGGCTGAATAATATTCCATTCTACACATATACGACATTCCTTATCCATTCATCTGTCTACAGACATTTGGGTTGTTTCTACCTTTTGACTATTGTGAATAATATTGCTATGATTATGGGTGTATGAATATCTGTTTGGGTCCTTGCTTCCAGTTTTTTTGTGTCTATACCTAGAAGTGGAATTGCTGGATCCTATAATAATTCAATGTTTAATTTTTTAAGAAACTGCCACACTGCTTTCCTTAGTGGCTGTACCGTTTTACATTCTCACCAGTAAGGCACGAGGGTTCCAATTTCTCCACATCCTTGCCAATACTTGTTATTTCCTGGTTTTTTGGTAATAGCCATTCTATGGGTATAAAATCGTACCTCATTGTGGTTTTGATTTGCATTTCTCTAATGATTAGTGATGTAGTGATGTTGAGCATCTTTTCCTATGCTTATTGGCCATTTGTTTATCTCTTTGGAAAAATGCCTGTTCAAGTTCTTTGCCCATTTTTGAATTGGGTTGTTTATATTTTATTTTTGTGAGTTGTAAGCATTTATTACATATTTTGGACATTAATCCCTTACCAGATCTATGGTTTGCAAATATTTTCTTTCATCCATGGGTTGCCTTTTCACTTTCTTTATAGTGTCCTTTGATGCACAAATGTTTTTAATTTTGGTGAAGACCAATTTATCTTTTTAATTTTTTTATTGTTGTTGCCTGTGCTTTTGGTGTCATATCCAAGAAACTGTTGCCAAATCCAATGTGATGCATCTTTCCTCCTATGTTTTCTTCTGAGAGTTTTATAGTTTTAGCTCTTATGTTTAGGTCTTTGATCCATCTTGAGTTGATTTTTGTATGTGCTGTAAGATAAGGGTCCAAATTAACTCCTGTGCATGTGCATTTGCAGTTCCTTCAGCCCCATTTGTTGAATGCATTTTAGATATTTAAAATGAATATTACACACTATTCTGTTTTCCTCAACAGTGTATGGATAATAGCAAACTTTTTCTTGAGGGTTCTTTGTCACTCTAAGATTGTTCACTCTTATTCTATGCTGTATTACGGTGACTCTTAAAGGGGCTCTCCTATACTAATGACCTCCCACTGCTAGGCTTTATTTGTTCCCAAGTTTTCATTTCTTTTATTTGTCTTCCTTTGCTATTAAACTGTTTGCTGCCAAGATCTTAGCTGTCATGTCTCCCTCACAGCAATGTGCCCATCTCTTTTGTTTTTATAAACTAACGGACCTGATAGCCAAACCGAACAAGAATAGTACATAAACTTAAGGTCAGTATTCTCTGAGGAAGGAATGGATTCATAATAGAGTAAGTGAAATGATCTTTTGTTAAAGGACTTTATGAGAGCTCTTGACTTTGCTGAGAGGTCACTGTCATTTATATTGAGGTCTTCATCTGTGTCTGATGTCTACATAATTGGACAGACATTACACACTGATGTGCTAGTGAATGTTTAAAAACCAGCTTTTGGGGGCAGCAGGGAGCAGCTTTCTTTTATAGTGGCTGCTGATTTCCATGGTGTAAATACTCCCAGGGTGGCCAATTTCAAGCTCCCAATGTGACGTCACTGAATATAGAGCTGGGAAGAGATGTGTAGTCATGCATCATTATATAGTATTTTTACTATATAGATACAACAGTCATAAAGAGTATAAATAATAGTAAAATCTGGCAAAATAATTGAGAAGTGATGCATTTTGAGTATTTATTTACTTTTATTACTATTGTTTTTAATATAATTTTTTCAGTTGTGAGTTTATATAGTCGAGTTTTTAATAAAATCCATATTTAACAACTGGTTCACAGAATTCCTGAAAATTTAACAGTTAGCTCTTCTGAGCTGAGACAAGCCAGCACCAGCACACCTCTGGCATTACTTGACTACTTTGCACGTAGGGTAATAAAGTCATAAAATTGATTATCCCCAAGCATTTCCACAGACTGAAAACTTTTAAGAGTTTTTAAAGGTTTCAATTAATTAATAAATGACTTGCATGAGTAGTTACTAATGGAAATAGAATATTTGGATTGGACTCTGCAGAATTATAGATAGCAAAAAATTGGAGGTTCTTACTTTCATGCCAGGCAGTATGATAAGTTCTTTATTGTCCTTATCTTGTTGAATCTTGATAAGAACCCATGGGTGGGTGCTATTTTTATCTCTACTCCATAGATGAGGAAACTGAGGTTTAGGGATGTTCCTGTGTTCAAAGACATACTAGGTTTTGAGCCCACATCTGTGTGCTATCATGCATTCAAGAATTCTTTACTGAAAGCACACTGTTTACTAGATGATGAGTAGTAAAAGGGACTGAGAGGGGGTAATGTGTCTGGGCAGAGATGGAAGGGGACCATGGTACCGGATGAAGCTAGAGATACCTGAATGGCCAGACCACGCAAAACCTTCTAAGCCATGCTAAAAGTTTGGTTTTTATTCAGGAGCATTGAAAGCCACTGAAAGATTTTAATTGTAGGATGTAAAATGTGTTCAATTCTGCCTTTGAAGAAACTATCTGCATGGAGTGTGGCTCCCATGGTGTACATCGGAGACCAGTTAAAAGGTCATTGCAGTGATCCTGGCAAGAGATGATGAGAGCTTGGTCTGGGGTGGTACTGGTTTCTTGTGTCCGCAGCTGGATGCATGGTGGTGTCATTCACGGAGACGGGAAATAGTACAAGAGAAACACCCTACTGGGGACATGAAGAGTTGAATTTTGGACATGTTGACTTTGAGCTTTCTATAAGAGTTCCAAGAAGAGAAGGTAAGTGAGAAGTTGAATACCTACATTGGGGAGATATAAGTCATGCCCTCAGTCTATGTGCTGCACTAATTACATTATGAGCTGGAACAGATGAATTTTGAGATCCTTTGAAACCTTGGCATTTCGTGATATTATGTTCCCTGACATTTGAAGGAGACATGAAAGAGAACCTCTACATCTTTCTATTAATGTCTCTCTATGCTAATGGAAATGGGATCTTTCTTTGGAGGGACTTCGAGACTTATCTCCTGTAACACTGTTCAGTGGCAGGGCTGGCAGGGGAAGAAAGAGGGGGAGAATCTTTTTTTTTTTTTTTTTAAGATTTTATTTATTTATTCAACAGAGATAGAGACAGCCAGTGAGAGAGGGAACACAAGCAGGGGGAGTGGGAGAGGAAGAAGCAGGCTCATAGCAGAGGAGCCTGATGTGGGGCTCGATCCCATAACAACGGGATCACGCCCTGAGCCGAAGGCAGACGCTTAACCGCTGTGCCACCCAGGCGCCCCGAGAGGGGGAGAATCTTAAGCAGATTCCACTCTGAGCTCAGAACTGGAGTGGGGCTCAGTCCCAGGACCCTGAGATCATGACCTGAGCTGAAATCAAGAGTCAGTCACTCAACTGACTGAGCAACGAAGGTGCCCCTCTAATTTTATGTTAAAAAGTCATTTCTCTGCTAGCCTCCATATCTATGTATGTATTTTCCCAAGATTTCATTTTAAGTAATCTCTGTATCCAATGTGGGGCTTGAACCTACAACTCCAAGATCAAGAGTCCCATGCTCCACCGACTGAGCCAGCCAAGTGCCCCTTTATCTATATTTTTTTATTCAAGTTTCCAGAAGAAGTTAATTTTATAGAACAAATCTTCTATTAAAATTTTAAATCCCAAGTACTTTATTTTTAATTTCCAAAAGGTCTTTCTTGTCCGCCTTTTTTTTCCCTCATAGTATCTTGGATTTGCTTTATGAATGCATTATCTTGATCAGTGATGTTGGTTTCTTTTCTTTACTTAAGTTTTTTCTACTCTTCTGTTCCCTATATTGTCTCTACTCCTTCTTTTTATTTGCTTGTTTTGGCCTCTATGCTGCATGGTGAGATTTTCCTTGAGTGTCTGCTAATCTTTTATTTATTTTGAAGATTGAAGCACTGAGCAACAGTTTGGGAAATCTGTGTGTGGGTTGGGGAGGTGGGGGTGTGGTGAGGGTTTGCAGAGTGGTGGGCATCACTGTGGGGCATTCTGGCTTTAAGCCACCCTTTCTATTGGGAGGTTCTTAAATGTTAGATTCTGAGGACCCTTCTCTGAGGCTATTCAACTTTTTTAAGAGAAGAGTCCTCCAGTCTCCTGCTTGAGAGACTTGGCTGCTGGCATTTGGGGAGCAGGGGCTGTGTCCCACAATTCCATGCACAGATTTTTTACTTCATCCCTCTGTGTGAGGTCAAGCCTCACTCCTGCCTGCCACTGGTTCCGGGCCTGATCTAAAGTGTCTGTTGTTCAGCTTCTCCAAATGAACTTGAACTGTCCTGTGGGCTTGGTGGGATGGGGGCTAGGTTGCGACGTCTGGACATCTCTCTGCTGCACTCCACCTACCACCTCCTCAGCTCCGCTAAGTCAGCTCCAGCTCTCCAACCCAGGTTTTATCTTCAAAAAAACTTGCTGAACTCTCTGTTCCACTTTTGTCTCCTCTTCTGTCCTCTCTGTCCTCATATATTAATTCTTTATTGTCATTCTAGGGAAGTTTGGGAGAGGAGGCAAATGCAAGTTACAATTCTGCCATGTTTAACTTGAAGCCTCTTTATTTTTTTTACTCTAAGATTTGGAATCTATGTAAGTTTTTTAGAAAGGTTACAGCCTATATATCAATTATTAATTATTAGAATGGGATAACTTCTCATTCATATGAAACACAGTTACCCAAAACAAACCAGAAAAAGAAATTTAGGATTTCCCCCCCTCCAATCCTCTAATTATACCACTATAAAAGATGTTTTATTAATTAATCAGACACTGTTATCATAGTACATTTGTAGACGAAGTGTCAACAGGATATGGATTCTAAGACACAAATCCACCTTTAAAAATTTCTTAAAAAAATAAATGAAAATAAAAATAGAAATTTCTGTAAATTCTCCAAAGATGAGCTCTTTGGTATCTAACATGGCAAGTTCCCATTCACTTAAGCTATTGTGAGTTTACCTGAGAAAAGTGAAGTCATTTTGATCAATGTGATGGATCCTAATCATATACATTTCCTTTGAATGAGACATAGTGGTGTGCTTTCCATCTAGTTAGGGGGTTGAACAGCATTTTTGTTGGCATTCGAAGAGAGGTACTCATCTGGGGACCCCTGAAAGTCGTAAAGGAGCTGCAGTTACCTTAAAAAGCACCAGGTTCCTACAGTGCCGTTCTGGATAAAAGCAAGAAATTAGCTGTCACCCACGCCAGAGGAGTGGAGCAAGGCAGAGTAAGCACGCCCATCATTCTGATTGAAGTGGAAGAGAAGAAGGGAAAAGAGCTTCTATTTCATATCTGAGTACCAGGGAAATAAAATAGAAAGGAAAAAGCTTTCAGTGCCTCAAGAGCAGTTAACAAATCCTGAAAGGGAAGGAGAAGTGGGCAAAACTGCACCGCCTGAAAGTTTTATTGAGAAAAAAAGAGCAAAATGCTTTCTATATGGGGTAAAGAAATGATGTTCTTGGTTTTTAGAAAAGGTAATAATGTGTGGTGCAGGTAAGAAAATAGTTCTTACAAGTCATACATTTTTACAGAAAACTACACATAGCATTCAGTACTTTAATGAAATGCAATTGATTTTTAAGAGAAGCACCTTTAAAATATAGCCAACATAGGAAAGAAATTCCGTCGTAATATTCATAAGAGAATATTATGACCTTGTGGAAAAATATTAGCATATCTAATGATAATGAAGTGGATAAGCTAATATTGTCTAAAGACTTGGGAAAGTCAGTTCCAGAAAGAACTGCTGACAGGTTTTTGTTGACAAAATTTGCCAAGAGCCAAAGTTGAGGAGAAAGACATGAAGAAAGAAAAATTTTCCCCCCTTCAATCAACAAATAAATCCCCCAGCAATGAATTCTCATGACAGAGTTTTTGGTAAATTGTTTTCTTTCTTTCTTTTTTTAAGATTTTTTTAAAAGTAATCTCTACACCCAACATGGGGCTTGTTGAGATCAAGAGTTGCATGGTCTACTGAGTGAGCCAGCCAGGCACCAGTAAATTGTTTTCTTTAGAAAAGGGGAAAAATTAATCTACTGATTTTTTTTTTTCCATCAGCAATACCTAGCTATCAGGGACCTCAAAAACTCATCTGTTTAGTCTGGAGATAATGTGAAAAAAGTAAATTAGAGGATGAGAAAATTCTACAAAACCAAGTGGTTTAATGATATTTTTATCATATGATTATTATAAGAAAACATATTACAGAGAGCTTCTAAGGATTAGAGTAAACGCTGTTTATTTTCCATTCAAACACCCCTCCCCAAACTCCCAATTAATTGATAATTCTCTGTGTCAGGAAAGCAATGCTAATTGGGATTTGTCAAAGGTACAGTGATCTTTCAAGTCACTCCCAAAAGGGTTAACTTGAGTTCTGTATAGTTTCAGAATTAGGAATATTCTATAGTTGAGAGTCTTTGTATTCCTGATCCTGGAAAATGGTGCTATGAGTTGAAATGATGTAAGTCATTTCTGACTTGACTTATAAATAGTGGTGTAAAACTCCCATTCAAAGACCCTATGTCCAGGCTTTCCAAAAACGACTTCAACTACCATATATAATGAGCTACAAATGGTATGCTTAGATACCGGGAAGCTTTCTAAAATATATGCAGTAGCTCAATTAACAAAATCACACAGTAGCCCATCACCCAATAACATCACAGAGCTCAGAACAAGCTACCAAACATCTACCTTCATAATTCCTGCTTGTTTTTCCAGTAGCAAAGCAGAAGGTAAAAGAAGAGCTCCTTCAAGGCAATTAATATGGAAGGGATTCTTCAGGCGGAGATTCCTTTCTTCTTCTATTCTTCTAATTTTCTTTAAAGGAATTTGTGGGAGATGGGAGGACCTTTTGGGGTCGTTTTTGTAAAAACAGATATAGGTGTTTATTACACTGTCAACTTTTTCATGTCCCTCCTTCTTTCCTTTCTCCTTGTCTCTCTTTTTTAAGAATTGCTCTTAATGAGTCTATTCCGGTAATCTAATGCTGAGTAACAAATCACCCCAAAACTTAGTGACTTAAAGTAACAACAGAAAGGCAGTTGAAATGAGTTAGGTAGGGTACTGGACAGGAAGCCTGAGGTCTTGGATTCAGATGGCCGTGGCTTTCAGTAAATTAATGTCCGTGTACAAGTCTGTGCACTTCTCTGAGGATTTGCCTCTCTAAATCAGGACCCCCCCTCCCCCATGGCCTCCTCCTGTTCTAAAGTGGCTTTAATCTATAGCTACCTCCCACCCCCCAAGCCTTTTGGTGATACACTGTTGACCACTCTGATTCTTCCTCCACCTGAAGGCTGATCAGGGAATGTGAGACATACTTGACTTTATATGACCCAATCCAAATGTTCACTGGTTATTTTATCCTTTGATCTATTACCACGTTTTTACAAAGGAAAAGTGGCTTGAATGATGGCCATATACAGAACTGTAGAGCCTTACAGCTGGAAAGGAATATAAAGGCCCACAACTCCAAGTTTGATTCTAACCCCACAGAGTTAAAAGTCAAAAATTGTATACCTTTTCTTAAGATTAAAGATTACAACCATCCTTTAAGCACTGTTTTTTTTCCTTAATCAGCTTTATTTAAAAATTGAATAAAATGTGTGGGTATAAAATTTTAAACAAATCTTATTCCACTCTAATGACAGTTGTCCTTGAAAAGAATCTCTTTAGGATGCTAAACACTTATTCAGAGGATGTTTTACCTATTCAAAACAGTTGTGAGACTCTACCTGTTGAATTGCTTTCAGAACTTTTCACCAAACTAGCTCTTGATTGTTTTGGTTGATTGCCCATTTGCTGTTTCCCCCTCCCTCTCTTTGGGCAGCACCTGGTTAGTGTTCTTATCCCTGCTGTACCACTTCAGCTCTGCCTCTTAAGCCTACAGCTTCGTTGTGTTAACGAAGATCTAAGAGACTCAGGAACAGACTCAGAGTTCTTGAGGGATGTAGGGACTTGACTAAGAATAGAAGCCAAGAGGAGAGTTTCATGATGCAAATAAAAAATATACAATCTAGGACAAGTTCATTTCCAAACATTGATTTCTGCGTTAAGTATTATAAAGAGGTTGGTGCAACTGACTTCTAGAAATGGAAAGCATTTAATAAAATGTCGATTCAATGGTACAGTTCTAGGTGTTAGGTATATATCAGAGAATAAGACAGAGGGGGGGTCTGTGCTCTTATTGAGGGAAGAAAGACTACCAATAAACAAAGAGAAAATATCAAATGGAGTTAAATGGTGAGGAAAGAATTAAAAATAAGATGTTGTGGTGGGGGCAACTGAGTGATAACTTGGCTTGGGGTCGGAGAAAGCCTCTCTGAGGATGAGGAGCATGAGCCTAGATCGGAATTGAGAAGAAGTGGCCCATGTGGATATTCAAGGGACCAACGTCCCAGTGGAGGGAGGAATGGTACAAAGGCTCTAAGGCAAGAAGAGAAAGAATAACAGAGTGAAGGCAGCACAATGGGGAGGAGGAGCTGAGAAGGGCAGGCAAGGGCCAAATCAGTAGGGCATTAAAAGTCAGAGTTAGGGTGTTTGGGTGCAATGACAGTATGATATGTTCTGGCTTCTATGTTAAAAAGTCACTGGAACGTGGATGCCACAAAGATGTCCTTCAACAGGTGAATGGATAAATAAACTGTGGTACATTAGCATAGTGGAATATTATTCTGTGATAAAAAGTCTCAAGTCACAAAAACACATGGAGGAAACTTAGATGCATGTAACTAATGTAAGGAAGCCAATCTGAAAAGGCCACATATTGTATGATTCCAACTACATGACATCCTGAAAGAGGCAAAACTGTGGAGACCGGAAAAAAAAAAAAATCAGTGGTTGCCAGGGGTTTGGAGGAGCCAGGGAGGAATGAATAGGTAGAATACAGAGACTTTTAGGGCAGTGAAATTATTCTGTATGATACTGTAATGGTGGAATAATGTCATTATATATTTATCAAAACCCACAGACTATTTAATACAGGTGAACCTTAATATACACTCTGGACTTTACCTAATAATAATGTATCAATGTTGGTTCATCAGTTATAATAATTGTACAATACCGATGCAATATGTTGCTAATAGGGGAAGGGGAGGGATGGTGAGGAGGTATATGGTAGAATACCCCGCTGGTGTCAAAGAGTTGGTGTTAAAATGTGTTTAGATAAAAGCTTCACAACTAGTCACCTAGGGTACAAATCTGCGTTATTTTAGACTTGTTTGTTAGTCTCCCCTCCACATTCAAGCACAGAGTAGGGCTGATTTTGCCTTCTAAGTAAGTCTTGACTCAGCCTCCCTACTCCTGAGCCTCATCTCCCTTTCCAACTTCCACTGCCCTAGTTTAGAACTGATCACCTCTCACATGGACAATTATAGCGGTCTCCCAACAGCCCTCCCTAACACCAGTCTTGTCTCACCTCAAATTGATCCACTAGGTATTAACCAGTGATCTGTTGGAAAAAAAAAACAAACAGATCCGACAACGTCTTAAACCATTTAAAGACTGCCCCCTACCTACAGTGATGGTTCTGAAGCCTGATATGCAGCACAGTCACCCATGAAGTATTTGCAAAATCTAGATATCTGGGCTACAGCCATATTGCTTGAGATCTAGCTAGGTCCTACCTGAAGGACGACGGGAGAGTTTTTTCCTGGAGTTTTTGGATCGGACACTCCAAGTATTTGTTCTCAACTATTTGGAATTCATGCTGATGAAAAATTAAATCGTGGAATTTTTCAGTTATTTCTGACAAGAACAAGTAAAATCTTTCATCTCACCACCTAAATCACACTTTGTGGAATTTCATCATTCAGAAATGTTCGAAGTACAGCTGTTGTGCAAATCTTCCACATCCAGTCCAGTCTTTTTTTTTTTTTTTATTCAGGCTGCATTTTGATGACTGACCAAAGCTTGCAAAACTAGAGTTCAAGTTTCCAAATCTCACCGCATCTTACCTGAGGCTAGACCCTGTTACAAGGTAAATTCTTTAAACTTCCAGAAGGCCCCATTTCTGAAGTAGCAGGAGGGGCCACTTTCAACCAAAGAGGGAACTAACTCATGCTTTGGAATGGATTCCCATGGGTCTACGTTAGAATATTGCAGATGTGGTGGAATTCCATGCCATTCTTTATCAGAGATGTTGTTCTACAGAATAGGGATAATTCTGCAAGAGCTCGCAGGGATTACCCATTCCTATAACATCCTGGGTGATTTAAGCACTACTTCTCCTATTTTAGAAGAAATCATACATTTTATCAGCAATACACAGGTGATTTGACCTTAAACTTAGGTAATTACAGTAATTAAAGAGCTAATACCACATTCACAAGCATGTGCAGACCCTCTCTCATTGCCTATTGTCTAGAAACCATTATGCTGCGTGTAGCTTTCTTTCTGTTCCCTGTTTCTTTGGAGTGCTTCCAAGATTCAGTCTGTTATTATTTAAACTCTCTCTGAATGTTGGTATGTTGGTATTTTTGTGCTCTGCCTTGTATGACTTATGGATTTTTTTTTCCCTCTTGGTGAGATATTTTCCATATCCATTCACAGCCATTATTCATTCCACATGCTCCAAATATAATGCCCACCTAATCAATCAGCACTTCTGTATTTGAAAATCAAACCATCCTTTCTTTATTATATTGGGCAAATTAGTCAAATGAGTGTTTTCTAAAACTTGCTGCCTTTTTAGGGCCTTGGCTCTCCGCCTGCCTTTCTCTATGGCTGCCTCCTCCCTTTCTCCTCCTCCTGTTTGCAAACAGTATCTGTTTCCTTTCACTGGTGTTCGGGGTGGATTGTGATCCTCCCGACTTTGTTGTCTGCTTCCCTGATCACACTTCCTTCCTCGGGAGCACTCCCTACCCAGGGAGGCCCCGTGGCTGGTGCAGAAGGCTTCGTGCCCTTCTCCCCCAGAGCAGCGCAGTGGTCCCTTGAAATGAAGCAGGGGAAGCTCTCCCCTCTGACAGTTTTTCTTTCCAGAAAGCACAGCAACAGTGCAATCAATATTCATCACTGAAAATTACAAAATGCCATTGTTGATGGTTTGCTTGAGACAAGGTGGTGAAAAGAGAAAAAAGAGAAAAGAAAGAGGAAGCTTGATACCTCATTGCCCCTTACCTGTTCTCCCCCAGCCATCATTTCCCTTAATTTCTCTATTTTAGTTTAATTTTAAGAAGGATTCCTTTGTTTTAAGAAACCAAGTTCCTTTTGTGCCAATCCCAACGTTTTTTTCAATTAAGCCTCTTCGAGAGACAGAGAGAGAGCATAGCAAAGCATCTGCTGCCACAAAAAGTCTTGCGGCCAAAGCCCGTTATAGAGAACTCTAACTATTGTCCTAGCAAAGCAAATGGCTCTTAGAATCGTGATTCTTTCTAACGTATGTGTTTATAAGCAGTTAAACTCCAGTTTTAGGGAAGACTCACTAACAGCATACATTATTTTAATAGACATACTGTCCTACTTTAAACCGTCTTCACCATCTGCTCATCATGATTATAAATGCAAAAAGAACATATTTTACATTAGCATCAGAAACTAGTGTGATATTAGGGATTGAAATGCCCATATATGCTCTTTGTACAATACCGAATGCATCTGTGCTATTTTCCTTTTCTTTCTACAATGCAAATCAGAGAAAGAAGATGTTTGTTCCTTGTGGTATCTTTCTTGACATGGAAGATAATTTTTAGGACAAAAATTCATTAGAAGGGGATTTTGACTTACTCTTCAGCCAGAATGCTTTTAGAATTACATGAGCTGGTGTGGCTGGCTCTTGCTGGCCCGATTTGGCTATCTGAGCTCCTAGCCAATGAGGGAGGGAAAAAAATACAGCAAGAGCGTAAATCTATTATAATCTTCTTTACTGTCCATCAGAGATACAATGCATAATGTATAATGGTGTGTTTCTTCTCAATAAATGAAATTTATAAGAAGCATGGGATGCATGTGTATTGGCGAATGCTTAATACAGAGTTGAAAAGCATCTAGATTGGCATTGCTCGTTTTCATTTGCATCTTCATGGTTGAATGATCTTTTTAGATAGAGACAATACCATCCTAATGTTGGAGGAAGCAGGGATGAAGCACTCTGTTCTATTTTCTTAGCTGGGCTTTCAGAACAGATTCACCGCATAAGAAATGGTGGAGATGAGTACATTAGGCTCTCTACTAAGTAGGATTTTTAGCCAGTGTCTAGTAGTGGAGGCCAATGGAAAGGAAATTCAGAATGAGTTACTTGAAAGAATTTCCCCCCCCTCAGCGGCAAACTGGATTTATCATTTACTTAAAGAGTTCAGTTCACACTGTATTTCCAGTTCAACAAATTTAAGAACAAAGAGCAAAAACCATCTCCCCTAAGTTTATTAACTGTATTTCTGGTTTTTGTTTTCCATTTTGGCCATATTGGACGGTACCGAATGATAAAGACGTGCATTTCTGGATGAGAGATGTTACAGACATACATGCTCATTAGTTAAGAGTGACCGTGGGCTCTGAGCAACTCCCCAGAGCCAGGTAATCATCACCAAAGGCGACTGCCCCCAAGCGGGCAGGACGGAGACCTGCAGCGGTCACAGAACAGCTCCTGGACGCGGACAGCCATTGCTGTTCTCTCTCCTCGAGTCTAGGTGAAAACAAAAATACACACAAAAACACTTAAAATACAGTTCCCTAGAAGAAAATTTCTGATTTCCCTTGGAGCAGCCCCATCTTGTAATTCAGTTAAAGATGGCCTGGCTGTGGCTGCTGTCATTTTGTGTAAACACTCAACTTTTTGAGTCCTTGCCTTCTAAGTGAGTCTTGCCTCCTGAGCTAACCCAGATTCAAGACCAATGGCCGTAGAGCACCCCACTCACCATGTTATACTCCTTGCTGGGAAATGTTCAGTGGTATCTTCAGCCAATTTATGGTGTTGCTGCTGAAGCCTCTGTTGTCAAAATCTGCCAGCTTTTTATTTTAACTCCCAGACCTCTCTGGTCCATCTGGTTTCTCAAGCCCCCCACACTCCCCAGGAGATCATGAGGGGACTTTCGTATCGCTACATGCAGCCTGTGAGGATCTGGGGGACTCCATCTCAGACGCTCTCTAGCAAAGCACATCTTACCGCCATGTTCTCCTGCAGCAGTGCTTGTTGGCTTTGGAACCTATGAAATGGCCTCTTCCCCAAATTTCAACAGAAAGCCCCAGGCCCCCTTCAGTGACCTCGGGTTCTATCATTTTGTGTTCTCTTAAGCCAAGGGCTCAGACTAAGGCACAGTTCCTTCCTCACACATGTAATTAATGCTTAGCTCAGGGCCTGTCTCCGTCAAATGTCTCTTTCATCCCCACAGCTGTGTCCCCCCGCCCCCAATCCTTCTTGGAGCGGCTTTTCTCCTGCCAGGGTTTCAGGAACTTTCCCCTTGTCCCCTAACTTTGGGTCCCTGAAATCCACCTATCCTTCCTTCAGCAAAGGTCGGCTCTCACAGATAAAAGCCTCATGACTTTGGGATCTGAAATAGGAAGCAAGAAGTACTGTCCTTCCTTCGAGGGTGAAGTTCTGCCCTTCTCTAAAAGAAAGATTACTTCAGCTCCAAGGGATGGAGGATTGCAAAGCAGCAAGAATTGGGGGACTAAAAATCACCTGGGATAACACTTTCAAATAATATTTTACTTCATATGCATCAAGACCCCATTCAAATTCTACCTTTGCTAATTGCACAAATTAGATGTGATTTCTACCACCTCTGAACTCCTGTAGCAGACAGCCCTCAAGCAGGGCCTCGAGAGTCTTGCCTGCAGCAGTTTCTCTCATCACTCCTAAGGACACTGTAATCCTATAATCCTTCATCGTGCCTAATGCCGTACCTCTTCACATCTGTTTAATTAGGAGTTACAGAGCAATAAGCGTTGTCTCCTTCCTGATAGACAGCCTCCTGGCATCTCCCTGGGGCTAATCCTATGTGTCACCTGGGGGTAAGCATGGCATGCAGGTGGTGCTGAGAAACTGATGGAAGACCCTAGAGGTGAGTCTGTGACTGGTCCAAGTCTTGCCTTTCACACTTGCCCAGCTTTTTGGACTTTTTAGATTCCCTGAGGTCCAGGGCCACAGCAATGCCTTTATGTCCACCAGCTCTGAACTTGATTTCTAGGCACCAAGTACAGTTGCTAAAAGATTGGATATTAAGGAAATGGACTCCTAATCATTGCAGTCTTCCAGGGCCACCAAATTTGAAATTTGGAAGAGTAGTTGGATGAATAGGGTGCCAAGAAACGCAGTCCTTTCTCCAAGAGATTTTATTTTATTTTATTTTATTTTTTTATTTTTTTTTAAAGATTTTATTTATTTATTTGACAGAGAGAGACAGCCAGCGAGAGAGGGAACACAAGCAGGGGGAGTGGGAGAGGAAGAAGCAGGCTCATAGCAGAGGAGCCTGATGTGGGGCTCGATCCCAGAACACCGGGATCACGCCCTGAGCTGAAGGCAGACGCTTAACCGCTGTGCCACCCAGGCGCCCCTCCAAGAGATTTTATAGTGTTTAATATAAACAATATAAGTAAAATATTGCTCCAAACACTTTAAACTGTTATTCTGATTTAAAGAATAATAATTCCTGCACCTGGCCAAAAGAAATTGAGTAATACTAAAGATTACATGTCCCTCTCATCCTAAATTCCTTCTAGTTTCTCCTCCAGAGGCAATTACTACTAATAGCTTCTTTCTTATCCTTCCAGAAAATTCCTGTACATACATAAGGGGCATTTATGTAGGTACATAATACATGTATATCTTTTTTTTTTGAGAGAGAGAGAGAGTGTGTGCACATGTGCATGAGTAGAGGAGGGGGGTGGGGAAGAGAAAGAGGGGCAGAGAGAGAGAGAGAGAGAATCTCAAGCAGACTCCATGCTCAGTGTGGAGCCTGATATGGGGCTCGATCTCACAACCCTGAAGTCATGACCTGAGCAGAAATCAAGAGTCTGATTCTTAACCAACTGAACCACCCAGGTGCCCCTATAACCCTCTTTTTCTAACCACAAAAGTAAGCATACTTTATACACTGTTATGAACCTTGCTTTCTCCACTTAAAAATGAATCTTGCATATGTTTATAGGTCAATATGTACACCTCTCACTTGTTCTTTTTAATGAGTGCTTGCTATTGCATTATTTGAATGTTTCATAATTTATTTGACCAGTTCTCTACTAAAGAACATTTAGGTCAATTATATTAGCAAGAATTTCTATAAATAAATTTCCTAAGCCAGACTGATGATGAGAAATCAAGGCCTCAGGTTATGCTAAATTTCGATTGGCTGAAACCACTGCACACTTCAATTTTACAGGACCCTTGGGGGTTGGAGGTGTTACTGGCCCTTCTCTGTGAAAAAGGAAAAGGCGGTGGAGGGGTAGCTTTTCCTGGGCTAATGAGGAACATAGAGGCCCTCAAGGCTTATATGTAGCTTTGTTTTTTCCCATGTTCCAGCGCTGGGTTAATTGGGTTTTAATGTCAGTTCTCCCCTGATCCAGCCCTTGCACTTGTCCTGGCCTGTTAGATCAACTCAATCTGCCACCCTGTCCTCAGAATATCTTGATTCTGCTCTACTCACTGTCTGAGCCTGTCTTCTCAATCCACTTTATGTGTTTCACATTTTTGCATCCACAAAAGTCTTACTTGACCTGCAGGAGCTGTCCGTGCCTGCCTTTTGGAGATCGTTTCTTCTCCACGCTTCCGGGACCACATGTCCCCACCCTCCCACGAATCCCCAGCCCCACCCTTACCCCTGTGCTTGATCTCTGACTCTAAGGCAGCTCCTCCCCTCGGCCTCTCTTGCTGGCTCCCTCTACACTTGCATGCCTGCAGTGCTGGTATATCCCAAGGCTCTGCAATTACTAATACCTGCTTCTCTAGCCACACTCACCTCCCTAGGGGATTGTGTCAAGCCCACCATCTGATGTGGTTGAGCGAAGAAAACACCCAGGAATCACCCTTTGCTCCTCTCTTTCTCTCCTCTCTGGTGTCAATAAGCCCATGGATTCCACTGCTGCTACTCTAGTCAAAGCCACACTTGTGTTCAGGAGCTAGTTTGGGTTGAAAACAAGGAAAAGCTGCAAGAGAACAATTAGCCTAAGGAATAAAAATGTGGTTAGTATGGACCATAGAAAAGCTGGTGTGTTTCATAAGCTTTTGAATTTCTCATCTGAACAAGATCCCATTGCTAGCCTTGGCTTCCGCTAGGGAGAAAGGGCAAGTAAGGTATTAACAGGACCATTCAAGGTACGTCCAGTCATTGCCCGTTGCTGCCCCCTGCAGTACACCTGAAAAGGTATCAGTCTCAGGGAGGCATAGGTCAAAAGGGCTGGGAGGCAGGTCTGGAGCTGCGCGGTCTGATACAGTAGCTGCTACCACACCTGGCTGTGAACCCTTGCGTTGTGGCTGGTGGGAATGGAAATGTACTGCAAGTGTAAAACCCACACCAAATTTTAAAGACTTAAGGCAATGAGAGAAAAAGAATGTGAAGTACCTCGCTAATGATTTTTAAGTGGATTATATGTTGAGACAATAAAATTTCAGATATATGGAGTTAAATAAAATATTAATACTCAATCTAAAGTAATTTCACCTGCTTCATCTTTTTAAATGTGGCTACTAGAAAATTTCTATTACCTAAGTGGATTGCATTAGATTTCCATTGGACAGCACTGGTCTAGAAGGTCTGATGGCTGGGGTTTTAAGAATTCTAGTAGAGTTTTATATTTTAATGACACACTGTCCCCATAATTCCTGAGAAGTTTACATTGTTCAGGAAATGTTCAAGGAAAGAAAACTGTAATAGAATAGTCTTCAGAGTCCAGAGCTCTCACAGGAGCACATCTTTGTCGTCTAGGAATGCATTTAATTTCCAGACACCATTCACTCAGTTATTGAGCAAACATGTTTTGAGCGCTTACTATGCACCTGCCTCAGTGAAATGGTGATGCACGGACAGGTGAAAATGAAAATTTCCTGACCTTCTGGAGTTCATTATGCCAGAGAAACAGATCCATAAATAAACATCCAAAAGAATTATTTTAGGAGGAGGTTGTACAAAGTCTGAGGAATGGCCATTCATTTGAAGCCAGGCCTGATGAATAAAATAGATTAAGCTGACGTTCGAAAGGAAACTTGAGTGTAAAATAATGAAACTGCTTGCTTGGTGTGGTGTATAAACATGATGGCCCGAAAATGTGAGAAATAGCAGCATCCTTGTTCATTTGAGTAAGTGTTACCACTCAGCCTGCTAAAGTGACCGCTTTGCAAGAGACAATGCTTACCTTATCTTTTATGTATTAGCTTGTTTGTAAAAATGAACTCCTATCCCTGTGTCCCTCTCCCTCGGCTGCCCCTCAGTCCAGCATGCCCGTGAACAGCTGGGCTGATGGGGAGGAGCAGGGGCATGATGGGGGTGGAGCCTTACGAGGCTTGCTTCCAGGGGTGGGGGCATCTTGTAGGAGGTCCCTGGTGGGCTGGAATGGGAACCAGCAGTGCCTGTCTCTGTCCCTCCTCATTCCCCTTAGAGAAGTGTGGGCATCATCTCCAAATGCCCTCTAATCTAGGCCGCTGCAGTCTGTCCAATAGGACAGCTAGGACATTTCTCTTATCCCAACACCAGTGTGTGAAATTCAAGGGAATCCAACATGGACTACCATGGAGCACCTCATAATCAGTGCCAGTGAAATGAAAATGTTTGGGACAAGGAATTACTTTGGTGATTCAGACAGACTAGGAAATACACATAAGACACACCTTAATGGAGGGCTCTGACCACATGGGCGAGAGTGAGCAGAGCCAAGCTTCAGGACCCCGAATTACAGACCTAACTGATTGATGTGCGGTCACACAAACATTTTCTCATGCCGGTAAACGGTGACAACATTGTACAGAGAGTGGCTGGTCAACTCCGGTGCAAACCATTAACTACATTAGAGAAAATAGCTCTGGAGAGGTATCGCTCAATGGTTTTTAACTTCAAAAGATGTCACGAGAAGAGCCACAAATTATTATTGCTGACAATTTGTACAATTTGTCCCTGGTGAAATGTGTGTGTCCCTACACTGCACCATTTTACATAACAATATGAAATATTAAAAGGGAAAAAACGTTTTGTAATAAACAGCAGTTTTGCTGATTGCGGCTGATTATGTTAAGCAGCTTGTACTGTGGGTGTCAGAGGAGACTTAATAGCTCCTATAACTAATCTCCACGGCTGACCTCTCCCCTCCGCTGATGAAGCCTATTCAAAAACCTGCTGCCCTTTCTCATTTTCAGATCTTATATTTCTGAACTGTTTTGATCATGCATATATTTGCTAAAGTTGTTGTGTACAGGATTTGTGTGTGTGCGTGTGTGCCTGTTTTTAAAAATATATAATGCAGAAAGAAAGATTCCTGCCAAGTCTGTCTTATGCATTATTAAAAACAAAACTACGCGAAGACTAAAAACAATGCATGTGTACAATGTTCTTATCAGATGCCAAAATGCCAGTAATTATAGCGAAAGCCCATTCCCCTGTATGAGAGAACAGATATGAAGGAATACAGCCCTGAAATTTTTTACTCCAACTTTAAAATAAAGGGCAAGGATGTCTTTCTGGGGAAGAATGCCATCTTGGTCATTTCATCAGCCTCGATGGCTGGTACTTAGAAGCAAAGTGCTATTCAATCATAAAGCAATTTCATTTTTCTGATAAAAGTTTTTGATTTAAATGGGATTTCATAGAGAACATTTTGGAGTGTGGAGAACTCCTCCACCGGTTAAGTACAGATAAATTTGTAAGTGCATATGTGTAAAGTGTCTCTAATTCACAGTTTGCTCTTCCTCTTTTCCCCAAATCCAGAGATGTTTACAAAACAACAGGGTAAATGTGGCGGAGGGTGTAGGAAGCAAAGCTTCGAAAAGAGCAGAGGCGAGGTCTACCCCACATGCAAATGTAGCCATCCTGAGGAAATAAAATAAAGACAAAAGAGGGAGGGGGAAAAAATCAACAATCCAAAAAGTAAAGTGTATGAATGCAACTTGCTAGGGAAAAGGGTGGACTCATACAACAAGGTCGCCAAAAGGTGCCGCTTTCTATGAGCCGAATGCTGGCTGAAGCCCGCTGATAAATATTTCCTGTAGGATTTGAAGCAGGTTGCCACCAGCAAAACAAAAATCCCTAGGGGGCAGTACATAATTAACAATTTGAAGATGTGGCCGCGTGTCATTGTCTCAGAGGGAGCCAGGGAAGCTTACCCCAAAAGCACAAAACCTGAGTTCCCATATTAATCTCACGGTTCCCATATAGACTGAACGTCAGTGTCTCCCCAGAGGCTGGGAAGGCTCTTTTGCTTTTGGCTGGCAAACGTTTCCTGGTTAATGGTGTCATTTTCCTGTGATTTTCTATCAGCACCACCAAACCTGTTCCTCTAGTCTGAGTTTAGGAAAGCAAAAGAATCTTTTTTTTTTTTTTTTAACAAAGAAACAAAATCAGGACTGAAAGGAGAAAGCTGTTTCGACAGAGTGCCCATCCTAGTGTTCAAAAACTTTTCCAACAGTGACTTCTTAAAACTTTCTGAAAACTGACCTTTGGTTAAATTGGACCCAGAATGAAAACAAAAGCTCAGGAGACATTAACATCCACAGGAAAGAAAAGTCATAAAGAGGTTTGGGCGTGGTTTTAAATTTTCCTTGATTTGTTTCAAGACAGGTTGGATTTTGTAGGCAAGACCAGTTAGTTACCAGACAGAAAGGATAAACAAAGAAACAACTTTGTATCTTGGGGTGACACTGGAGTTTATTCAAGAGAAGTCAGCAGTGTTTTCCAAGAGGGTGCATACAGGACAGCACCAGTTTTGTGTTGTGGCGGGGGCTGCACCTGAGAAGTGGTGTGGACTGCTGCTCAGAGCCCCAGATTTGGGGAAGGAAGACCTGGCTGACATTCCCAGCTCTGACACAGAAACCATGTGCTCCCTGGAAAGTTTCTGGGCTTCTCTGTGTCTTGGTTACTTCAATTGCAGACTGAGTTCAGATCACTTGCCACCTGCCTACCTAATCAGAATATTGTCAGGGTTAATGAGATTTTGCTTGCAAAGTGATTGCCTCATCATATAACTCCAAAGTATTATTATTCATCATAAAGACACAGCTGCAATAGTGTATATTGTTACATACCAGACGCCATGCTTCTATTTTTAGCAACTTTGAAATGAGAGTGTCTTAGAATTATACAGTGGAAAGAACTGCCCCGTATTACCTGCCCTGGGGGCTCTGTTCTGGGGCAGGGGAAAGTCTAACCACCCAAGACAGGGGGCTTTTAGTCTCAACTTTACATCTAAGACAGAAACTCTTCAGTTCTCTCTCCAGAGGAAATTCCAGTGCTATCATCCTGATGATTAAGAGTTATTGCTTAGGTCTGAAGTGTTCCCTTTCTGTTTTAACTATAAACAACTTTTTCCTTTATTAATATGTGCATTAGTCTCTTTTAGTGATGGGGGGGCCGAAACCAAGTCCTATGCATTCTTGTATTTTCAAAATCACTTCCTGGTGAGACAGCAAGCACATAGTAAACACTCAAGAAATGAGCATTGGATTCAATTCAATTGTTTGCGTTTGGGCACATAGAAAGACCCCTGCTCCTAGTGTATTTTACGCGAAGAGCCTGGGTGTCTGCAGTCCCAGCCCCCTGGAGGCTCGGGCTGGAGGATGACATAAATCCAGGAGTCCTGGGTTAAGGGGTGGTGTGACTAGGTGCGTGTCCCAAATTTGGAGAGAAAGTTGTCCTTAAACCTTCTGTTCTGTAAGCATTTCAAAAAACCTATTGGTTGCTTCCTGGTGTTTAATGCTCTTTGAAGCAGAGATTAATTGACTGATTTAATCAGAATTTTCTAGTTGTCAGTGCTGTTTGGTCTGTAATTACTATAGTAATTCATCTTCACCTCCCAGCCCCCATCTTTTAAAAAATGAGTACAACATTTGCTCGCATTTCTACTCAAAAGGAACTTCTGTCCTCTCTGGTCTTAAAAAAAATCCTAAGTGCTAGTAGATTCTATCTGCATGTCATTAGAACTGGCTCACTTACATACATCCAGCTTTTAGATTCTCAGTAAACCTATTTGGCCTCTGGTTTCATCTGGTTTCAATTTTTCCAATACAACTGAGTCTTAATTGGTTTAGAGTTTGCACTTCATATTTAAAAACCAAACCCAAGAGACAAATGACCACTTCTGCCTTTTATTGTCATCTCCAGCATTCCTTTCTGTAGTGGAGACTGCCTTAGGCCTGCCCTCCACCAGCACTTGGTCCTGCTCTGACTCTGCTGCTACGGAAGCAGCTTCTGTAATACTTGGACCCCAGGGAGCTGGGCACAGGCATCTGGGATCAGAATAGTGCAGCCTGGGTGCAAAGAGCGTTTGGTCTGGTCTGGTATCTCCCACATTCCTGCCGGCTCCAGCCTCCTCAGTGTTACCTGGTGGTGGGTTGTGGAGTTCCTTGGTTCTTGTCTTTTCAAAGGAAAGAATTCAATCGAGAGACCCGATAGAGAGTTAAAGCAGTGACGGTTTTTATTTAGGAAAGCGAACGTACACCCCAGAGATGGAGAGCAGGAGACCTGAGGGTGGGGAGCAGCCTGATGAGTTCTCCCTTGTGTTTTCTTGTGCGGGTCTCTCTGGTCTCCTCCCTCCCATCGTGTCATCATCACAGCACCCTCTGGATCCGCCCTGGTTTCCTCCCCTCCAACCTTTTGCCCGTGTTCATGTCTGCCATCTTCTCAAGAGCTCCTAAGTGAAACCCATGGGGTGGGGGCAAAACCGCAATGCAAATGATATTATAATGATATGTTAATGACCTTGAGACTATTAGGGACAAGGTTTTTCTTAAGTGTGCATGCTCCAAAGTTGGGACAGTCCCCGTGGCCTGTATTTTCTGCTTATCAGACTGTGCTAAACCGCAAAAGCCATTGGTCTCTGGGCGGAGCCTGGGTGGTCCCTGCAATTTCCCATCAGCCATCCTCCTTTCTCCCTTCCTGCTCTTGCCTATCTAACTGACTACTCTAGCTATAGTACTCATTTCCAATCCTACACACCCTGAGGTGGGCCATCGTCAGCAATCAGGCCCAATTTCTTCTATCTTTAAATGCTTTCCCATTTGCCCTTCAGTAATTAATGAGGTCCTGAGATTACTCAGCTTGTTTCCAAGTTACTTGTTTGGTCTCTGCACTGCTACAGTTTTTTAGAACCTGTAAAACTGCCCTGAATGTCAGTGCTAGATTACTTGTTGTGGTGGTTAATTTTGTGTGTCAACCTAGCTAGGCCATGGTACTGAGACATTTAAATGTCAAATGCCAGTTTAGATGTTGCTGTGATGGTTTTTTTTTTTTTTTTTAAAGATTTTATTTATTTATTTGAGAGAGAACTTGAGAGAGAGAGCATGGGGAGGAGGTGCAGAGGGAGAGGGAGAAGCAGACTCCCCGCTGAGCAGGGAGTGGATGTGGGACTTGATCTCACCACCCTGGGATCATGACTTGTGCAGACACTTAACCGACTGAGCCACCCAGACGCCCCAGCTGTGATGGTATTTTAAAGAAGGAATTAGCATTTGTATCAATAGACTTTGAGTAAAGTAGATTATCTTTCATAATGTGGGTGGGGCCTCATCCAATCAGTTGAAGGCCTTGAGAGAAAAGACAGGTCCCTTGAAGTAGAGGGAATTCTGTTTCCTGACTGCCTTTGAACAGAGCTGCAACGTTAACTCTTCCCTGGGTCTCCAGGCTGCTGGCCCGCTCTTCAGATTTCAGACCAATCCCTTAAATAAATCTCTCTCTTTCTGTCTCTATCACTATCTCTGTCTGTATCTTTAAACTTTTCGTAAGGCTAGGATATAGATACATATATATCCTTTGGTTTTGTTTCTCTGGAGGATCCTGATTAATTTACTTGGTCTCTGAAACTCCCTCTTCAATGAACCCTTCCTAGCCTGGGTCTGCTAATTTTTTTTTTTTTATATTGTCAAAGGTCACTTATTTTTTAAAGTTATTTTTGTTTATTCCTCTTTTTTCTAAGGACCTTGAAAATAATTGATTACCTTGTCATTGTTTCTTCTGAAGCCCCAGAATTATGGTGATAATAATAAGAATCCCTCATATTCATGTAGTGCTTTACATGTACAAAATGCACTTAATCTCACAAAAACATGAGGTGGTTTAGACACATTATTACGAGGGAAGAAAATAGGATTTGGACATCATAAGTAACTCACCCAAATTCACATTGATAATAAGTGGTAGAATTGAAATGGAAACTCAGGATCTGGTTCTTTTTCAATAAGATTTAAACTTTTAGTTAATAATCAAGTTCTAAGATTCCAGCTCTTCTGCGGGTCTCATCGTGGATCAGCCTAAAGTGCTTACAAGCTGAGCCCCAGGATCATGCTTCAGCCTCCAGCAGTGCCCACCCTTTCTCTTGGGCTACAGCTTCTCCACGCCTGAGTTTTGGTTGAAAACTGGAATTTATTAATACTGTAAGGTCTCCTATCCCTGACATTCTTTGCCACCATCTGGCCTCTCTCTAAGGCTGGAGAGGAGGCAGGCAGCACTGGACAGAACATTCTGTGCATTCTGCTAACGGGCTTGGACTCTACCTTTAGAGGTGCCTGGCTGTCACGGAGGCTTTGCAGCACAGGCTCTTCATTCTCGGTTTTAGAACTATGGTGATTCCAACTGAAGGTCCACAAATACCCCTCTGTGTTTACACATTCTTCACATTTTCATTCCAATATTTCAGTAAGGAATAAAGTTATTAGCTGTTTTCCGTCTCTACAATCCTTACAAATGTTTAAAGAATTTAGCTTGGAATTGCCCAATCTGGGTCAGAGACGGGCTTATTTCCCGACTTCTTGGGGCTGAGTTCTGTGAATGTGTTCTCAGCCTGCTAACAGGGCCATAGCAGAGGCTGTGGAGGCAGGCGGAGGGAGTCACGTCTCCCTGGCGCTGGTCTGTAGGAGTGCAGGAAACTCCTCTTGGCGAATTCTGGGGCTACGTGTGGGAAGAAAGAGTGCGAACAGGTGCTACCACTGCCTTCATTCACAAGCCTCCGTTCTTGGAAAACCCACGATCTAAAAACAACCTTGTCCTGGCTCAGTAACCCTTATTTTCTCTACAGCAAAGGAAAAGTAAACAGAGTTGTTCCTCACCTCTCCCTTCTTTTCTGTTCAAAGTTAGCCTGGCGAGGAAACCTTATCTTCCATGGCCAGAAGGTTCTGACGTCATACCACTGGAGCGGCTTCCTAGGGTTCAGGCTCCCCTGCCAAGCCTTCTCCAGCCACCCCTGGCATCAGTGCCAAAGGGTCATGGAACAAGTGGGGATGGGTCAGACTGTTTAATAAATAATATTGATGTTGTGAAAGATGAATAATAGGAAGAATAGTGACCACTGATTGAGTGCTTGCCCGTAATTAGGCATGTTGCTCAACCTTTCACATGTGTTATTTCATCAGGGAGATATTCTATTTTCCAGATGAAGCACAGCAAGGTTATGGTTGGAGAGATGGTTCTCAGCCTATCTAAAGGCCCCTGGCCTCCGGCAGGAGCTGCCAAATGATGAAAGTCACTGGGGTGAACCCAGAGAATGAAGCCAATGAGCCTATGGGCTGGTTCTGGTTAGATCTCTTCTAGAGTAGCGGTGGCTCTAGGTCAGCAGTTCTAGACACTCAATGTGTCCAAGATCATCCTGAGTGGGACAAAATTTCCTGAGCCTTTAGGCATCCTTGTCCTGTTCTTGGGGCTTCCTAAGCTACAGAAGGTCTCTGGAGCTCCATGAGGGCCACCGTTCTCCCTCGCTCCACTCAGCCGTGCTCATCACACACAGCAGCCCCACCCCAGCCTCTGCACTCTGGAAGTATACATCTAGGGCTGGTTAGGGGTGAGGGGAGGGGGGGAGAAACAGCCACCCCAGGTAAGAAACTGCTTAATTGCCTTTTCCTTTTTTTCTGCTGACCTCTCTCATTGTCCTTAACTCTGATCCAACAAGATGTCTGGGGATCCACCACCCTAGACCTCTTGAGGGGACTGTTCTGCTTAGAATGACTAAGACAGAAGCCATTCAAGATTGCAGGTCAAGTAAACACTGCCCACGCATCAGTGCACTGCCAGCAAATGGACACATCCAAATGCAAACTGTGTTCTTGTGACAAGAAGTGGGAAGATGTACAATTAGGTGAGGTCTGCTCCCACACCCTTAATGCTACTGTTTCAGTGACACACTCTAATTAATCTCAGAACAAAAGCAGACCTTAACCAGCCCCTGAACCTGGCTCACTCCCCACCAAGCACTCAATTCAAAGTTCTCTCTTGCTGGGGCTTTATACGTGAATCCCTGCCTGAAGGTACAGGTAAAAAGGGACGGGAGGATCCGAAACCTACAGCCGTGGGGATCCAAGGAAAACCAGAAGCTCGCTCAGGAACCAGATGATTCACTGCTGGAACATCATCCCTTTGCTCTGCTCCTGGGAGTCCTGTGGGCACTAATGGAGATCCTTGGTGCGTGGATCAAATGAAGGACACAATGAAAAAGAAATGTGTGCAGGCCAGACGTGTCTGTCTGCTCTTTCGGCTCTTTGTGCTTCAGAGCGAGTGTCTATGCATCCTTTCAGAACTCTCCACTCTGGCAAGAGGTGTACCAGGCCTCCGGTCTAGGTCAAGGGGCTGTGGAGGGCACATTTCGTCTCCTCTTGCAGATAGGACTATTATGAGAGAGGACCTTTTTGTCTGTGTCCGTTAGGCTTAAAATCTAAGTAAATCATAATGTTTATTAGATCGTTAGATTATGTTGGCTTTGGGAAAGGCCCATTTTTATTTCAAGATGGATATTTGAGTGGTTTCAGATACAATTATCCTTTTTGCCCATATACTATGAAAATTTTCTGCTTGCAGACTTAATGTTCACAGCTCTGTGTAAAAAACCAACAGCCCCCTACACGCGCGCGCGTGTGCACACACACACACACAAACACACACACCTCAGTGAATTTTCCTATGGAATAATAAACTTCCCAAAGCCAAGTTGAAAGTAGTGTGGTGCTGTGAAATCTGGGAAATCAGAAATCACCACTTGACCCAAAGTTTGAGGTATCAATGTGATTTGGTTACAGTGACGTTAGCATGGACACGAAGTCACCATAGCATTCTTATTCACTCACAAACTTTTTGGGAGTTATTTGGAAAACTTCCAACAAAATGTAGCCCTCTTTGACTCCAGCAGGACGTTCCCATAAGAAGATTAAGAATTTAGCTGATAGGGGCACCTGGGTGGCACAGCGGTTAAGCGTCTGCCTTCAGCTCAGGGCGTGATTCCGGCGTTATGGGATCGAGCCCCATATCAGGCTCCTCCGCTATGAGCCTGCTTCTTCCTCTCCCACTCCCCCTGCTTGTGTTCCCTCTCTCGCTGGCTGTCTCTGTCAAATAAATAAATAAAATCTTAAAAAAAAAAAAAAACAAAAAACAGGGGGCCCTGTTTAAAAAAAAAAAAGAATTTAGCTGATAAAACAGCTCAAGAAAATAAATTAAGTAAAATCATTTTTTGGATTCATTTGTAAATGTCCAATTCAACGTCAGGGTTTCCCAAAATGTGGTCGGTGGGTCACCTGGGATTCTTCTCGGCCTCACTCCAGGTGGGAATCAGTTGGTAATAGCTCCCTCTGGTGATCCTGGGACATCTGAAGTTTGAGAACCTGCTGGAGTGGGTGATCACTTCACAGCCTAAACATTTATGCCTCGCAAAAACTGTCACTGGGTTGACATCATTTTCTTCCTGGGTTGAAATGTATAAAGTTAGAGCTACGTATCTTGGTTAATTCCATTCATCATGCATTTATTGAACAACAGTGACCTACTGTCAGGGACACAAGGATGAGCAGGGTCCAGTTCTTGTCCTCACTAATCTTGTAATTGAGTAAGAAGGATCAGACAAATGCACAAATCAATAGAATGCAAGGCAGAAAATGGTGAGATCTTCCCGAGAGAGAGAGAGAACTCTACGAAGTATCCAAAGTTCAGATGAGAACGTGGCCGTATCCTGCAGGGAGGACTGGGAAGCCGTGGCTTTTGAGATGGGCTGTGAATGGTGGGGAAAATTTCATAGCTGGAGATGTTTGCTGAGTGTGTTGGGATTCTGGGAAGAAGGAACAGAGTGACGAAAAGTGTGGAGGTTAAGATGTTTGGGGACCACCAATTAGTGGGTTTGAGCCAGAAGGCTAGTTTAGAACCATCTGTCTGGAATGCTGGGTAGGTGAATTTTTTTTATTGAGCTATAATTCACATGTCATAAATTTCATTCTTTTTAAAGTGTGTGATTCAAGGTTTTAGTATAGTCACAGAGTTGTGTGACCATAAAAATGATCTAATTTCAGAACTTTTTTATCACCCAAAAAGAAACCCCACACCTATTAGCAGTCACTTCCCATTCTCCCCTGCCCCAGCCCCTGGCAACCATTAATCTACTTTCTGTCTCTATGGTTTGGGCAGAGGAATTTGTACATAACTAAATAGGGAGTAGGGAGCTACCAATTATCTAAATTGAGGTAAAATTGGCATATAATGAAATGCACAGATCTTAAGTGTAAAATGCAGTAAGTTTTAACATATATATATATATATATACTTATTTTATCAGTTCCCCGAAACACAGAACATTTTCATCATCCTCTTATAGATCCTTTTAGCTAATCCTATTGCATAAGCAACGATTGTACTGATTTCTGTCACCATAAATTAGTTTTGTTTTTTCTTAAACTTCTTGTAAATGGGAGCACACATTATGTACTCTTTTGTGTCTGGCTTCTTTTGCCCAAAATGATGCTATTTTGAGATTCATTCCTTGTCGTTGCATGTGTCAGTAGTTCATTCTCTTTTATTGCTAAATAGAATAAATGTACCACATTTTGTTTATCCAGGCTTCTGTCTGTGGACGTTTGGGTTGTTTCCACTTTATGACCAACTGTGAACAAAGCAGTTGTGACGTTTCTCTTTTGGGGGATGTACGCTCACCTCGGGGATGGGGGGAAATAAATACCTAGGAGTAGAACCGTTAGCCAGGGAGCTAGTGATTTTTCTAGATCAAGAATGTGATCCCACCAGGACTGAACTGTAAGCAAATGGATGCAGCAGGCGGGACGCAAGGAGAATCAGGAATGGAATTTCAGAAAATCAATATGCACAATATCCTTCATGACTGGGAGTCAGAATATACAGAACTTGAAAAAGGAGTGGATGTAGGTGAGCAGCGAAAACGGAAGTTTCAACAGCTCTTTACGGAGTGTTTGCTCTGCAAGGCATCCTTGGGTTGCAGGCTGCCTGACGGATGGAGCAGTATACTCATTCTTATTTGTGGGAAAGGTAAAAATTTTGGTTTGGGACAAGATAGATGGCTGTCCCCAAAAGGCCATTTCCCTGACACTCCGTGAGCCTGGTTTGGAGTATCAGCTGAATGAATGAACTACTAAGAGTCATTTGATACTTGGGAAGAAGGAAAGGGCATCCGGGAGAGTGGGTGGGCTGAGGCAGAAGTTCACACACCAGAAATTAGCCCACTTGCTGGCCCGGCTGATTAGATTAGTTACTTGTGCAATGAGGTGGAGAATTTTATTCATCAGAAATTCTCCTCCAGAATTGCTCCCAAGAAAATCAGTCAGAGCATGCCCCCTGATTCTCCCTCCCTTCCCCCACTCCCCAGGGAATCTCCTGGAGCTCCTGGACATGTTTATTCAAAGAGGATATTTATGGGCACTAGAAGCACAAGAAGGTTGTTGAATGAGAATTTAGAAAATCTGGGATGAATTTTTTTTTCAATTAATCTGCTGACTGTGAACAACTTTATTCATCCGTTTTTTAATTTCTCTGTCTGTAAAATGGGAATCATAATATGTTTTATTTCTTTTATAAATAGGTAGATGATAAAAATCAAAATAGATCATAAATGCTAAAATACTTTGAAAAAGGTAGGCTCCCACTTGCCTACCAAATAATGAAATAACCTTCTATATCCCAATGGCCCAAACTGCCTTCTAGTTGATTCTCCTGCTACTCCAGCTGTGGCCAGCACTGGTCCTACACTTGTCCATAGCCGGGCTCAGCCTTTACCTTCATCTGGGTTGTCTTCTTTCCTATCCTGGTCCCATGAAATCCTTCCCAAGGTCTGCTACTCACACTAACTCCTTCATAGAGTCTCTCTTTATAACACCCTCCTATTCTGCTTGGGGGCCCCAGATTACAGAAGAAATCCCCTGTCCTCGAGATTTCAAACCAATCCTGTGGGAAATGCACTGTCCACCCCTCCGTCCAGAAAGTCCTGGAGAATTACAAACTCATGGGCTCTTCGGGTTCCAAGTTTCTGGTCTCTCTGAATTTTTAAACTCTTTGCCTTACCTTCTGTGGCTCTTTCTTCTCTTAGCTGATAAGGGACTTGACCCCACCTTTCCTTTTTATAATTTCCAACACACAGAGCACTCAGAGAAGGAGACACTTGTGTGTCAGGTTTACTAAAGAACTGAAGCAATGCGTGGAGGTTTATATTCCTACAACCTAAATGCCATTAATATTAAATCGTATACAGCCTTACCCTGAAGAATTTTCCGGTCACCCTGCCACGGGACTATCTAGTGAGCTTCTCTTCTCCATGGCGAAGCCCCTGCCATCTGGCCGGCCCCTCTCTGCCTTTCTCCCCCCTTGCCTTGACTCTAGATTCTCGTTTTCTACCTCCCGCCCCAGATTCCTTTAGCCAGTTCTTTGTCTCCTAAACTTCAGCTTTAGGGCCTCCCCTTTACTTCTGGAATAGTTTATCAAATAGTTTTTCCTAAGATAGTTTTCTCTTTAAGTAGATTTGCCGCCTTTTAACATATATATATAGATATATTTCTTTTTAAAATCTCTGTTACATTGACTAAAGTTATTTATGATTATGTCTTCCAGCCTCTACTGGGCTATTTGCCCCTTCATAGCAGTGTTTATTTCTGATTCATACTTTTAAAAATTTTCCCAGGGTTTAAACCCAATGCTTTGCGTGGAGTAGACACTCAGTGTTGAGTGAGTGAGTAAGTGAATGAATGAAAGGTGATATCTTCGTATAACTCTGGAGAAACTGGAGTGGAAGGAATAGAAGCACCAGGTTTCCATGCTAGGGTATTAAAATGTATCAGTCGCTACCAGAGGAGATCAGGATGGGGCATAGAGAGACCCTAGGGAGCTCCTCCTGACCTTCACTGAGCAGGTGAATGCTGGGGCCAGGGTCTATGCAGGCTCTTACTGTGCCTGTTTCCTGGGACAGGAGTGTGCAGCACTGATTCTTTTTAGAGAGACTGCTGACCTCCAGTTGAATGGTAACAATTTATGAGTGTTACCAGTGGGAACTAGAACTGTGCCTGTGACCCACGGGACTTGTCCTCTCCATCCTTCTTACAATCCTTCAGATCAGATTTCCTTCAGTGAGATCAAGGTTGCCAACAAGGGGTACAGCTTCAGTGCAGAATCCCCAAAACCCTTATACCTCTTGATGGGACACATGAAACGTGTATTTTTTTTTTTAAGATTTTATTTATTTATTTGACAGAGAGAGACAGCCAGCGGGAGAGGGAACACAGGCAGGGGGAGTGGAAGAAGAAGAAGCAGGCTCCCAGCGGAGGAGCCTGATGCGGGGCTCGATCCCAGGACTCCGGGATCACGCCCTGAGCCGAAGGCAGACACTTAACGACTGAGCCACCCAGGTGCCCTGAAACATGTATTTTATGATAAAGACTCTGCCATTCCTCTTACACAAAATGGGGAAAGAGAAAGAAGACTATGGCTTGATCATCAATGAAAGAGGCTCTGTAACAAAGAACAGGCTCTTGAAATTGGCATTGAATCCGACAGTTCTTTAGATCCTAAGAGTAAAGATACTAATGTTTGCAGAGCTTTATAATTAATTCATCAGTGAGTTCATCCAAGAGGTGCCCAATCTGACTAAATCTTCACAATAAGCCTCTAAAGGAAGAAGCATCGCTAGTTCCATTCTACAGATGAGGGAACTGAGACCCATAGAGGCCGATTTTCCTAGTGTTGCACACTTAGGAAGGGGCAGAGCTGAGACCAAAAGTCTGTCTTTTGGCTCCAAATCCTACCTGCTTCCATCACATGGTGCCTCTCTGCCTGCAAGATAGCTGTCGAGTCCTGTTCATACACTGTCCGTCATAGTCCTGGGACTTAAACACTTAAAAAAAAAATCATAGTGCCTTAAGAAAATATATAAAATGATTGACCTAATGAGTGATGCAGTGGGCTTAGTTGCCAATGGTAAAGTTATATTTTTAAGAGTAATTAAGCCCATAAATCATTTTGCTCCACTGTATCTCCATTTTGACCTATTACTTCGAGTGAGTAAACCTGGAGTGCATAGCCCCTTGTCCAGGTATGGCGTTTCAGAAAGCTGGAAGAGAGGAAAGTAGGTGTATGCTTTTGGTCCTGCTCTGAGAACTTCTTCCCTGGCTCCCCTTGCTTTAAGGGTCAGCAGAACATAATAGGTAAGTTCCTATGTTCGGGAGTCTGGCTTGCACTGGTGTGTGTCCTGGCTCTACCAGCTGCTTTGGGCAAGATACTGAACCCTCTGAGCCTCACTTTCCTTTTTCTCATCTGCAAAATTGGAACACGTCAGTCAAGTTCTTTGGTTGCAAGCAACAGAAACAGACTCACTTATGCCAGAAAAAGAAATTTATTGAAATGACCTTCATTCTCTCGCAGAATTGAAGGGAAAGCTGAGCAATCAAGCCTTGTATAGAATAGAAACCTGGAACTCCATGGATCTTCACAGCAGAAGAAACAGACGTTTGGCCAACATTCTGATATCAACATGACTCCATCCTGTTTTCCATCCTGGTGTCACTCATGGCAGGCTTGAGTCATCTGGCAACACCTGGGCAGGAAGAAAGGGAAGGTAGATTCCTTCCAGAACCATATGGAAAGGGTCAGGGGAAGTTACTCAAAGAAAAATTGCAGCGCTGTTTTGAAAAAAGGAGAAAGCAAAGACAGATTTACTACAGATTTAAAAATTAGTACTTCATAAGTTTTTTTAAAAAAGATTTTATTAATTTGAGAGAGAGCATGCGAGAGAGCACAAGCAGGGGAAGCTGCAGAGAGGGAGGGAGAAGGAGGCTCCCTGCTGAGCAGGGAGCCCAATGTGAGGCTCCATCGCAGGACCCTGGGAACATGACCTGAGCCAAAAGCAGACCCTTAACTGATTGAGCCACCCAGGCGCCAGCCCCAGGTTTGTTTTCTTTCTTTCCTTCCTTCCTTCTTTCCTTCTTTCTTTCTTTCTTTCTTTCTTTCTTTCTTTCTTTCTTTCTTTCTTTCTTTCTTTCTTCCTTCCTTCCTTCCTTCCTTCCTTCCTTCCTTTCTTTCTTTCTTTCTTTCTTTTTATTTAAGGATTAAAAGATGTAATACATTTAAAATGCTTAGCATCATGTCTGACACATAGTAGGTGTTTGATAAATATTCGTTGCTGTTGGAAGGGAACAGAAATGATCTGAGAAGGAATATGGATAATCCAAGGGGAAATAATAAGTCAAAGAGAAAAGGATCCAACAGGTGGCATGGCAGGGCAATGTAGGGCCACCCTTCTCCCCTGACACCATGACCACTCCTAAAATACCATGAAATCTGTCATGAATGCCTTTAATTATTTGAACATTGTATTTTATATAAGGAAAGCTAAGTGTATAAGCACCAATAAATCGACACAACCAGAGACTATCTCACTGACTAAACTGAATAGCAGATACACAGAAACATCTATATAGAAAGCAAATGGCAATAAAGGTGAAGTATAAATGCTCCATTTTCAAAAAATTCAGTTTTAACAATCTAAGGAATGGAATGAATATTTTATAATTATTATGATGGAATCATTTAAAAATTACGGTAAAATGGCTTTCACTTATTCCTGTGTAACATGAATGAAATGTACTGGCAATTAACAATATACTCTGATATTTCTGCATACCACACTAACTGCAATGAACATTAATATTTATGCGTTACCCACACTGTTACTGACTGGGCCAGATTTGGTCCCTAGATCCTCATTTCTCTCTTCCTAGAGACATAAATGGGAGCTGAAAGTGAGAAGCTGAAGGCACATTTTCAACTGCTGTAGTTTATCATTCTTATAGTTTATATCTTGAAAGCTTCATAACCGTGGCAAATCAGCCCTCACTCTGGGAATGGTCTTAAACAAGTTGGAAGCCATAACCCTACAGACAGTGCCAAACGGATCTGAGCAATCACTCACCTTACCGGTGAAGACGTGCTTCTCTTATTTCTAAAATCACCAAGTATTTAAATTACAATTTTGAACAAAATGATATCTATCTATCTATCTATCTATCTATCTATCTATCTATCTATCTATCATCTATCTATCTATCTCTATCTGATCAAATGGACATAGCTTCAGAAATTTACAAAGAGACTACTCTGTGTGATGCTGGAGGATGTAGATCTCCTTTAGTTCTCAAATCTGTATGATCCTACACATTTCTCAGAATCTTTGTACAAAAGAGGCTTAATGCGTCCCTTTTGTGGAACTTCTTCCTCAAAGTAGCCCATCCTGCTGCTAATAGAACTTGCCTTTGGGGGATTAAGTAATGCCTACAACAGTTGAAACAATCTCAGACTTCAGAAATGTGTCTTGCATCAATTCTTCCTTCATTTATAAGGAAAACGAAGTAGGAAAGTTTTAGAACCGCTAGTTGTTTTGTTTGGTTTTTTGTTGTTGTTGTTTTTAGCAATTCTTGAATGCTCACAATAGGGGAGAACCTCTTTTTATTTAATTTTATTTTTTAAAGATATATTTATCAGATAGAGAGAGAGGAAGAGAGAGAAAGAGACCGCACACAAGCAGGAGGGAAAGGGAGGTGAGAGAGGGAAAGGGAGGGAGAATCCCAAGCAGACTCTGTGCTCAGTGCAGTGCCCAACAGGGGGCTCGATCCCACAACCCCGAGATCACCATCCGAGCCGAAACCAAGAGTCAGCCACTTAACTGGCTGCGTCACCCAGGAGCTCCCCTCTTTTTATTTTTTAAGATAAGTGTTGTTAACTTGAAATGTTTTTCGTTAGTGATATCATGTGACATCCCTTTTTTTTTATTATTATGATATGTTAGTCACCATACAGTACATCCCAAATTTTTGATGTAAAGTTCCATGATTCATTATTTGCGTAAAACACCCAGTGCTCCATGCAATACATGCCCTCCTTAATACCCACCACCGGGCTAACCCAACCCCCCACCCCCTTCCCCTCTGAAGCCCTCAGTTTGTTTCCCAGAGTCCATAGTCTCTCGTGGGTGACATCCCTTTAAATTAGTAATTGCATCGTTATATCTGGGGGTGCACAGGACCCAAATATGTGGGTTTGAGAGAAAAACAAAGGAAAAATATGGTTGTTGTTTGAATTGGTATGTGTATCCTGGGTACTTCTATTTCTAAAGTGGTGAGGAGTTTTAAAATATCATCCTTGTCAGCATTTTAATGAGTTTGTACTTGAATGATTGTTGGGGTCCATGACACACTGTTTCATGGGATACTGACACATTTGTAGCAGCCTTAGAGGGAACAAGGTTCCCACAGCATCAAACCCATTGCACTGCTCCAACACATCTCTTAAAATTCTGGTCAGCCTCTCCCAATCAGATACCGAGAAGTAATGAGGCATCATGGGCAAAGTAGTAGCAAATTAGTGGTTTATAGATAAATACATGCTCATCATTACTTGAAGGTAATAATATATGAGGTAAACAAACAGTAAATCAAATTCTTTAACCCTTTACTTAATATTTTCATGAATAATCTTTTCTTTTGAACCAACGTTTTTCTCTTGTCTATGGAGAATATATAAATTATCTCAAATAAACATATAAAATGTCCTCTCTTTTTCAAATAAAGTATCTGAGGGGCTACAATATTGCCTCTGAAGAATCATGTTTCTTTTTCTTTAATGGGGTCTGCACCCTACCATTTTCACCCTACCATATGGCCCAATTCATAGGAAGTAAATATGTTTCCTTGTCTTCTGCAATTTTAACATTTCATTGTAGCTTTAGCAAATGGTAGCACTGAATTGAATGTGCTTTACTGTACTCCTGTTATGTGGTGATTGGTTACTCTAAGAAAAGTTCATACTAGAACAATATAACATAGAAGCAGGGTGAAAGAGGAGTATTTAGGAACTTCAGCTGTTGTTTCCCACACTTGACCCATGTTCAGACTGACATAAAATAATTTTTAGATGATCACCAAAATGAAAACATAAACTTTTAAAGATCTTCTAGAATTTCTAGGCCCTATAGACTTCAGTTTGATAAACACTGATTTAAACAATTGCAGGTGGAAAGATCGATCCCTGTCATTATCCTTATTTCCCCCCTAGAAGCATCACAAAAATATCTGGGTGACCCATTCCAAAGTTAAAATATTCTCACGGTCTGGAAATTGTTTCTGAAATTCCCATATTGCAACCTCTCTCCTTTCAAGACGTTTAGTTCCCCCCCTTCTAGTTTGTAAACTATTCATATATTCTAAGATAATAATTAGGTTTCCTCAGAGTTGCCAGGTGATATATATATCATATCTTATCATCTTATTTAGGGTTCTATTTTTTTAAAAAATCATAACTGTCTCTACCCATTTCCTTGAAACTCTCTCCCTGGTTTCTAGTTCCCACCGTTCCGGTTGAAGAACCATAACCTAGAGTCTGCCCTGAGCCGGCAACAATGCAGCGACCGCGACGCAGTCTGTGTGCGCTTCTCAAATGTTCTTTATTGCTATTCTTCTAATGGGAGGAAAGTGATGCCGCAAAATAGTGTTGTGAAGAATCAATGAGTTCTGCATTGACATGATCACATTGCTCTTCTCTGAAAGATTGTCTAAGTAGGGTGGGAGGGTTCCTGGAGCCCTGGATACAGTGAGTTAGGGTGCCGTTGGTCAGGGCACCCCAGAGCCCGGCTGCATGCATTCCCCGCCAGCCCCTTTTCATTTTGGATTTGCGTGATTGTCCTTGTCTCAACAGCTTACTCCCATAGTCTGGTTATGAAAAGACGCTTCATAGAAGCTGATGATTGCTTGATTCATAAAAACATGTATTTTTCGCCTTCCTCACTTGTATATTTAATGACTGGCAGAGCAGAAAACTTTATATAATGAGGCAGTGTTATTGCCTTGGAAACATTGATCGCTTTCCTCCCTGACTCATTGTGTAACTCTTTCACGTTGGTTAGGAATGTCATTTCCTGTTTCTTATCTCAGATATGCTCCCCTGTTCTCTTCAGCTGGGCATCGGCCATCCTGCCTGTCCTCACTGTGCCTGCTAATGGGTTCATGCACCCCTGTTCCATGAACCGAATTTTTGCCAGTGTCCAGGCTCCATTTCTACGGGCGGTGAGGCACATCAATTATGCTTTCTCCGTGATTGATCCTCTCTGTCTGGTAACAGCCCGGGAACGGCCAGCAGCTTTTACTCCCCTTGTGCTGCGAGGCAGCATTTGAGATGAGAACTCCACACAGAGGACATGTTCACAGCCCAAGAAACTTTTTTTTAACCCTTTGGACCAGCAGGATTTCAACCTGGTCACATTCCGCCCTTTCAACACTGGTGTCAGATTTTGGCCAGTGTCCCTAACAGTCAAAGTAAGCATTGCTGATGCTTCTGTATTATTCTCTTCTTACTGTGTGTAATCCTTAATATTGCTGGTTATGCTCCATGTTCAAAGCACTCTGTGTGTGTGTGTGTGTGTGTGCGCGCGCGCGCACGCGTGAGATTAAAACAAGTTCCAATACACATAACAGTACCTTCTCTGTGTTTAAGTACCAGTTCAAGGTTTCCTTGGAAAAATAACCAACTTTGAAATATCTGACCTACATTGTTGACTTTGTCATCAGAGTATCTGGCTTTGAATGGTGGCTCCACCATGTACTAGCTCTGTGGCTTTGGTCAAGTTTCCCAGGTGCCGTCTCGGACAGCTGGGTCGCCCACAGGGCAGTTGGGAGGATTAAATGAAATAATCGCATCAAGCTCTCGGGGTAGCAGTTGTCAGGCAGTAAGCACTCAGTGATGTGGGTTATTATCAGCCATTATTTTTCTGTCTTCTTAGGAAATCTTGATTTCTGTATCGGATGAGTGACTTATACAGGCTTACACAGAAAAGATTCTTTTCATCAGAGAAACAGACTTGGAAAATGCCGATCTCCTGGAAGTTTTCTTTGGGGGATCCTAATGCTTGCTGGGGGCCACTCTGTATTCAGAGCCCCAAAGCCTGGCTTCCAGGTGACCCTGCATCTAATCAAGACAAAACGAACAGGACAGCTGTCCAGAGGTGAAATCTGTGTCAGATTCCTTTGCAAACATAATTTTTTGTTGTTGTTGTTAAATACAGCAGTGGTTTTTGAAATACATGGCAAGTCTTGCTTCTCACTCTGGGCTAGCTTTCCACTTAACTGGAAACCGAATTTTTTCTCTATCAATAGCATGCTTTGCAGCTGCCATTTTCTGGCTCCCCGTGGGTCCACATCCCATCCAGAAGTAAAACCACTGGGCCAATTTCTGGCCTGGGAGGGCTGTTCCAGTGTGTGAGGGTACTGTTCTTCTAAGGGCGGCTGCCACTCGAGTGCAAGTTCATTGTTTGAAACCCCAGCTGCACTTCATTAGCGTAATGACCGCAGACCGAGAGGAAGGCTGCCTGCCAAAGGTGACTCAGTGGAGGGTGAGACGCTGCTCCAAGAGAATGCAACTCCACAACGGGCTGCTTAACCTGGACCCTGGCTTTCACAGGCCCAGGAGGAGAATTTTAGTTTCAAGTGCTGTGGTTGTTTTCACAGGCCCATAAAGGGGATCTTTGTCAGAACCTAATCATTATCATAACATTTGAGTGGCCACATAATTCCAGTCCATTCTGCAAATAACCAGTAGTGTCAATTATGCATAGAACATGGAGCTGGTCTTGAGGGAATTCCCAGAAAGAAGGCATGGTTCAAGCCCTCTAGTAGCTTACAATTTAGTAAGAAGATAAGACAAGTCTAATCACCATTATTCAAATGAGTAGTCATTGGCTTTCTCTTATGTACCTGGAAATGGGCCAGACTAGGGAAAGCAGGTGCATAAAGCAGTCTTCGCCCTTGAAGAATGAAAGTAAAATGAACCATAGTGATTCCTTTTACCACTTTTAACTTTTTACTTGAAAATAATTCTAACTCAGAGAAAAGATGGAAGAAGAGCCCGTCTCACATATACCCTTTATCCAGGTTTTCAGTTGTTAAGATTATTACCACGGTTGCTTTTTCTCATTCTTGTCCTGAAAATATATTTTTCTCCTTCTTCTCCTTCTCCTTCTTCTCCTCCGCTTCCTCCTCCCCCAATCCTCATCCTTTCCATCCTCTTCTGCGCTTCCTTCTTCTTCTTTTTTTCTATCAGAATCAATTGAAGGTAAATTGAAAACTCCTAAACATTTTCCTAAAAGACAAGGACATTCTCCTACCTAATCAAAGAACAGCCAACAAAATCAGGAAATTAATAGTGCTATAATATCACTATATAACTCGAGGACCTCATTTAAATTTCACCATTTGTCCCAATACTGTATTGTCTGTATAGCACAAAAAAATTTTTCTTTGCAGTCCATTATCCAATTCAGGATAACATGTTGCATTTAATTGCCACATCTTTTCATATCTCTCCAGTCTCCTAATTCTGGAACACTTCCTTAGTCTTTTCTTGTCCTTTGCAACCTGGATCTTTTTGTACCATTCAGTTATTTTGTAGAATGTCCCTCAAATTTGAGCTTCTCTGTTGCTTCTTCTTGATTAGATTTAGGTTATGCATTTTTGTCAGGAATGTCATCAAAGTGACATTGTGTCCTTCTCAGTATACCATGGTAGGAAGAAAATGACATCATTACGTCCCATCACTGGCTATGTTAACTATGATCTCTGGCTAAGGTGTTGTTTGCCAGTCTTCACTGTAAATTATTATTAACTTTTCATTTGTAATGAACAAGTGTCTCGTAAGGCACTACCTTAAAATCATGTTAATATCCTATTCTTCAACAAACCCTCCGCTTATTTTATCATCCTTGGTTGATTTTTGCCTGAATAAAATTTTGTTACAATAGCTGCCAGATTGTGATTTTTCTAATTTCATCATTACTTCTGCCTTTGTTAGTTGTTCTTCTGCTGAAAGGAAGTGCTTTCCTTCTTCCCTTGTGTATTTGCTTATTTATTGCCGTCAGTAAATCCATGGATTTCCGTTTCACTCGATGGGTCATACTCCATAACATCCATTACAATCATTATTTATTTTGATGCTCAAATTACCCCGTATTTGGCTAGTGGGAGCTCCTTCAAGCTGATTTCTGTGTGATTTTTGACAGGTCCCCTTAACTTTTGGAGAACTCCTTACTTTCTGGAACAACAAGATGTTCCAGGTTCATCTGGTGCTTTGCCTGGCTCAGCCATTTCTCCAAAGAGCCCTGATTGCTGTGAGTGGAGAATGGTATTTAGAAACCAAGATCTGGACACCAGGTGTGCTCATTGCACCCAAGTCCTCTCGGTGGACAGAGCTAAGAAATGTATATATATATTTACACACACACACACACACACACACACGTATCTATTTCTATATCTATGTAAATTTGTTAAAAGTTATGAATTCACACTAATAATGTCTATTCCAATACAGCACCCATTTTAGTTTTTATGCTTTCCATATTTATAGCTGCTTTTTAAACTGTGAAAAAGCTAACTCCTGTTACCTGTTCATATCTTTATTTATCTGCTTATTTTGCTTCTATGACAGCAATCTCCTGACCACCCATTTCCCTGTAGCCCTGCAGACCCCGGGAGTCTCACAGCCTCCCATAGGCCCTGATGCTTCCTTGGCTCCAGCCCTATTGGCGCTGCTCCCCCCACAATTTAACAGTAGGTGCCATCCACTAAGAAATATTTTTTAAAGTAAAGAAAAAAGAAGAAAGGGGAAAGAAGAGAAAGACAAATGACAGTGCTACAGTCTGAATGTGTGTGTTCCCCTAAATTCACATGTTGAAGTCCTAATGTTCAAAGTGATATTATGAGGTAGGACCTTTGGGAGGTGATTGGGAGGGCCTTTGGGAGGGCTCCACCCTCATGAATGAGATTAGTGTTCTTATAAAAGAGATCCCCAGGCCCGCTTCCCCCTTCTACTAACTGAGGACATAGTGAGAAGGTACTATCTGTGAAACAGGAAATGGGCTTTCACAGACACGAAATTTGTTGGCACTGTGATCTTGGACTTTCAGCCTCCAGATGTGTGAGAAATTAATGTTTGTTGTTTATAAGCCACCCAGTCTGTGGTATCTTTGTTATAGGTGCCCAAACAGGCTAAGACAATAGTCTTAAAAAATAATAATCATAAATTGTCCAAAATTCATTCTGCACTCCACCATTTCCTCTTGTATTATTAATAAATTCAATTATTAGATTTCATTGTTTAGAGATTCAATGTTTACTTTTAAACCCAACAAATTATTCTACTATTTTAATAGCACTGTATAATATTTTTGAATTCAGAGTCAAAGCAAATAACACATATAACATCTTAAAATAACCTGTATTTTCCTCATAAAATGAAACAGCAAAATATTGACTGTAAGAAGTTCCACATCTTTTCCTCTTTCTCATCCTGTTTGTTTCCCTGGTTCTCCCCTAATGATTGGTGCCAAGACTCATATCTCATGTTTTATATAAAAGAAATGCTGACAAGGAATATTGCATGAAAAACCATTTCCCCCACTTCTTAGTTGGGAGGTGTGTGTGTAGCACGCCCCCCCCCCCCACGTGTTAGTGAAGGGATAACATGGCGGAATGATAGTTTATATACCTACCATCACAGAACAATAGACACTTAACCCCCTGTTCCCCTCTCCTTTCTTGCCCCCTCACCTGTAGACCCCAAAGGGGCTGGCCTTATCTGGGAGATATCATAGATAATTGCCCCTAAGCAAAAGCTATCATCTAATGAAAATAAAGTTGGACAAAAATTTCATGAAGAAGTTAAGACTGTACAAATAAACATTATTGTTTAACATAAACTGGAGTGTATGCTGGGTATGTTGGTGACTGATTCATTTTAACAGGGTATCGATGGACATTTTCTCTCGTTTATCCTGAGGACGGGCACTGCTACTGTGTGGGGCTTGTCACCTCCTAGCAGGGCTTACAAAGAATGGTCACACCATCTGGAGAGAGAAATGTTTGGGGCTTTCAGTGCTTGTATAGCAGTGGGAGAGGAAAGGCTACTTCCTTCCCCGGCTCACTAAAAAGCCTTACTAAAACCGCATACAGATTGGGGGAATCTACAAGAATGAGGCTGGCATTTCACTGCTTGGTTGACTGACGACTTGGGTGGCAGATTTGCTGATCTGTCCCTATAATACCAGAGCAGAGGGAAAGAGAATTGGTGAATGTTGGCCATGTTCCCAGATGACGACAGATGATGGATCCCTCAGTTGCCCGGGGGCCTGCGAATTTGCCACAAATTGTAGCTTTGTTTTTGTCAGCATCACTGCTTCATGGAGGACAAAGATATGTACACATCAGAAAAATGCAGCTTGAGATCCCCAGCCCAGAGTCTGCTGGTGGATGCAGCTAAATACAGTGAGGGCCTGTGCAGGCTAGTTGGCTACATGCGAATGAGTCCCTTGCCAGCAGGCCTTGTGGAAGCTGCCACCTTTCCACCCTACCCCAAGACGATGGGTGGGAACAACAGTTGAGGCCAACCAAGTAGAGGACTAGAGGCTGACAGGTTAAAGGAGACATCGCTCCTTTTTATGTTCCCCTTCACTCCCCCCACAAGCACACCTGAGGAGCTAGCATCTTAAAGGGGGAGAAAGAGGGGACTGAGTCCAGTACGCCTCCTGCTCCATACAATTTTAATTTTACCTTGTGCTAGAAGAGGAAGGACATGATTTTAAATCATACTCGGGTTTGAAGTTTTATAAGAACAGGACTGGAAGAAGATTGTTTTAATAAGCAAAAATGGCTAAAAATATATGCAATCTAACCAAGTAGTCATTAAGGGAACCATTACCCAACAGTAAAAGGGAGGTGGGTGTTGAACAGAGTGGAGTTAGTGTCGATTCTTATAAAATAAAATTCTTTAATGCTCCAACGCCAAAGAGTTGAGCTTTCTGAAGAAGCTGTTTATATGGACATTGGTTAAAAATATTTCAGAATGCTGTTCTGGCTTGCACAATTCTGCAAGAGAATTTTCAGAGTGCATCTAATACAGATATCTGCTATGAGATGCAAAAACGTGTTACTAACCTAGTCTCCACAGCAGTGGGGAGGAGGGAGAGATGACTTCCGCATGCAGCCTCCCCTGGGCTCCCCCGACAATAGGAAAATTGCCAGATTGAGCCCAGATGAACTGCCACCTTCCTCACACTTTGATCATTAGAGAAGGGAAATTCCTCAATTTCCTCCCCCAAGGTCAACCCACTTCTGTACTCATTCTTTCCCCTACCCCTAAAATGCACTTCCTGTGTCAAAGACTAAGACCTTTCATATACTGGCCCTAGTTTGCTAGTTAGAACAGAAGTGGGCAGAGCCTGGCTCTCTGTGGTTTTGTCGTTATCATGTTGTTCGCTGTAGTCACTGAATGCATTTCGAACAATATAAAGAATTACAGCTACAAGGTACATATTTTCACATGCATACCCTTGAACACCCTTTTAAAAATTTTCTTGGGAAGGAGCTTGGGATGTAGTGTTTGACAAATTTGAATTAAAAGTCTAATTCTGCCATTCCCTGGGTAACCCATTTGATTTCTTTCAGCCTCAGCGTCTTTACCCATGAAATAAGTGTCTTCACCCATGGGGAATAAGACCAGTGTAATATGGTTACTGGGGAGCTTAAGTGAGGTGACAGATTGAAATGCCCAGCACTGCCTGTCACCTCAAGCACCTCAATAAATGGAAGTTCTTTCCAGTCCTTCCTTACACCCAGCATCTGGCCCAGGGATGGGCACAACAGAAGATACTCAGGCATTGTTTTCCAGCTCCTGGTCTAGCACTCAGGGTTGCCAGGCACAATAACCAGTTCCAGCTAGCTTAGTGAGAAGGGGGTTTATTATAAGGACACGGGAGAATCTCATGGAATGGCTTTCCACATGGGGAGGGGGCTCTTCGTTTGTGCTCCCCCATAATGGATGCTGATAAGTGACTGTCTCGTCTTGTGAGGATGTTCACTCCTCTTAGAGTCTCCATAACTTTGCACTTCAGCTCCTGAAAGTTAACCTAATCAATGTTTCAGCTCTCCAATGTCCAATTTCTTGGAGGGAGAATCTTTTTGTTCAGGTTTAGTTAGGATTTTCTCTCTGGTCAGCCCTGGTCAGAGCTATAAACATGGCTGCCTGGGCCTCCGTGGTCAGCCAGGCTGCAGGTGACAGAAGAGGGTGTGCTGGGCCAAGATAGAACTTCTGCCTCCACTACAATCACTGACTGAATGGGGTTCATTCTGTTCTCTCTAACTTCTCAGAAGAGAAGTTTCCACAGCTCATATCGGCTATAAAGAAAACACCATATATACATTTAATAATTGATCAACTTTTTTTTAATCTAAAAAACACTTACTGATTACTGTTTGCCAGGCACCGTCTCAAGAGTTCAAGAAATATTAACTCATTCGGTCTTATAGCTAATGGCTGAAAAAAAGATACACTGAATGACTCTGCATTTACAAACTTTACTAAAAGCACAGAGAGGCAGAGTGATTGGCCCAAGGACACACAGCTAGCTGGCAGGAGAGTTAAGATTTGAACTCAGGCAGTGTGGTGTGGAGATTCCATGCTTCAGACACTATGATGCATCTCACACTAAGACAGTCAGTGGCCAGAGACATCAATGTAAGTACTTATGACCAAAGGGAGCCAGGGTGTTACAACCTGTGACCCCCCTGCTAAGCGCTTTCAGAGATGACCCATGGGAGACTGGTGCTCACCTCCCGCTTGTCTTTTATTTTTGCCAGGGTCAGTGGGTGTTGTGGGAGCACTGCGGCGCACTTCATGATACCTCGAAAGGGTTACATGTGCTAATGGTTCCGTTTTGCATTCATGTTTTTAAAACCTTTTCACCTCGGTAACATTTCCCATCTTCTAACAACACTTTAAATTCCATTTCTATTACTTGAACATCAGGCACAATTATGCCATTTTGAGTTTCTTCTTTGCAATTAATGCAATCATATGACACATCACTAATGCCAACCAGGAGTCTTATCAAAAAATAGTATAAATTATCATATTTCTATATACATTTGCAAATGTCTTATCAACATTCCAATCCTGTATACATTTTTATTAAAAAACACTCTCTGTGTTGGATTTCTGGAACTGTTACTATCAGCTAAACTAGATCGGTTTACATGACTGTCTCTGTCATGGAGGAAAACTCTGATTGAAATTGGCAACTTAAATCAGGTTACACGAGATTTCTTATCCAATCAAAGAAGCTCTTTGAGCTATCAGAATTGCTCATGATACTGTAAGACTATTTTCTCCGATAGCTATGTAGGGATAAATATAGATATAGATCATCTACATATGTAGATATATAGATGTATAATACCTATAAGGCCATTTTTCTCATATAAATAATATTATATATCAATATATAGATATACACAATGAACAATTTTTATATATAAATTCTGGCACTCAGTAATGAGCATATTGGGTTAATTCTTTAGGGAATGGTCTGGAAAAGGCATTGGTCAAAAGTTGCCCAAGTACCTCAGACCACTGGTTGTGCTTCGGTTTGATTTATATAAAAATGGGTATATAATCATAGGATTTGTTCCAGAGAATCAGTGTGATTTTAATTTTAGTAAGTCACAATTCCCCTGCTTCAAATCTTCTGTTAAATAATTTAAGGACGAAAATATCTCCCTATATATAAGATGCCATTTTGCAGAAAGTACCTCCTGCTCGGCCGATGGAGTAGAAATTCATAGGGAGGAATGGAAGGTATTTCCCACTGTCTTCTCCCCTCATCCAACTAAGGAAGGTGAACAGGTTTCTGTTTCTAATTTTAAAGCCCTTCCTGCAGGCCCCTGACCTCTATTCCATTCTTGCAGAAAGGGACAGCAGAACATGGGCTCTGTTGAGAAAACGAGAAGAGAGAAAAGGAAGAGGAGGAAGGGGAAAGAGAGGGGGCTCTGGGTCTCTGTTTAAGTCATATTAGAATCAATTTTAGGGTTGTTACATGGTCTAGGATGTAGTAGGGCTCATGGCCCAGGAAAGAATTTCTGAGGGAGCACTGGCCAGGTGAGTGGATCCATCCAGCACCTACCAGGAATTCTGTCCCGTTGTGTGGGTAGGTGCCTTGCTGTCCCTGTATATTGGGCCTTTGTCTACTACCATTCTAGTCACAGTAGTGTAAGTCCCTACATTTCAGGATACCACTGATCATTTCTTAGCTGCACAATAAAAGGTACCCCAGGCAGAGTCAGCTTCCTGAATGTACCACCTGTGCAGTTGAACATGACCCGCAACTCAGAAAGGTCCTGTGCTTGGTTTAATGCTCTGCTATTGTCATCCTGAATTTCTTAATAGTTTTCTCTTTAAACTTTGTATTTTGTAAATGAAGTCCAGTGGGACAATGGAGCACGTATGTGAGCAGGGGAGATGGTGCCATACGCATGTCCACTGTTCCTTGGTGCCCCATTCACATATAGAATTCACTAAGTTCCATAAGCGTAGAATTCCTGTGGACACGTGATGCATAGGAGTTCCACAGGACTCAAGAGAGAGTACAGGGTAAGAGCATGACATCTATGACTGGAGTAATGAGGGTGCTGACACCCCTGAGAACACACTCTTTTCTATTTGAACCACGACTTGCTTCCAACACAGAAAGGAGGAAATGGTGTTCTAAGAAGTCCCGAGGAACACCATAATATTCTTTCTTAACCATGTTACTTCATATTGGCCAACCACTTATGCTGGAAAAGATGACATTGAAGGAAAGAAAAAGCTAGGGCAACCCATAATTCTTTTTCTTTTCAGTCCTTCCATACTCATCAGGTAAAGACAGAAAGTATTGGTAGAATGTGCATGTATTGAACAGGAAGTAAAATAAAGAGTTGAGGAAGTTTTGTGCAGCATCTTCACTGTTCTGGTAAGAATGAAATACATATGCATGTATGAGTTAGGAAATAGAAATTGTGTCATTTCAGTGATTCCACATACAAGTTAAATGTTCTTATATATGTATTTAAGAGTAGAATTGCACAATATAAAGATGAACAGTAAAATTCATGGCAAAAATTTGAATTTATTATTTTTCCTTAGAATGATATTAAATAACAAATGACCATCATAACAAGAGAACAAAGCCATAGAGGAAAAGAAAAAGCTTTATATTCTTGTATCTTTAATTAGCATTTTCATTTTGAACTGGGACCTGTGAATGATGTAACCATGCCTGACCCCAGGGTCCCTCCAAGGCACTCAGTGGGTTGGGAAGGACATGAGTACTAGAATTTGGGGTATGGGCCACCATTCCAGGGCACTCTGAGCTTGGGTTAGAAGGAAATAGACACAAACCCCAGCCCCAAAACCAAAGCTTCTTGACCTTCATTTCCTGACCTAGACTCACTATCGACTCCCTGCAGTCTTTATTCTTGGACTTGTACACAAAGTCTCTTCCTCTCGTTAACCTCTGCTCTGTATTAATTTCTTGTCTTCCATGGAACAGATCTGAGGTTTTGCCATGACTGCTCCTAAGTCCATTTTTTACGCTACAGACCGTATTTTAGCATCAAACCCTCATCTCCACCAGCCTCCAAGACTGGCCTGTGACTAGTTTGGGCTTCACTCACTCCCTGCCTGTCCTATGGTATTCTAGTTACTAGGCCTGGAGAGAGCCGCCATTTCTCTTTCTACTGATAGCTTTTGTCTTCTCAAATCATGGATGGTAGTTGTAGTGGTTATTGGCATGATAGTAGGGGATAGTGGAGGAAAACACTGTGCTTGGTTTTGTGGAGTCATTCTCTTTGGGGCAATCTTCTCCGATGAGCTTTATCTGCTAAAAGAATTGCCTTTTTACACCCAAAAATATCTCCTAAGTCGGCTATACTTAGGTTTAATTTATAAATGAGTGTTCATTGGTTCTTTCTACTGTGAAGTGAGCAGAGCTTAGAGGCAAATCAAGTCAAGGAATTCAAAAGAAATAAATCAATAAACCAATGAGAACACGCTTTATAGTAAGCATAGAAATATTATGCTATGAAAGCTACAGTTAAGTTAAATATACAAATGGTATTGTGTGTCTATTGCGTCAAATCTTATTAATCAAAAGCATAATTAAATCTAATGAGTATTGGCAGGGAATTCTCCTTTTATGCAAATAAATTGTTGTTTGTCTAAGTATGGAAATAGATCAGTATCTCCCAGGGTGGAAAATATATATTTATGGTCCATTATAATAGTTAAGAGTGTGGTGTCAGGACTTCAAATCCTGGGTCCTGAACCTGGCTCTGCCGCTAATTAACTTCGGATCTTGGGCAAATGGTCTCATCTGGGAAATGGAAATAATAGCAGTGCTGACCTCATAGGACTATTGTGAGTTTTAAATGAATGGATATGTGTAAAGTGCTTAGTTCCATGCCCTGCATATAGTAATTACCTGATAAATATCAACTATCCCTATCATTATTATTACATATAGGATGAACAAGAAAATAGAACAGAACTCTGAGCAAGATTTTTTTTAAGTAACCTCTACGTCCAATGTGGGGCTCAGACTCATGACCCCGAGATCAAGAGTCACATGTTCCACCCAACTGGGCCAGCCAGGAGCCCCTGAAAAAGATTTTTTTTAAGTAATGGGAGAGCATTGGGAGATTAAGAAGAGGAAAACAACAAAGTAAAAGGGAAGAAATAGATGTATTTCTATTTGCTTTTTGAAATTCACAAATAATTTCAAGGATTGAAATTATTTAGAGTAGTTTTCCCTGGCCATTCATAGAGTACTATCACATTCACTGAACATTCACTCTCTGATGATTATAATTACTATCAGCTTATTAAACCAAACAAATGAGCTTGACCCAGCAGCCATACATTGCTTTTCAATGGCTTCTTGTTCTAAAAAAAAAAAAAAAAAAGGAAAGAAAGAGACAAAAGCTCCCTAATTTATGGTAATCTAATATTTGCACAGTGCTTCAGATATTCTACTAAATCAATGCAGTCAAAACCCTAAAATTTCCAGCATTCTCAGACATAAGTTGCATCAGCCAGCCTAGGGCATTGGTTGAAAGGTGGAGGAGGGAGGAAAAGAAAAAGAAGAGAATGCTTTATAATAGGGGACTATTATTTCTTTTGTCATATTTTGGTTTCTTTAAAATTGTTCGGTTGCATTTAAGTCCCCAAGAGCCACAAAAATTATGTCGAACAATGGCAGGGATTTGTGAAAAGATTCCTTAGATAACATTTGAAAAACACAAGCAGCCCTTGAACCTTTTTGCATCCAGTACATCTGATGGGCTTTGTGCGCTGCAGCCACCTGCAAGAGTTCTAAAATAGATGCTTTCATAAAACAGAGAATTCTCAGAATTGATGTGTTAATATCATTCTCTTAATTACTTGACATCTGACCTAAGTAGCGGTAACAAGATGATTTCGGCCAAAGTGAAAGCAAGAGTTGAAGCCGTCATTCACATATTTTTGGTCGCAAAAAAGAAAAAAAAAAAAAAGACAGCTAGTGAGAAAAAAAAAGAAAAAGAAAAAAACATCTTATGGTATCAGTTAGGCAGATTGTCTACCCAGCTGAAGTTCACTAAATAATTGCTTAATCCACCACTTCTCTTTTCCTGTGTATACCAGCTTAGGTTTTTGATAATACAAAGGGGTTTACTTACCATTTGAGGGTGGTGGGAGGGGGATAGTTTGGGGAGGGGGTGTGGAATCTTCAAAGGAAAATGTATATTATAGTGATTTTGTTTATGAGGATTTTTCAAAGCATGAAACAAAACATATAGAAATAAATGTTGGTTAAAAAAAAACACTTAGAAGCTCTGGGGGGAAGAAAAACTCCAAATAATGGAAACTTCATTAAAAGATAGAAATTATAGGTCTGAAATTCAGGTTAAATCAGTAACTTCTACTAATGAAACCAAGGTTCCCTGCGTGGGTCACATCCCAGCCCATCTGCTTATTTCCCAGCCCAAGACAAGGTTTTATTTCCTATTTGTCTTTCTCTTTTTTCAAACTGTCAACACTGCAAAGCCATACAGCTGTGTTACCCACAGCTGTGTGATATTCTGCCTCCCACACCGTCAACCAAATTGTCTGCTCAGTTTTTCTTTATTCCTGGTGCTGATGGGATAGAATGCCGAGGTCTGAGGGCTGATTTACGTCAACTAACTCTGTCTTATCAGGTAGCTCTCTCTTTAACCCCTCTGTTTGCTAACCTTCCCTTCAGTCTTCTTCCAGGCCTTTTTTTTTTCTGTCTTTTCTTCATTATAGAGAGATTGGTGATATCATTTGGATTCCTGATTATTTCCTTAATAAGTAGTCGTAAGCATAACCATGCACTTAAAAGTTCCCCTTCCCTTTTTGGATGGTTGTATAGTACCACTGTGGAAGAATCATGCTTCGTTTAGCTATTTTCATACTTAACCATAAGCAACTGCATGATGAATATCTATACATAAATCTCTATGTTCATTTCTGATTCTTTTCATCCGGATGCCCAGAAGCGGCATTGCTGGGTAAAAGGCTATGAGCTTTTTAAAGGTTTCTGATGCATAATGCCAAATTGCTTTCCTTTCTGGATCTATGCATGTAGGAGAGTCTAAAGCCATTTTTAGTACATCCCACATGGGAGAGAAATGTGTTTTCTTTTTCTCCCCGGTGTAATGTGGGGGCTGTGTCAGACCTCAGAGCAGTGTTTGCCAACTGGATCTGGCACGAGCATCCCTCCGGGTGCTCACGACCAATATGAATGTCTAGCGCCCTCACCTAGGGATTGTGAGGCAGTAGCTGTGGGCTGGTCTCCAGACTCAGACTTGGCTCATTAGCAGCCTTCCTGGGGACATACCTATGGCAGAGAAGTGAGAGAGGCATTCCCCGAGAGTTGGGTGAGCAGAGAGGGCAGAGGAAGAGCAAACAGTATAAAGCGCTTGGGCTTATGCCTCCTAGGTGGAAACTTAGAATGAAATGTTGGGATGGTGTCTGTTTCAGGGATCTGTAAGACCGGACCCAAAGAGACACAGGGAGGGAGAAGGGGTGTGGTGAGGACAGAGGTGATGTTGAAAGTAGGTATTCAAGAATAGCAAGATGAGTGTGAACACAAGAGTTAGGGAAGGCTTCCCCGAGGAGTTGAGCTCAGCTTGCTGACAGCTTGCGTAAGGATCATTCTCCAGTTCTTTTTTTTTCATAATAATATTTTTATTATATTATGTTATTCACCATACATTCTTCAGTTCTTATGTGTTCATACATTTGAAATTTCTCCAATTATACTGCAAATTCTTGTTTTGGGCAAAAGTGTGTGTGTGCACGTGCACATGTGTGTGTGTGCATATTTCTGTATATGTACACGTATATACATATACTTCACCCTGAAGCCTCATATGCCTGAATTGTGTGGTTTCATTAGATGGGAGATGCATGAATACATTCCTCCCATCAAAACCTTAAAGCATTGCAGGTAAGACTAAAATTATCTTTAACTTTCATTACCCAACGCATACCTCCAACCCCCTGAGGTAACCATTGCTATCAGCTTGGTGTATGGATTTTCACAGCTTTTTCTGTACACTCACGTCCATATATATGTCTGTATAAAATACATAGAATCGTTGTGTGAATACATTGTTTTGCGGAGAGTGGCGGGGGGGGAACAGAATTTTCATCCATTCTAACTTTATTTTAGAGTTTGCTGGATTTCAAATTAATTTTTTTAAAAGATTTTATTTATTTATTTGAGAGAGAGAGAATGAGAGCACGTGAGAGAGCATGAGCTGGGGGGAGAGAGAGAGAAGCAGACTCTCTGCTGAGCAGGGAGCCCGACATGGGACTTGATCCCAGGACCCCGGGATCATGACCTGAGCTGAAGGCAAGTGCTTAACCCACTGAGCCACCCAGGTGGCCCTCAAATTAATTCTTTTTTTTTTTTTTAAAGATTTTATTTATTTGACAGAGACAGCCAGCGAGAGAGGGAACACAAGCAGACAGAGTGGGAGAGGAAGAAGCAGGCTCCTAGCAGAGGAGCCTGATGGGGGCTCGATCCCAGAACTCTGGGATCACGCCCTGAGCCGAAGGCAGACGCTTAACGACTGCGCCACCCAGGTGCCCCCCACAAATTAATTCTTAACTGCACAATTAATATGAGTGCTGTCTCCTCGTAAATAAATAAAAAAGAAAGAAATTGTAGATAAGGCGAAAATTTCCTTTGTCTGCCTCCTCCATCCTACTCTCCTCTTCTCCTTTCCAGAGGCAAATCCTGTCATCATTTTGGATGGCATTCCTGGCAATGGTTATATTTTATACCTTCTCTGTGTCTCCATTAATTTCTCCACATCTAACCGCACCTGGTGCACTTGTGGAGACTTAGAACCATAACAATATTTTATAGATTATCTAGTCCAGCCTTTCATGTACTGATACAGACATGGATCAAATGCCTGGTCAGGTCACACTAATTACCTTGGCCTTGGTTTTTGTGACGCTTAGCCAGTCTGCTCTTCACTTGATCAATCGTGTTAGTTCTAGTAACTTCCGTGTATATGGTTTAAATTGAAAGGATCCTTAGGAGCAACTTCATTCCTTTAACAATTTCTTAAAAAAGATTTTATTTATTTATGAGGGAGTGAGAGAGCATGTGAGCGAGAGAGTGAGTGAGAGCATGAGCAGGGGGGAGAGACAGAGGGAGAAGCAGACTCCCCACCTAGCAGGGAGGCCGACTCGAGGCTCGATCCCAGGACCTGAGCCAAAGGCAGACGCTTAACTGACTAAGCCACCCAGGCGCCCCAGGAGCAATTTCATTCCTGAAGAATCTGTGCAATTCTCTCTTTTACCAAGATGTAGGCATTGGGGAGGAAAGGCTCTGGGGAGGCCGAGCTCGTAAGGAGCTACACTTCCTGTTACTTCAAGAAACTGAGAGCACCAGGAAGAGTATGGTCCTTGGGTTTGGCTCCTGCTACCACGGTGGGTGAGAGGGGCCTTGGCCCCAACTCTCCGATTCCCTCCGTGGGGCAAGATTTTCATTTTGAGGCCAATCCTTTGGAGACCAGCTCCCACCTTTCAGCTTTCTAATGATGCCAGAGGCAGAAAGCACAGCTTGACTCTTGATTTCCAGGGTTAGTCCATTTCAGGGATGAGCAGAAAGGAAAAAAAAAAGAGAAAAGAAAGAAAAGAAAAAGCCCTTCGGCTCATAAAGTAAGAATCTTTGAAATGAAAGTTCTGCAGAGAGTAAACATGAAGCCCCACAATGCCATCTCTGGAGCCACGTTTCAGAGTGCAAGGGCACTTCGACTCTGTAACGGAAAGTTGAGAGATTTCATGTTCCTTCATTAAAACCTATCTCAGGAGTCAGTGGGAGGCACCTGCACAGCCCCTACCTGAAGATGCCAATTTACAGAAAAACTTCCAGCCGTGGGATTCATACAAGGGACACGCTGGCAATTGTGAGTTTCTTTTCAAATCGGCCTCTGTCTGTCATACCTATGTAGTTACAAAATCAAAAGGGATAATAAAGTTCAATTGTATATTCACAGTTTGAAATTTCTATTGACAGGTCTCACACAAAAAACACCATTTCAGGAAACTCGGATTCTGTGTCCCTCTATGAAAGGCGCTGAAAGGCTCTCCCGGGTTGTGCATCCCCACCCAACAATCCCTCTAAATCTGAACCTCTAACGTGTCCCCATCAAGGTTCAAAGGTGTCAAATTGGGCCTCCTCTCCCCAGGTTCTGTTTGTGATTTTAAAATATCCCTCTGATGGTGAGGGAAAAAGGAAACCACCCAGACCAAACCACAACTGAGTTAAAATCCCAGCTCCTCCGCAGAGAAGAGCAGTTAACCCAAGCGTCACCACATTGCAGAGGGGTACCGGCACGCCGCCTGCACTAGGGACTTGGGCTGGCTGGGATGACCCTCGGATCTGCCCAGCTGCCCTCTCCTCACCCGAGAGAGCCCGTACCAACTCCAGATAGTTCTCATGTTTTAAAAAATGTCAGTATACTTCACTACCATGGAAATATCCTTCAAGGCCCCCTAGAAAAACCAACATGCAGGTGCTTGTAATTTTTAGAGAAGATTTTTCTTGGAAAATAGGGGGGTGTGTTTGGCTAGATTCAAAACCCGCAAGTCTGTTCTTGTCATAGTGTATGGGACCAGGCTTATGCAAGAGCAGAGCACATCTGAATGCAAAAATTAAATGGAGGAATGGGAGGGGGGAACAGGTGCTCTTTTATAAAGGCTAAATTCCATATTTACCAAACTGATTTGCATGAGGCATATTTTCAATGAAAATATTGCTACTCATTTTGCTGCATTTGTGCAACAGAAACATAAGGATGGAGCAGAAGAGGGGTGGGTTCTCAAGCTGTCTTCTTGTACCTACCCTTTAGCCGACAGTTAAGTGGCACATTTGGGAGATTAGTTCTTAGAACCTCTGGCTTCCCACTGCCAAGTTAACAGGACGTTGGGTTTCCTCTAACCCATAATACAGCCTCTGTGGCAACTGTTAGATGAGAATCTGGAAGGGATGGTTCACTCCATAGGCTGTCACCAAGTGAGAACACCTAAATTATCTCAAGAGAAGGATTCTATTTTGCCAAGTTAATTCCACACCTTCTCTTAGTAATCCAAGCCCATGTTAGTCTTATAACCAAGAATTTCTTCCTCCTGTTTCAAATATTTTACTTATGCTTTACTTGCTCTTCATGTAAATTCAGAATGGAGAAGTGCTGTTGGCTACATAGGTTATCTCATATACATTCTTTTTTAAAAAATAAAAAAGGCTTTATTTTTAAGTAATCTCTACACCCAACGCAGGGCTTGAATTCATGACCCTGAGATCAAGGGTCACATGCTCCACCGACTGAGCCAGCCAGGAGCACTCTCATTTACCCTCTTAAATCAACCCTATGACATACATACTATTACATCCCCATTTTACAGATAAAGAAACTGAGGCAGAGAGCAGTGAAGAAACTGGCCCTCAGTTACTCAGCTGATACATGGCAGACCCAACATTTAAATCCAAGCATCTGACTCCAGAGTCTATTTTCACTTCACCACCCCAAAGTGCTACATGGCAGTTTCAGATATGGTCAGTTGCAAATGGAGTTACTAACAATGAAGTAAGGACGCCCTAGAGAAATTGAACCCAGGCCAGAAATGAGACGTAGAAGTTGGAATAAGGTTAGGTGAGCAAGATGCTAGGTCCTAGAGCAATGGCTGGTCAATTGCCCATGCGAATATACACAGATTCACTCACAGGTGGGCAGGTGGTGAGCAGATTCCGATGGGCACGGCCAGTCTCTTGCATATTTATAGTCCATGTTCTCCAGAGTGGGTTCCAACAGGACAAATCCAGTGCACATATGTCTTTAGGAGTCTCCCCAAGGGATTGAAAAGTTCTAGAGTCACAGTGAAGTTTCTACTTATCTGTGAGAGTTATCTGAAAAGGTCTTGTAGAGCATCTTGTAGAGAAGTGAAGCTCCCAGAATCCTTCACTCTTTCTTTGTTGGAATAAAACTTAGATCCAGTCCAGACCTCTTGTGGGTCTTCTAGATTTTCTTTTCCCTAGGGACCTAGAGCCTATAGACAGAGCACTGAGTTGCAGGGTAAGGGGAGGGGACACCCCTGTTGATGGCGGTGTCTGAACTATGGGGAGAGCACCTGAAGCCATGCCTCTTCCCAGTTTGCAGCTGAAGTGAAAACACCCTGGAGAGCCATACACACCGTTGAGGAAGCTGACAGCTTCAGTGGTGTCTGAGGCCAAAGAGAGCTTTCATTCCTCATTACTCAACCAGTTTGAAATAAGCAGCTCTTTTGACAATTGGATCATCTGGTTTACTCTACAATTTCCTTTGAAGAGCTATACAAACTCTATTCAGGGTTATGTTTGCTTAGATAAATGGCTTGTTTCGTCTGACATCTTGGCTGTCCAGCATTTCTGTTTACACAAATACCAAAGCTTAAAAGGGGTGAAACAGACATTGGACAGAATCAGAACTTTCAAAACCACCTCACAATGGCTTCTCAAACTCCCATAAATGTCCTTGGACTTGCAGCAGATCACCCTCTGGGATTTCCACACTGAATCTAGGCTCCACAGGGGGAAGACTATTGGGGAAATGTTCTATGCATGGAAATTAAAAGTTTCAGGGAAGATTTCCCTCACTGGGGAAAGAAAAGGATAAAGTCAGAGTCCTCAAACTATCCATGCAAGCACAATTTTAATTCTTTCTATAAAATTCCTTACTTTAAACAAAGCAGGACTTCAAGTGTGTCAATACCCAATTCTCCAGTCTCTGAAGAGAGCCCCTTGTTCACTCCAGCCTGCCTCAGAGGCACTCTGATTTCCATGACCTATAGGCCGCAAGTTGTGATTTGGTTTTTTTCTGTTGCTATCTGTTCATTTGTATGTTTATTTCTTAGTGGAAGTCTGGTGGGTGGAGGAAGTTCATATATATGCAACTAAAAAATTTGAAGAGTGAAATGCCATTCAAATGTCTCCATACCAGGGACCCTAGGCTCTAGTTCGTCACTGCAAATGCAACTCCGGTTATTGTTTTCACATTAATCATTTGAGAGAGAGTCTCTGCATATATAAGTATGTGACGTGTGGCATGCATTCCTACACTAATGGCAGCATACTGTACACACCTCAACACAATGGTTAACACCATAAACTCTGGACCCAGGAGTTTGGGTTTGAATCCTGGCTCTGTTATATAACCATTGTGTGACCTTGGGCAAGTTACTTAACCTCTCTGTGCCTTAATTTCCCCATTACTGAAACTGGGACATTAATGGTACCTACTTCGTATGACTTAATGATTAATTAATAGATATGGAGGATCTAGAACAGTGCCTGCAACGGAAATGGTAATTTTTTTTTTTTTTTGGTTTATCATTTAACCATAGATCTTGGAGCTTCTCTGTAAGTTGTGTAGATGTAGCTCTTTGTTTCTAATGACTGAAGAATACAAAACTGTATTTAACCACTATTTAACTATTTAACTGTTAATTGACTAAAAATTTAACAATATTTAACTATTGGTGCTTATTTAGATTGTTTCTAGTCACTTGCTACCATAAAAATGCTATAATGATCATCCATTGTACATGCATCTCAAAGTGGGAAGAATTCCTAAAAGTAAAGTTGCTGGGACTATCTCATCACATTTAAATTTTTGATAGGCATTATCAAACTTCCTTCAAAAATGTGCTTTTTTAAAACTTATTTTCTCAATAACAATATACAAGACTCTTGCCTATCACACTCCATCTTTACCAATTGAAGAGGTGAAACATGGTCTCTTGGAGTTTACACACCTTTTATTATGAGTGAAGCTGAGCATTTTTTCAAGTGCTACACCCATTTTTCTATTGGGTTGTTGGTCTTTTTCTCGCTGAGCAGTCTGTGTTTTAAACCAGAGAGCCCTTATGTGAGTGATTGGATCTGCCTCCTGGTTGATCTCACTTAAAGTCTCATTAGCCTGTGCAAAAAGGTTTTCACCATGGTAATTTTATTAGAAATGTTGAACAGTACAAATTTGATCACTGCAAGGATCTGTTAGCACTCATGGAACCTGATCTGCCGCGCTGGAGAATGAGAGTTTATTGCATCATAAAAATGTTACCCTCCACTTGCGTTGTGCAAGTATTGAAATTTTTATGAGCTCTTCTTAACTAAAGTTATCAATAAATAACACACAATTCTTGACTGGGCTAATCCTAGATTGATGTGACTTATTTGATAAATCAACACCATAAAGAAACTCTTGGCTCAATGGCCTGATTGTTCAAAAAGAAAAGGAAGATTCCATTTCTGAGTTATAAGTTAGACTCCAACAGTGAAAAATAGACAGGGGTTTTGGCCTTCCCAGAGTTGATCCCCCACTTGTCAAGGGCATGGAGGAATCTCCGTAATCACTCTGCATCCAGATTGTTACAACACAATGAATCCCTCATAACCCTGGTGCCTATTTGATCTGCCCCAGAAGAGGCCAAGTTGGCAAAGGTCTTTTCCAGTGGTTTGCGTGCTTTAATGTCTATCAGGATTATCCAGGAAGATACACTTTTAAACAAACCCACAGGTGATTCTGAAGCAGGTGGTCAGAAGACACACTGGGAAGCTCAGCTAGCAAAAGCCATGCTGGATTACTAAACCAAAATATCAAAGCTACGTGGCCCAGGAATCTCCATTTTCACAGGCACACCTGCTTACTCTCGAGCACCCTGAAGTGGAAGACCCCCTCTCTGGTGGTACATTATAGGCGTGAAGAGGCTGATGGTGTCGGAAGGGCTTTTGGAATGTGCCGTCTAACAACTTTCGAATTGTCAGTTTGACTGGAAGAGAATTTTGAGTTTTCCTCTTCCACACAGCTACTTCTTGGGGGCTCAGCATCTGTTTTACTTACTTCCACCCCATGAAGTCACAAAGCGAGTGAGGGACAAAAAATCCGCCTGTAGGAGAAACTGGCCACAATGGGAAAAGGAGAGCAGTGAGGGACCTCAGCTTGAAATGTTCCTCTCTGACAACTTGGCCCTCCTTGGGAACACAGAGCCAGAAACCTGGTCTGAGTAGGTGTTCCCTAACACTCCATTTCCACAAGTAGGGTTCCTGTTTTTGTCAAGCTGTTCTGTACCTGAACAGGAGATCCCCTTTTAAGAAGGATCTGGTAAGAACGTTGAATTATACCACACACAGTGCTAAGTACTTTTTATACGTGTTATTACAACGACCCTAAGGGGTGGTATTGTTATTATTCCCATTTTATAGATGAGAAAACCGAGACTCGGGGGTTGAACTGCATGGCACAAGTCACACAGCAGGAAGGTGGAAAACGGTTTTAAACCCAGTAGTCTGACTTGAGTCCCTACTCTTCATTACTCAGGATGTGTTGCCCACTAGCAGTCTCTGATCCTCACCAGGTACATTTTAGAACTCCTACTCATACTGATGAGGCAGCGTGATCTAATAGAACAAGAAAAGTCAAAAAATCAAAAGCTCTGGAATGCCTCTGACCTGAAATCCTGTGCAAATCAATTTACTTTTACTACTTCCTTCTAATTATAGGTACGGAGTGGTGATGGTATTATGATATTTGTAAAACTGTTTTGCTTCTATGACTGCATGTACGTGTGGAAACATGATGCTACTCAGCAGTTTACAATGTGCCTGGCAGAGGGATCAAACCCAAAGGTACGAGAGATCCCTTTAAACCAGCTCAGAATGCCGCCGGGTCACCAGAATAGGCAGGAGGGTGGAATGCAGGACACTTGCTTCTTGTCTCACCTCTGCAAATGTGTGTGACTTGGATAATTAGGCTATATCTCTGCAACTCATTTTCTCAACTATTTAAAATGAGAAGAATCAATAGTTTAAAAATTTCAAAAATTAACACATAATGCCTAATATATTCCCATTCTTTAAAAAATCCAAACAGTATGGAAAAAGTGAAAGCCGTCTTTGACTCCCACCGAACCCCACGGATCCCTCAAGTAGTGACTACTATAAACAGTATGGTGCAGTGTATCATTCCACTCACTGTACCAAGCATGCCTGTTTCTTTACCAATGTATAGATTCTTATCATTTACATAAATGATATCAGATCAGTACTTCTTCTTCTTCTTTTTTTTTAATTCTCAGAACCCTGTGAAAGCTAAGTAACTCCTCCCTCCTAGAGAATGTACATAGACACAATATTTTGAATAGAAAACATTTAAGGATATTCATGGACTCCCTTGTACCTCCATGCATTCCAGATTAAGAAAGTTTGACTAGAAGATTCCAAGGGCTATCTAGTTCAAAAATTATGTCCTATAATCTTAAATACAGGGCCATTTCGTGTTTCTAAGTTCTCCATGTTACCTTCCCCCCGTCCTTTCCACACAAGAATTTTTGCTTTCCATAAAAATTTTAAGTTTTAAATGAAATTTTGTTAAAATTAAGTTAAATTAAATTTTACTTTTATCAAAGTCTCATATGTATATAATTTTTAAAATTCTATGAGCCAAACTCATAATGCAAAAAAATATTTTCTCCAACTCCAAAAGGTGTTCACTAAAGGCAACCTCCTGTCTTTCAGTTGTTTCTTCTGGGATTTTCCTCCGCGTTTCTGAATAATCCACTTATAAGTGGTTTATTGAAAAAGCTCAACTAGATGACATGCAAACAGAAGATGGTTTTATTTTTCTCCAACCATAGCCTTCGATCTTTCCCGACCTTAATGCCATCTCAAGCAAATCCCCTAGGTTTTAATTATATTTTAGACATAATAATTTTCAGGGATAAGTTAGTCGAGACCTATTTGTATCCTTCAGTCAGATCTGTTTTAAAGCTTCCCCCATCTCTCAGCTCAGGCCTGGCCCATGGCTGAGGGGTACCTAGGGACGGAGATGAGGCAGACGTGTCGGTCAGGGGCAAACACTCCCTCCAATACAGTAGTTCCTTTCTTTGCTTGCTGTTCTAGTGGCCTGAGGAGCCCAAAGTAACCCAGAGGGTGTCACAACTCCAAGTTTCCTGGCACCTTACAGTGCTCCCTGGCATGGGAGTGGTTGAGAACAGACCTGGCTGATGTTCATGGGAAGAGTCATACTGTCCACCTGGTTGTTGAGATCCTCCCCTGTCATGAGAGAGCACAAAGACCCCACAGATATGTGCACATGCTCTTTACCCAACATTCCCTTTCTCCGATGTCACAGGCTTGTGCATGGCCGGCCCTTGGCCACGCAGCTGAGTCATTTGCTATTGACCAGGATTCTCTTTATAAGCTTCCCTCATAAGAAGTGAACAGCCAAGTGTGCTGCTCAGAGCTCTGCACACGGGGAGGCTCTCCCCTCACCACCGTCCTTCAGAACCATCGCTCAGTGAGGCTGCAGCACAGAGCAAGTCCACTGGCAGGTGGCACATAATTTTAATGCCAGCTTGTCAGTGAGTCTGGCCAAAGTTCTTTCCTCTTCTTCCATTTGGCCAAAGGGGGTTCCCCAGGAGCCGCTGGGTGTGAGTCAAGAGCAACACTTCAATGCAATAAGGTATGTGGGATGGGAGTCTAGGCCATCTTCCCATGTAATTCACTTGTGCGTCCCAGACCTGCCTGGGCTAGCTCCTGAGAGGATCGTTTATGCCCTAGAATGGATGATCGCTGTGCTCCATTTTCCATGCCAGCTTTTATGAATTCCTTCAATTCTGAACTTTATTAAATACATAACATGGGAAAAATGCAGAAAATTTATGCAAGAAGCTTATGCGAGAGAAAATGCCTAAACACTCCCAGTGAGCACTGTAATATAGGAACTGGTGAATTCTGGGCAATTTCAGCCTGCAAAGTGCATTCACTTCTCCCTCAACCACAGGTGTTTTCCTCTTTTCCTAAATGGATGTGAAGCCTTGGAGTGCACGAGCTCCTGGTTTCTTCCCTGGCATTGCCTGGACCTTCATTCACACACTAAATTGCACCATTAGTCAAGAATCTGTTCTCTGGTTCTGTCAAACCCTCCATGTCTCTGAAAGCTCTCACCCACAGGCAGGAACACAGTAAGAGTGAGAGTCCTGGGTCACCTCCCCAGTGTTGCTCAAGAAAAAAGAACCCAAGCTTTCAAAGGGGGCCCCAGGCTTGTTTCTCTGTTCTACTCCATTGCTAATTCTCTCTTGGCCAGGGAGACACTTTCCTTCTCCAAATGGGTCCTCCGCAGAGCCTCTTTACTCTTCAGTCTTATGGCACTTGTCTTGGTACACCTTTCTAGTACAGTCATAACACCAGCTCGGCAAGCATTTGCTGCAGTGATCACAGCAGTACAAAGAGATGGTGCTTTCTAGTTCTTAAAAAGCAGAAAACCAGCATGTAAGATATTTCTGGTACTTCTTGCTCTTGATATTTCTTTTCTCCTGCTCTGACTTGGGACACTGAGTGGTGATTATGATTATTTTATAACACAATGGGATGGATTATTAAAGTAGGAGAAAATGTTCCAAAGGAATACTTAAATCCATCAAAGTATCCCTTATCCAAGTTTGCTAACTTAAATGAAGAATTGTTAACAGTATATTCCCTTTCATTTGTCAAATGTCCTTCCTGACCTTTTCTTGTTTCACATTTTGAAAGGAAATTATGGTTAAATTGTCTGAGCTATCCTCCTCTGGATCCAAAGTCTACTTAGTTCTGTATCTTGGGCTTGCCCTGGGCCGGGGCTGTCTATACAACCCAGATCCTCTTTTCATGAGGGGCCAAAACACTTCCAGGGGCAGCAGGTGAATTTAAGGCCCCCATGAATCAATTAACATTCATACTGAAGCCATGATGGTCTTTGGTGTGAACTTGCTCTGTTCAAAGCCCCTACAAGCCTGAGGGGCTGAGGCTGTATGCCTTTCCTGCCATGTTCATGGACCCTCTGTTAGACTTTCAACATATAAATGTAATAAAATTTATTTGAATAAGAAAAGAGAAAACAAGATGATAAGAGAGGCAGAAATGAGTCCTATGAGACAGTGTCTCTGGAATATAGGAGTTATCCTGGAGAAAGGGTAAACATCTCAATGGCTGTAAGAACCACACTTTTTCTCTGGGGTGAGGTGGTCAGAGCAGCTTCCCAGAGAAACAGGGCTTGGGAGGGTCTCTAAATGATGGGTAGGAAACAGAAACAGAGGCAAGCTGGGCCTTTTAGGGAAGGGAAACAGTGGGAGCAAGTGCATGGGGCTGGAATGCGGTTTTGTGGGGGGAGCAGGCAGACCCACAGCATGAGAGTCGGGAGTTTGAGGAGGAAGAAGTGGGAGAGGAGGTTGAGCAGGTGGGCATACTTGGGCAGCATGAGGACGCCATGCCTGGCGGGTGTGATTGTATCCCGGACACTGGGGACTCTTGGAAGGTTTTGAGAAGGGGAATGGCATGATGAATAGAAGTTCGGAGAATATGAATCTGCTGATGGGGTGTAGTGTTCTAGAGTTAAGAGAGGTCAGAGGCAGAAAGACCAGCCTGATGTCAAGGCCATGGCAACTGGAATAGAGAGAGGTGGTGTGAGGGTTGTTGTGGTGGGCATGTTACAGTTCTTTGTGCAGCCATGCCCTCCTCCTTTACACATGGTCCTATCCCCTTTCCAGTGGTCATGGGACTGGCTCCAGGGTGATTGGTAGAGAACACAAACAGAGCCAATAAAAATTTTAGTTTGAAATGGGAGAGATGGAGGCCACAGAGGACGTTGGCCGCCATCCTTGGTCCTCAGGAACTGTATCTGTGGCAGGTGGGAATGAGGCCAACCCACAGGCAGAGGTGAGGGAGTGGGGAGAGAACTGACAACCTTGAGCTCATCTGGGTTCCTGGATCTTGCTGTGCCACTCTAATATTCCAAGCTACAGAAATTCTGACACTTGCTATTGAAAGAGGCTGAATTAATACAAACATTATTTTTGAAAGTCTCAGTGGGATTTGTGAAGCATAGAGAAAATCAGCAATCGACAGTCCTAACACTTTTAGCCTGGGTATCTGCCAGCATGTAGATGTACTCATATCTTTGATGACTAAATGAATGAATGAGGGATGCCAGACAAAGGGAAAGTGTTAAAGGACGGACATTATTTCCAAATACAGCATGTTTAAAAAATACTGCTTTTTATGAGTACATTTCTGCCTAATCGATACCACGCAATGACATCTACCCACTGCCATGAAATTGGTATCAATATTCATAGAGGGAAAAGAACCATGAAGGTAAGTAGGGCGGGAGAGGAAGTGGGCTATGTGAAACGTCTGCGGCGAAAACACAACTGTTCCCTTATCTATAGTCCTAGAAGGGAACTGGAAATACGTTTCGACCCCACGAAAAGGGGTAGGGCATCATGTACTTGGTAATCACTTGCATTTGCACAGTGTTCTAATGTTGCCTTTTGCCAAAGGCTTGCCTGAGGGCCTCTTTTCCAGAAGTTTGCTTTTCTGTTTGGATATGTTCAAAACGTAAGCTGGGCTGTAGCAGCCAGAGCAGAAAGGATGTGACTGCGTGAGAAGATAGCTGCCTGAGGGCTTCATGCGCTTAGCGGAGTTATTATCATGCGTGCCAGAGTACACATTCTACATCCTCTCGTACAGCTTGTCACTGACACTCCTCCCTGGAGAAGTATGGTTTCTGTCCCCTCTCCTTGAACTTGAGCAGGCTTTTGATTTGGTCGTAACCAAAAGAATGAAGTGAATGGGGCTGTGTGATTTCTGAAGCTAGGTTGTAAAAGGCAGGCAGCTGCAGCCTTGTTCCAGGAACATTGACACTGGAGCCCTGGGCCTCTGTGGATGCCATCTAACTGCCCCAAGGCCATCATGCTGTGAGGAAGCCCAACTAGTCCAGAGGGAGAGAGTTCATGAGGAAACCTGAGACCACAAGAAGAGAAAGAGAAATGCCTGGCCAGCCCCTGGCTGTTCCAAACACCCCACTAGAAGCAGGTAAGTCCAGCCACGGACTGCAACTGCAGAAGAGAACTGCCTGATCAAGCCTTTCCTGAATTCCTTACCTACAGAAATCATGGGGGTAATTTGTTGCTCAGCAATGATAAACAGAACAGTTATGTAGCTATTGGGAGGGATTTTCAGCTATAATTAGAGCTTCTGATATCCTGGAAAATTTGTCAGACCGCAGCTCTATTTTGCCAACTCCAGAATGGACCCCCTTCAGCATAATTAACTTTGCTCCCAAGAGCAAATACTTAGAATACCTCACATAGACAGTTTGAGCTGCTATACTATAGCACTCTGAGTCTTAGAAGAGATATAAAAACACAGGTTAAGGCTCTATTGAAAGATACAGGTCTATGCAATTAGCAAAACTGAAATACTAATTAAAATCTCCTGGATTTGTTTTTAATCATTCTTCTAACAAAAACGGAAAAAAAAAATAAATTCTTCATTGTTAGCTTTAACTACTGGAAATGTAAAACTGTTACATATATACCAATGTGAGGCTTGTTATAGTCTTAATTTTCCAATAACAATGAAAAATCTCTGACAGTGAACAGATTAGGCACTGAATAAATGTTCCAGTAGGATTACATTACGTAGCTTTTGTAACTCAATGTGGTGGAATAGTGCATTTTCCTGCCACTGAAAATAGAGTGAAATGCAGTTATTAGAATTATTGCAATATCTATATGCACATTTTCAAATATAAATGGCATACCATAAACATAAATCATTTAACTATAGTGTGATTATGTTGAAATAATACAACATGGACATAAATGAAGAGATACGACATTGAATTGCCTTTCCATCCACACAATTTAAAATTCTACCCTGAAGATCAGAATTATAATTGAAAAACTGAGTAAATACTGTGGCAATAGTTTTAACCTGAGAAAAGCACCAATTTCTTTGAAACTGAAATTGTAGATATACATTCTTATTTATCTCACCAGGCACTTCCTTTGCACTGCACAAAATAGTCGTATGACTAGCCAAAATGAGGTAGGCTGCTAGCATAAATCGGAGATAAAATTTAAATCTGGTGAGGTGGTTAAAACTAAAAAGCAGCAATGGTTTTGTTTGAAAGGTTCCAAATAAGAGACAAAATATAAGAGGTCCCATAGTGTATCATCATCTCAGGCCTCAGAAAATCTGGAGGCACTGGTAGGTAGCATTCAAGTCAAATATATAGATTTTCTACCTTTTTCAAAATGAGTGAACTTTGCACCCTCAGCTGCACACCAGCTGTCTGACCTCGCACGGACACCATAGCACAAGGGGGTGAAATACAGACTAGAAAAGCATGAAAATTGTTTCTTGTTGTGAGGGACCAAGGCAGGAAATCAGCAGGGCCTGTCCACTGATTCCCACAAGACCATTTACAGTCACCAAAGCTGTGGTGCCCGTTTGCAATGGCGGTCAGTGATGAAAATTTCAGATGCGAGAGGGGAAGAGAGACAGAAAGACCAAGAAAAAAGAGTAAAAGCAGTCTGTAATCCTCTTGTTCTTACTGATAATGCAAATCACTGACAGCCATAAAGAACCGTCATGAGTTTTCTGAAACTTCTAGACCAATCCATCTCAAAAGTCTGAAACCAATGCCACCGTCCCTTCTTATGATGAAGCTCTTATAATGCCCCCTTATAATCTTGAAATAAAATGTAAAACCTACCTAGACAAAGAATTTTTTAAAGCCCATAAAATGCCCTACTATAACATAAAAGTATAATAAGGAAAAACATCTTTTCCATACACAAGAGACAAAAATGTGGAGTTCCTGTGTCACCGAGTCCAAAGGTGTTCCTCATGAGTTTTCCATGAACACTCCCCATAGCCATTCCCTTCCAGAGCTGGGCAGGACCCTGTCCAGAGCAGGAGGCATGCCTGGCCATCTCAGAGCAAACTCAGAGCCTTCTCCTGGTAGGCACAGTTTGGTGGTGGGGACTGTCTGTCTGGTGACCCCACACCAGAAGCAAATGAGTGAGCAGAGTCGCTAACCAAGTGCCTAGGCAGGTGATGGCAGGCTGTGTGACCTGCTTGACCCCGCCTTTTGGCACATGAGGCAGACCCACACCATCTCTGTCTTCCCATATCCATTCTGGGGTATTCTGTGAGAGTAGGTATTGCTTCCTTCTCCCCAGCTGTTTTTCTTTACTTTTCTGCATGAACCATTCCAACAGTGGGCATGCAGTGCTCCTCCATAAATCCCACACAGGCCAGGTCTCTCAAGCCTAATTTCCCTCCTCATCAACCTGGGAATCCCTTACTAACTGAGCGTTCTTTCCCCTGTTCAATGCCAATTCTCTGTTCCTCTTTCCAATAATCTTTCTAATCTCACCACAATGCTATTTGGTCCTTCCTGAGGGGGCACGGTCAAAAGTTGCACTCATGACTAAGAACCCATCTTAGTTTTGTTATGTGGTTGGTCACAGACCCATGGTACTTGAGACCATGTACAGCCTCTAATGCAAGGGTCCACTAACTTTCTCATTCTCCATCACTTTTTCTTCTTTGGGTCCTCTCCTACAACAACATTTCCATGGCCCTGGCTACCATGTCCTGAGAGAAAACCATTTTCTAGGGGCTTCTGGCCTCCACAAGAACCCCAGCGCTTGACTAATTGCTGGTGCCCAGAATGAGCTTAGTCTTAAGGAGATTCTTTCTGGGCAAATGGAACAGAGATAAGGATCTTTGATTAGACTGAGCTAACATTCTCTATTTCCCTTCCAGAAAATCTTCAATATTTAAATACATTTTCTGTATGTGGATGGTGGCTTGTCCACCAAACTGCAGCTACATTTTCGCCTGGTTTTCTGTCTGGATTTTTTTTTCTTAAAGCATCACTAATTCACTTTGTTTGTAATTTTCGTCATTTTTCCCCATGTCCTTTTTTTAAAAATTTTTTATTATGTTATGTTAGTCACCATATAGTACATCCTTAGTTTTTGATGTAGTGTTTCATGATTCAGTGTTTGCGTATAACACCCAGAGCACCATGCAATATGTGCCCTCCTTAATACCCATCATCGGGTATTATCCCGATTGGGTACTATCCCAATCCCTCACTCCCCTCCCCTCTGAAGCCCTCAGTTTGTTTCCCAAAGTCCATAGTCTCTCGTGGTTCATTCCCCCTTCTGTTTACCCCCCTTCATTCTTCCCTTCCTTCTCCTACTGATCACCCTGCTATTTCTTATGTTCCATAAATGAGTGAAGCCATGTGATAATTGTCTTTCTCTGCTTGACCTATTTCACTTAGCATAATCTCCTCCAGTCCCATCCATGTTACTGCAAATGTTGGGTAATCATTCTTTCTGATGGCTGAGTAATATTCCATTGTATATATGGACCACATCTTCTTTATCCATTCGTCTGTTGAAGGGCATCTCGGCTCCTTCCACAATTTAGCTATTGTGGACAATGCTGCTATGAACATTGGGGTGCATATGGCCCTTCTCTTCACTACATCCGTATCTTTGGGGTAAATACCCAGTAGTGCAATTGCTGGATCATAGGGTAGCTCTATTTTTAACTTTTTGAGGGACCTCCACACTGTTTTTCAAAGTGGCTGTACCAACTTGCATTCCCACCAACAGTGTAAGAGGGTTCCCCTTTCTCCACATCCTCTCCGACATTTGTTGTTTCTTGCCTTGCCCATTTTTGCCATTCTAACTGGCATAAGGTGGTATCTCAATCTGGTTTTGATTTGAATTTCCTGAATTTTTATCTGAAATCTTCAGTCTCAAATATCCCAGTGCCCTCAATCACAGTGAAGCTGGTTTCAAAGAGGTTTCACAACTTCTTTCTCACTGTAGATGGAGTTCCAAGATTCACACCAGCCTGTGCTGGGTCTGTTTGTGGCTCCTGTATCATGCACCTACAATTTGGCACTCACTGGGATCATGGTTTGGGTCTAAGATGAGTGGTTTATGCTGAGATGCACCCATATACTGCCCCTGAGTCCAGACTCTCCTGGGATGGACATCAGGCTTAACCTCAGTTAACTGAAATCCCTCTGCCCCTTACAATATAAAGCTTAGTCCAAACCCCATGCAGAAAGGGCAAGGACTTTCTGAAATTTCTGAAAATCCTAGAGGGCTTTAAATTCTCATACTTAGGTCTGTGTGTGAGCTCAGGCTACCACTAAATTAATTCAGCTTAAAGCTTACATTATCATTTCATGGGCACTGTTTCCCTGGAGTATGAAATCCAGCTCCTTTCCTTGACACACTCCGCATGCACGTGTTCCTTCATTGACCCATTCATTCGTTAAAACAGCCACGTCCTCATGGAGCTTACATTTTTGTGAAGGAAGATGGGCAATAACACAGAAAACAAGTAAATACATGGTCTGCCAGAGAGTGATTAGTGAGACAGAGACAGCATTGCATGAAGACGGCAGCTCCATAAGGGCAGGGAATTTTGTTTGTTTTGTTTTGACCTATTTGCAACACCTAGAATAAGGCCGAGGACAAGAAGTTGGAAAGTGTTTATTGGTTGAATTAAAGGGTAAAGGGCATATAGCAGTGGTGTACTAACGACTGGCTGGCTGGGTAAAAGCGTATGCATGTGTATGTGCCCATCAAAAATCTCACATTGTATCTAAATATGTATTCTATAATACATGATGATTATACAATATATATTTTATATTTATTATAAATTTTACTACATTAAAGATTTGTAGCAAAATATTTATAAATAATATATAGTTTTTTCCATCATAAATTCCTTTTTGTTTTTAAGATTTTATTTATTTATTTGACAGAGAGAGAGCCAGCGAGAGAGGGAACTCAAGCAGGGGGAGTGGGAGAGGAAGAGGCAGGCTCCCAGCAGAGAAGCCTGATGTGGGGCTCGATCCCAGAATGCTGGGATCACGCCCTGAGCCGAAGGCAGATGCTTAACGACTGCACCACCCAGGCGCCCCATCCATCATAAGTTCTGTATAACCTACCAGTTCTCTGATTTTTGCCAAATTCTGGCTTCCATAAGTACCCTCTGGTTGCAACAGACAAATGAATACAGTACCAACTTGAATGCTGACTGATAATTTTATTTTCATTAAGACAATTACGAAAGTAAAATAATACAGATGTACATTAAAACTTCACTCTTTCATCAATGTTGTGAGTGACTTCTTTGCTGAATCAGAAAATAGTTTTTGAACATTCGAAGAATGTTTTCCCAACTTTTTGCACTTTCCACAATGTAACAGCTATGGACATGACACACTTTTAAGTTTAAACTGTGTTATTCATGTTCAGTCTATGCTATTAAACTCTTCTTTGCACTTGCAGATTTCTGTAGTGTAAATACTCCCACCATGACCAATTTCAAGCCACGGGTGTGATGCTTAGTAACCACAGAATTGGAATGAGACACAGCAGCACACCGTTATACAGTGTCACCACTGTATGGGTTAGTGGTGTCCAGCAGGGGACAAATTTGGCAATGTCCGGAGACATTTTCAGTTATCACAACTAGGGAGAGTGGTTACTACTGGTATCTGGTGGGTAGAAGCCAGGGATGCTACTAAATGTCCTACAACAAAGAATTATTTTGCTCAAAATGTCAATAGTGCTAAGTACATCAAAAACATAGATAATAGTAAAATATAACAAAATATTAGGAAGTGATACATTTTGAGAATTTACCACCTTTGGTGTTAAGATAATTTATTTGATGTATGTATTAGTATAAATTTTACATAACTCAACTAATTATATAATTTAATTTTTAATCATCTTGTATTTAATAACCAGTTTGCAAAATTCCTGAAAATTTAGCAACCAGTTCTTATACACTCACAGGAGCCAGTTCCAAGGCACCACTGAGATAAGGTAGTAACTATTTTATATAAAGCAATCAAAGATGTTCTTAGAAAGTGACTTAAACTTGACCTGAAGCAAGTGAAGGGTGAGCTCTGTGGGCACCCAGACAGGTGGAAAAACATCTGCAAAGGCCTGCCGTCAGGGAGCTTGCTTGCCATGTTCCAGGAACACACAGGAGAAGTCAAGCAGGAGGGGACAAAGTGGAGATGGGCTCGGATGGGAGTCCATGGAAGGGCTGGAGCAGGGACGTGTCACAGACCTGTGTGTAGGGCAGAATTTCCTGAAAGGTGTTGGGTGATGGAGGAGCCATACAACAACTTGACATGGAGTATCAGGCACCTCCATTCTTGAAACACCTTTTGGCCACTTGCTATCTGGATTGACTACGGTCTGCCCCATCATACAGAGGGTAGAGCCAGGCACTCTGTACTGACTCCCCTTTCCTCCCTGTCCTTCCCCTTTACTCCTCACTACCCTCCTCTCCCCACAAGGGCACTTCACCCTTCATCATCCAGAGAACTTCAGCTCTCCCTAAGTGCTACCCTTGAACTTGACTCCAGACCCATCATGAGATTCAGTTAGACAAAAGGGCCTAGCTGTCCATCAGTAGCAAGGACCAGGAGGAGCACTCACCCTCCCAGTGCACAGCTGAAGTTTGTATCACATTTTCCCCTCTCTGATATTAACATAGGAATGACCCACTGATAGTTCTGTCAAAGGTCTCCCCCAAAATAAATTCCTCCCATTACTAAAAAAGAGGCATAATGCCAATGCATCACTTTTGCCACCTGACTTATAGAGTAGGTAGCATTTTAACAAGGTCTTGCTCTAGGCCTAGTGATAAGTGCTCATGGATTCCAGTGTGACCATAATCTTGGGCAAATGACATCATCGAGGACAACTTCATTCCCCCCCAAATAATACCATCTATGTTTCTGTCCCTTTAGATGCCATCCATTAGCTCTCTTACCCCCACAACAACCTGTGATGGGAATATTATCCCTGTGTTACAGATAAGGAAACTGAGGTTTAAACGGTTAGGCAACTTGTGCCAGGTTACACAGTTCTACAGGTAGAGCTAGGATTCAGAACCACATGTGTATGACTCCACAGGCAACTCTTATCTGCCCTCCTTGACTCCCAGCCCACTCCATGCTGGAGTGCCAATGCATCCTGTATCAACTGTTCCAGAATCTCATACCCCCACAAGGTGCACATGTCTTGCGATTAAGATTAGGGAAACACACTGGGTGTTTTTCCTCCAATTGTCATAGAAGTAAGCAAAATAAGGACCTACCTTCTTTTAATTATAATCACCAAAGCAGTTTAAAATCTTACAAAATATGTCCCCTAAGTACAGAATGTTTTTGTAATTTTGGAAAAGGAAGCATCAATTGGCCTTGTGTTGCCACATTGTCATTTGCTTGTGTACTTCAAAATTCGGTTTCAATCAGAATTGCCTCTGAGTGAGGCCCCATGATCAGTCCTTCATTCTAGGGCCACATGTTTCTTCCCTTGGTGACTCTTGATCTCCTCTTTTTGTACCAGCTGTGAAGAATTCCATCTTTTCCCCAGCTGGGAGGGAGGTGTGACCCTCTTGCTGGTTTCTCTGTCTCACTCAGAGAGTTATAATATGAAGTTTAGTCATAGTACATTTTAGAGACAGGAAGTAGTCACAGAAAAAAACCCATCACTCCAAACCAGTCTGCTTCTAAGGCACCAAATACAGTCTCTGTCCTGTGCTAGTGTCTTGCTTACTCTAGAAATATCAGTCACCCTGCTGTTTTCCCATAGCAGTGACACTTTTCATTAGCCGAGTCATAAAGCTTGAACTTGGGAAAGAGAACCGTGGGAAAGTAGACACCAGTGAGCAAACACCAGCTGGGGACAGCAGGATCTTGAAGCAAGTTTGCTACAGTTCTGAGGGTCTTGAAAGCAGGTCGAATAAAGTCATATTTTCAATCTACTTTCCCTTCCTTTTCTGAGAATACATAAATCGCAAGATTTTGTAAGGAAATGCCATGAACAACAAAAAATCAAGAAAAAGACTAAATGAAAGAAAAGAGAATAAAACAGATATATTAACAAGTGAGTGAGGAAATGAGTAAAACAAACAAACAAAAATGCACAAACTTTCTTGAGGAAAGTTTGACAAAATATACAAAATCCATCAAAGATGTGGATAACTTTGACCCATGATATCCACTTCTAAGAATTTCTCTTAAGTAATTAGGGAAGTCTATAAATATGTAGCTTCAGAAATGTTTATCTTAACATTGTTTGTAATGAAAGAAAAACTGGAAACAATGTAAACATTCACTAACAGAAGATTGGCTTAGAAAGTTCTGGTCTGTCCAACTGGTGGAATACTATGCAGCCATTTAAAATAATACCGTGGAAGTTATTTATTGATCTCAAAATAAATTCTTTAAATAATCAGATTATGAAAATAATATAAGAGAAATTCTGCTTCTGGCTATAAAAGGGTAATAAGAACGAGATTTAGCTTCCTGCCAGAAACAACCAAAAAAATGGACAAAATATATGAACAGTGAGCTTCAAGATACTGTATATCCCTCAACAAAGGACAGTGATTTCCCATAAATGGGAAATTAATGAGGTGGGCCCTACTACCATTTTACCTTACTGCCATGAGTTTCTGGACCACAACCCAAGGAGGAAAAACTCAGGTGGAGGCCAGTGGATTCCTTAGTTGCAGAGATGGAAGAGAGAGTACAGGGACACTACAGTGGCTAGAATCCATGGGAAAGAGCACCTCAATGGAGAGGCCTTCACAGAGGCAGAACTCTGGGAATATGCAGAGGGTCACTCTTGAGTATTCACCTGACTACTGATCAATGCTGGCATATGAAGAAGCTACCTACGACCAGGAAAAGAATCACTCAAAAGGATTAGAGAGACCAGTGCCTGACACACAAACAGGACCAGGAATGTGCCTGTTCCCACCAGACAGACTGGAAAACATGATTCACAGGGCCTTGGGCGGAGTATACAAAGTGGCCTGGTTGCAATAATGGAGAATAATTAGCCCTAAATTGAGCACTGCTCTAATCCTGCCTGATAAACCTTAAAAGCAAGATCTGAAAGGATCAAACTGTCTCAAGTAAGTTAACTATGTCACAAAGTTAATAAAATTTATAGGAATACAACAATATCCTGCACACGGTGGGTAAAATCCACAATGTCTGGCATCCAATCAAAATTACCAGGCATGCAAAGATGAAGGAAAATACAATTCACAATGAGGAAAAAAATCAGTCAACTAAAAGTGATCCAGAACTGGCACAGATGTTAGATTTGGTAGCAAGGACACTCAAAGAGTTGTTACAGTTGTGTTCTATACGTTCAAAAAGTTAATAGAGAGGGGCGCCTGGGTGGCACAGCGGTTGAGCGTCTGCCTTCAGCTCAGGGCGTGATCCCGGCATTGCGGGATTGAGCCCCACGTCAGGCTCTTCCGCTATGAGCCTGCTTCTTCCTCTCCCACTCCCCCTGCTTGTGTTCCCTCTCTCGCTGGCTGTCTCTCTCTCTGTCGAATAAATAAATTTAAAAAAATCTTAAAAAAAAATAAAATAAAATAAAAAATCTAAAAAAAAAAAGTTAATAGAGACATGCAAGATCTAAAAAGAAGACCTCAATTAAGCTTTTGGGGATTAAATATACAATATCTAAGATTCTTAAAAAATACATTGTAAGAGATTAATGGCAGATTACACATTACAGAAAAAACGGAAAGTGACCTTGAAAACAGTAATAGAAACTTTCCACAATAAAACCTAGAGTGCGTCAACTATACCTCAATTAAAATAAATAAGCAAAACAGAGTGAAAGGGAATTTGAAAAATCTGAGCAGAGCATTGGTGAGCTATGGGACAATTTCAAGTAGCCCAATGTACTTGCAAGTGGAGTCCCTAAAGGAGAGGAGAGACACATAGGTACAAAAACGTTTAAGGAAATAATGGCCCCAAACTGTTCACGTTTGATGAAAACTATACACATAGCAATGCAAGAAACTCAAACCCCAAGCACTCAGAGAAACAAGAAGAAAATCACGTCAAGGCACATCATAATCAAATTGTTCAAAATCAGTGGCAAAAAGAGAATCTTAAAGGAATCTATAAAAAAAATCACGTCAGATGCAGAGGAACAAAGATAGAGATGACACTCAATTTCCTGCAGAAGCAATGCAAGCAAGGAGCTAGAGTGCAGCATCTGTGAGGTGCTGGAAGGAAAAAGACTGTCAATTTATATCGTATATGTCATGATAATACCTTTCAAAAATGAAACAAAATAAAGACATTTTCAGACATACGAAAGCTGAAATAATTCATTAGTAATAGACTCACATTACGAAGTTTAAAAAAAGAAAAAATTTCTTCAGGTAAAAGGAAAATGATTCCAAGTGGAGGTATGCATCTATAGAAAACAATGAAGAGCCCTGAAAATGGCAACTAGAATACATAAGACCGTTAAGATATTTTTAATTAATATTTAAATTTCTTTAAAAGAACTTTAAAAGATAATTGACTATTTAAACAAAAATAATAATGTAGTGGGAGTAGATATACCACATGTAAAAGTAAAATGTATACCAACAATAGTGCAAAGGTCAGGAAGGGAGAAATAGAAGTACACAATTGTTAAGGTATTTATACTGTGTGTGAAATGTTTTAATATAATTTGAAGAAAGACTATGACAGGTTAAAGATGTATACTATAAACACTAATGCAAACACTAAAATTAAAAAGGCAAAAAATTACAGAGAATAAGCCACCAACGGTGATAAAATGTAATCATGAAAAATAGAAATTAATCCACAAGGCAGAAAAAGAGGAGAGGAGGAGCAAAGAATATATGGACTAACTAGAACACAAATAGCAAGATAATGATAGTTTAGAACCTAATCTTATCAACAATCACATTAAATGCAAATGGTCTCAATTCTCCAATTAAAAGGCAGAGATTGTCAGAATGTATTGAAAGAGCAAGACTCAACTATATTTTATCCACAGGAAATGCATTTTAAATATAAAAACACAAATGAGTTAAAAGCTGGGGATGGAAAAGATCATGCTAACACCATTCAAATTAAAGCTGAAGTGGCTATATTTAAAATATCAAATATTGTAGATTTCAGAACAAGAAATATTACCAGGGATAAAAAAGGGTATTTCATAATGATAAAGGATTCATTAAAAGGACATAATAATTCTAAATGTTTATGCCCTTAATCGCATATCTGCAAAATACATGAAGCAAAAACTGAAAGAGCTTTAAGGAGAAATAGACAAACCTGCAATTATAATTGCAGATTTCAACTGCTTTCTCTCAACAATTGATAGAACAAGTAGACAGGAAATAAGTAAGGATATAGAATATTTGAACATTATCAGCCAACTTGACCTAAGTGACACTTAGAGAACATTCCACCCAACAGCATCAGAATACACATTCTTCTCAAGTATATATGGAACATTTACAAAGATTTATAAGGGAACAACTAATTGCCAATTTTAGAAAAGAAAAGAAGCATCAAATTAATGACTTCAGCTTTGGCTTAAGAAACTCTGAAAGGATACACAGCTATAAAAAAGGATGACATCTTACCATTTACAACAACATGGATGGATCTAATGGGTATTATGCAGAGTAAAAGAAGTCAGACTGAGAAAGACAAATACTATATGATTTCACTCAGATATGGAATCTAAAAAAAAAAAGAAACAAATGAATAAACAAAAAGCAAAATCAGACCTATAAATACAGAGAACAAACTGATGGTTAACAGAGGAAAGTGGGGGTGAAGGGATGGGCAAAATAGGTGGAGGGAAGTAGGAGATAGAGGCTTCCAGTTATGGAATGAATAAGTCATGGGAATAAAAGGTACAATAATATTATAATAATATTGTATGGTGACAGATGGTAATTACACTTATGGTGAGCATAGCGTAATATACAGACTTGTAGAATCACTATGTCATACATCCGAAACTATGTAACATCATGTGTCAACTCTACTTCAATAAAAAAATTAAAATAAAAAAAACTACCTACATGTAAACAACAGCTACAAAAGAAAAGCAAATGAAACCCAAAGAAGAAGAAAATAAATAATAAAGATCAGAGCAGAAAAAACAAACAAACAAAAAAACAAACCAAACCAGAAAACAGAAAAACAATAAGAGAAAACAATGAAAACAAAAGCTGTTTTTTTGGTTTTTTGTTTTTTTGGTTTTTTTTTTTTTTTTAAGATCAGTAACCTTTAGCCAGACTGATCAGGAAAAAAAGAGAGTAAAGACATAAATTACCAAAGTCAGACAGGAGAGTGGTGACTTTATGATAGATCTTATTTAAAAGATAATAAAAGAATATTGTGAATAATTTCATGTGAATAAATTCAACTATCCAGAAGTGAACAGATCCCTTGAAAGACACAAATAACCAAAGCTCACTCAAGAAGAAATACATAACCTGAAGAGCCTAATATCTATTAAAGACATTGAATCTGGAGTTTAAAATCTTCCAACAAAGAAGACTTGCTAGGCCCAAATTGCTTTCCTGGAGAATTCTACCAATTCTACGCAAATTTCCAGATAACTAAAAAAGAAGATAAGACTTCCAAACATGTCCCATGAGACCAGCATTACTCTAATACCAAAGTCAAATAAAAATATTACAAGAAAACTATAGACAAATAGTTTATTTTTTTTTTAAGATTTTATTTATTTATTTCACAGAGAGACAGCCAGCGAGAGAGGGAACACAGCAGGGGAGTGGGAGAGGAAGAAGCAGGCTCCCAGCCGAAGAGCCCGATGTGGGACTCCATCCCAGAACGCCGGGATCACGCCCTGAGCTGAAGGCAGACGCTTAATGACTGCGCTACCCAGGCGCCCCTGACAAATAGTTTATTAACATAGGTTTAAAAATTCTAAACAGATTTTGAGCAAGTCAAATTCAACAATATATAAACATGATAATATATTATGACCCAGGCATGAAAATCAATGTAATTCACAATATAAACAAACTATAAAAGAAAACCATAAGATCATCTCAGTAATGTAGACAAAGCATATGACAAAAATCTAACATCCAGTACTGAGAAAAACTCTTGGCAAACTAGGAACAGAAGAAACTTCCTCGATCTTATTAAGGGCATCCATGAAGAACCTACAACTAATATCATGTTTATTGGTAAAAGACTGAGTGCTTTCCTCCCAAGATCAGAAACAAGACAAGGATATCCACCCTTACTACTTCTATCCAATAGTGTGTTGGAGATTCTAGCCAGTGCAGTATGGCAAGAAAAAGAAACAAAAGGCATCCAGATTAGAAAGATGGAAGTAAAGCTGTTTTAGCTTATAAAGAAATTAAATCTATAAGAAAACTAGTAAAATTAAAAAGTGAGTTTAGTATGGTTGCAGAATACAAGATCAGTATACATGAAAATCAGCACTTCTATATATTAGCAAAGAACAATTAGAAATTGAAAAAATTTTAAAACACACCATTTATTTAGCTGAGAAGTAAATCTGATCAAAAATATAAAAAGACTTGTGCACTAAAAACTGCAAAACAGTGCTGGGGGATATTTTAAATGACCTGAATAAATTGAGCCAAATACCATGCTCATGGGTCAAAAGATTCAATATTATTAAGATGTTAGTTCTCCTCAAATTCATCTAAAGATTCAAAGTAATCCCAGTCAAAATCCCAGCAGGCATTTTAATAGAATTTGACATGCTGATTATAAAGTTCATATGGAGTGAAATGCAAAAGACCTAGAATAGTCAAAACAACTCTGAAAAAGAAGAACAAAGTTGGATGAATAACATTGCCTGATTTCAAAATTTATTATAAAGAAATAGTAATTAAGACAGTGTAGTATTGGTGTAAAGACAGACAAATATAACAGAATAGAAATTACAATACTAGACCCATGCATTTACAGACAACTGATTTTTACAAAGATGTAAAATAGAGAAAAGATAGTATTTTCAATAAATGATGCTGGAACAATTTAATATCCATATGCAAAAATAAATAAATAAATAAATAAATAAATAAATAAATAAATAAATAAGGAGAACTTTGATGCACACCTTGCACCATATAAAAATTAATTTAAACTGGATCATAGACCTAAAACATAAATTTTTAAACTATAGAACTTCTATAAAAAAATCATAGAAGACCTTTATGATATTGGGTGAGGCAAAGGTTTCTTATGTATGATACCAAAAGCATGAAAACGTTAATCAATTGGCTTCATCCAAATGAAAAATTTCTGTGCTAAAAAACATAGTTAAGAGAATGAAAAGATAGGCCAAGGACTTGGAGAAAATATCACAAATCATGTATCTGGTAAAGGACTTGCATTTGGAAAATATAAGAACTCTCAAAACTCAATAATAAGAAAATGAACTCAGTTTTAAAAAATGAGTGAAGAGGATGTATGGTGGCAGAGAAGCACACAAGAAGATGCTCAACGTCATGAATCATTAGGAAATACAAATTAAAACTACAATAAGATACCATTATATACCTATTAGAACAGCTAAAATGTTAAAAAATGACCATACCAAGTGTTGGCAACGATGTGGAGAAACCAGAACAAGTAATTATGGTTTGGTTTTTTTCCAAGCAGCCACGTCAGTGCAACAATGCAGAAGTAGAAGACAAGCCCAAATGGTGGCCGAAAGTTTGGAAAGAATAAAATTGTTTTCTACTTACTGATGAGTTTCCCACTAAGGGAGGATGGATGGTCTAAGTCAGATTTACTGCTGGTGGCAATTTGGATGAACAGTCTTCTGTTTTTGGAAGACTTAACTCCTCCATTATTATGGCTGACATCGTCAGTGACCTAGGTGATTTTCTGGAATCAAAAGGATTGTGCAAATGCCATTTTTGTCTTAGAGCTGATGGCTGGTGAAAGGAGATACTAGAAGATCAAATGTTTTACAAAGTCCCAAAGCCCTAAGACAGAGCTGCACTCCAAGACAGGATATTTTAATTGTCTGCTATTTGTAAAATACATAAGGACACTGTTGGCCGGGAAGGGGGGGTGCTCAGAGGTCATGTCCACAGTTTCGGGGGTCAGAATACACAAGCCGAGATCCCAGCTCCACCACTTTCCATGTAGCCACAGGTGCTTTATTTTTCTCATCAGCCGGCTAAGAATTCCAACAGTTAGTTGTGCGTTGATATGGAGACAAAATAGTACATGAAAGGCACTTAGGTTCAAAATGGCATACGTATGGTAATGTCTTTGATAAATTTTAGAATGTTTTGGTTCATTCATAAATGAAAACTAAGATAAGAAATCAGAATGATAGACTGTTAGAGTGGAAGGGCCCTTCGACACCAGGTCAGTGCAGCAAGCTGGGGTCTGGGGGAGTTACGCGGAAGTAGAGCCAGAGCCCTTCTCCCTGTTTCAAGCGTGTCCCGTTACGCTGCACGGTTGCTTCGCCCGGCTCATCTGGATTCACTGTAAGTTCTTCATCATCTCAAAAGCTTCTACTGAGCAATGATTAGGATGTTTTAAGTAAGTACAAAATGGTCAGCAGAGCTGAGCTCGCCAGGGTGCTCAATAAGTATTACCTGATGATGGCAATTACATGACTGCGTCGAGACAAGGCAAGAGACTAGTTCCAGAAGCTCCCTAGTGTGAAAATGAATCCTGTTCTCCCTCACTCTTCTCTGTCTTTCACACACATGCATGTCCATAGACACACACACACACACACACACACACACACAGCCTTTGTCTACTTTGCCTGGCTCAATGAGCATTTATGCTACAAACCCATCTTATTCTCAAACTAGAATGTCCTGCAATATCATTCATCCTTAAAATGCACTTCCAGGTAAGGCTGTCCAACTGCTCATCTATACTACAAACAAGTAAGCAAAACGGTGTGAAGGGAGGGGGCAAATTCTTTCCGTTCCAGAGCAACATCAGAACAGAGTATTAGAAACCAGAATATTTACATGGACTATAAATATTGGAATGCCTGGCAAAGAGTGTGACAAGGCATGCCTTCTTCTGTATTGCCTTTACTGGGCTTCGGAATGCCTTTATCTATTTTCTCATAGGCTTAATCACAGTATCCTCACTCTTCAGCACGTATGCCCCTCGTTATGGATTTCTGTACATACATCTGCCAAGTGATGATATGATTGTGGGACCTTGTTTAACCCAGAGTATCTCTGCATTCAGCTCTGCCTGAACTGGGGTGTTTTGGCACCAGGACTCATTATTTCAGATTTACAGACTGTCTACCTATTCTAAAATACTTGCTTACCATATTGTTTATAAAACAGAAGAGAAAATCAAGTCCTTAACTACCCCTCCCATATTTCTTGGCAGATTGGTTCAAATTCCAATTCTGCTTAGATCTGAGATTCCACCAATTCAGTCCTAACATGTGATGGCAGATAAGGAGGAGAGGAGCCAAAATGGTGAAAAAAGACACTCTTCTCGCTTCTCCTGGGTGATGCCTCTATGTGTGTAGCTTCATTATTATTTTTAAAGCAAATTTCATTCAATTTAAAACCACGCCTCCAAATGTGTTCCACATGTAACTGTACATTATTTTCAGACTCTCAACTATTTGAGACCATCTGCACATGTGCTCCTCTCTCCACTACTTAGAAATTATCAAGACCTGACTCTTTGTAATTCTACAAAATTCTCTTGTTTGTTCCCAATTCTGCTCCTCTTCCTGCTGTATTTTCGCAGGATAATGGAAAACAAAGTGACAGTGAAGTGAGGAGGGTCTGGTTCTATCTGTGAAGCTAATCGAATCCTCCCAAGGCAGTTGCCAACAGCATCCTGACCCTTGCTGGGAATCTTCAATATTGCGATGAAAAGTGCAAATTGTAGTTCAAATATGTCTTCACTCTAAGTGCATTGGGTCATTTACCTTAACAATGTGAATGTGCTCTCATTATCATGTTCAACTGATTAGTGTATGGTCTAACATTTAAAAGTGCACTTCAGATAAAAGAATGTATAAATGCATGATTGGTTCCTAATAAATTGAGCAACCCCTTAATGAACTGTGAGCCATCTAGAGAGGAACTGTTACATACCAGTCACAGAAATGGCAACGCAGAGAAAAACAGATTCCGTGTGTGTGTGTGTGTGTGTGTGTGTGTGTGTGTGTGTGTCGGGACACATCTTCCATGATACACTGATTGCTAACTTTGTTGGAAAAATAACTAACAGAATTCAACACAGCCAGGGAAATTAGTTGCTGGAACTAATTTAGGAGCCAAACATAAATGAGCACTATCTTTTGGCAAATGTTCAGCAACACCCAAATAGGAAAGTTGAGAAAGGCACATGGAAAAATCTCTTGCAGGAGCTTTCTCACTGTTTTCTTCAAGGTAAGAAAGAGCCGAATTAGGATTAAGATTTTCTTAGTCACTTAAGGCAAATTCTGTCCCACCCTCTTTATTCCCACTTCTCTCTTTTTTTCTGTCTTTTTGGGGGTTGGCTTTTACTTGCTAAACATATATTTTATAAAGTGTTAGAATAGGCAAGGGCACTGGCCCAACAGTCTCTTCACACAGTTTAAACGTAGCAGTTTGGTATCTCATTGTGTTTGACATTGACTTCTGATTGGAATCTAAACATTTTCAGATGACTAAGGCAATGTGCCTTTCTACTTTATTTCTTATTCATATCAGATAAATCCAGGTGAATTTTAGATGTGCACTTGAAAATTTATTTATTGACTTGGTGAGAGACTCACCCGTAAGAAATTTAAGAATTATGCATATCAGCATATGCAACAAATGTTTGCTGAGTACCGCGTAGGTGCAAGGGGAATGCGAACAAATATGAGCCACATGTGTGCTACGGGCAATACACACATGAAAGGAACGTTCAGTGGAAGCAGGATGGTGGGGAAGGGCTCGTAAAGGAGATGAAACTTGAGCTTGGCCTTAAAAGATGTGATCGGGCAGAGAGAAACCCAGAGAAGGACAGAGTACATTGGTGCAGGAGCTTCCAACTGAGAAAGAACACCATGGTCTATGGAGGAGCCCAGCTGAACCTGCAGGGAACGTGCATGCGGGGGCCCAGGATGACATGAGAGGCTGAGCGCCGTGAAACTGGCTACGGATGGGAAGGCATCAAAGGCTTCAGAGGAATCCGTGACTGCTGCAGAGAAAGATGAATCTGGCCTAGGACGTGGACTACATTATAAGGGGACAGTGCCTTCAGGCAGAGTGTCGAGGGTGGATGTCCCAGATCGGGCAGGCGTGTGTGGGGAAGCAAGGAAAGACCATGATGAGAAGTAGTCTGAAGGCAGGATTCTCTGGGCTAGGCGTCCTCCCCACCATGGCAGATTTTCCAAAGATGGAGATCTACACATATGTGTAACTCCCATATGCTCTTCTTAACTCCTGCATGGAGGCGTGGGGTCCGTGTTGTCTCCTCTTGGCCTGGGGACAACATCGTCACTGCTGCAACCAACAGAATGCTGTGGGCGTGATACTATATGGCAGACGCAGCTGACACAGGGACGCAGAGGGCCACAAGGTGCCACGCCTCTCTTCCCCTGCCCCCCACGTCTCTCTCTGCCTCACACACACACCTTGAGAGCCGCGAGCCAGCAGGCACCAGTGCTGGAGAGGTCACAGACAGAGAGCACAAAGAGACATGCGTGAGGGTCCCCAGCCTTTCAAACCCAGAGCTGTTAGAGTCTTCCAGCTGACACCCCACGTGTCATGCAGTAGAGACAAGACATCCCCTCTGTGCCCTGTCCTCCCCTCTAGAATCTATGAGCATAAGAAATGGTCATCTTATGTCACTCACTAAGTTTTAGGGAAATTTGTTCTAAAGCCATAATACCTGTCACACCCCGTCTCTTGACTCTAAACCCACTAAACATGCATAGTCTTTCTATAGCCCCCATCGCAGAGGTCAGCAGATTTTTTTTCTGTAAGGAACCAGAGAATAAATAATTGCAGCTTTGCATTTACTCTGCCACTGTTGTGTGAAAGCAGCCTTAGACATTACCTAAATGAATGAGCCTGGTGGCTGTGTTCCAATAAAACTTTATTTATAAAAACAGGCATCAGGCTGAATTTGGCCTGGGACCTAGTTTGATGACCCCCCCCCTTACTGGGGGTCATCAGCAGTAGGTCTCATTATCATTATCGTACAAGGTTGGTCCTCTAGGCCGCACCAGGAAGAAGGGATGGAACATAGGCCCTATGCCCAAGACCACATCAGAGGAGCCAGAGTGAATAGAGGGTCTGGGGTGACATAGTTTCCCACCCTCTACCCGGACCCACTGAACAAGCCCACCACCAGTTAGGTTCTTAGAACTATCCTGAGCTCAATTCCTTCCTCCTCCTTCCTCCTATCTTACTTTATTCTTAATTGCCCCACATTGAGTGTTCAACGCTATAATCCTGAGGGTTTTCCTACTGGCTCAAAGCATAACTGATTTGTAAAACCCAGTCCCCTGTTGCTAAGCACTCGGAATTCATTTCAGAAAGCACAAGGGTGCTCTTCACCCATGATACATGGAACTCAAGGATGGGTAAGAATGCATCCCATAGTCCAATTCCTATTCCTTGAAATGCCATCCACTGTGAGCCATAGGAAGTGACAAGTAGGAGAGTACAATGGAGCTGGGCCTCTGTTCCTGCCTCCTGAGAGCGGAGTTGCTGTTGGGCCCTTCATATCTTTAAGTGCTGACTTTGCAATGATGGTGAAGTAAGCAGTACTGAGTTCACAAGTTCACATCACAGAATACACCGAGAAAGAAGCCTTAATGAGAGACAGAAGGACTATAAGCTAGCCAGAAAATTCGCCTCTCCTTCCTCCTGGTTTTACAGGATTCTCTAATAAGGGGACGACTTGGAGAAAAAGGAAAGAAACTCAACTAAGTGTAGCAGCAGGAGTCCTTCCAACAATCTTCCAAGCCGCTTCCTGAGAAGGCCTCCAGCCATTCAGCAGAGCCCTGGAAGGCTTAATGAGAGCAGCCCCACACCACGACGCGGATTCGGCCGCTTGGGCGCTGGTTTCCCGTGGGCCTTGGCCGCCCAGCCTGGGCTGTCCGCTCAGAAACAACTGGACGGTCGGGATTCTCAGGGCGTGCGCTCAGTCCTGCCGGCTGCTGTTTTACTGTACCTCACTCTATCTGCATCTAACCCACGTCTGTATCTACAGCCACGGTTTGTCTTATATAACCGGGCCGCTGAAATGTAGGTAGGAAAGTTGCTAAGAGAAACAGAGAGTGAGAACAGAATTAGGAAGAAAGTTTCTATTTCATCAGTCCAAAAAGCCAAGGAGATGACAAGCGCAGATGGGTCGAAGGGAAGGTCTGTTGTCCTTAGAACGGAGACGAAGACCCATCGGACTAACTTAAAGGGCTCTTGCAGACTGCAGCAGGTTGGAAATTTGGCAAGCTCAGACCACCCAAGTAGAAATGGTTTGAGAATCTGTGAATGGGGAAGATCCTTTCTTCCTCCCCCTACCTGTCCCCTGAATCACGACAACTTTCTGAGGAAACGGGACAGTGATCACGGTGCACCCTCAGCTCTGGCCTCAGAGGAACTGACAGATTCTTTCAGAAAGCATTTGATGAAACAGCTGTTCGTATGCGAGCAAGCTCAAACCTTCTGGGGAAAACTGTGCTTAAAAGAATCACTTTGATTTATAAAAGGTAGCAGAGTGCATTTCTGTTCTGAAATGCCACAGAATGGCCTTCCACAGAATCGGATTGTGCTTTCCAGCTCAGAGCGCTGAATTTGTGCCAGGTGGTGACCACGAAGGGATGGTCTGGAGAGCCTCGCCGGGGGCAAGCCAGTGACCACCCCTCAGTCCTCTCATCTGCAAAATGGATCTAGTGAACCAGTGTGGCTCATGCGGCTATTACAAGTAAGATCCTAATGAGATCGCATGTGGGAAGGTACTTCAGAAACTGCAGTGCTTGGCAGAGTTAATATTTTTTGTGACAGCTGGTACAACTATAAGCAAAACTCAATAGGGAGAGACAGAGGGAAAATGGAAACGATCTGGGGACCAAGGTGGGTTTTTTTATTAAGCATTTATATAGCACTTTATATTTTCAGAGAGCATAACAATCTTTTTTCCTGAGTTACTTTGACAGGTTAACTTTTCCCTTACTGACCTTGGAGCAATTACCATGTCAAAACATGGCAGAAAGGGTAAAGGCTCAGAAAAGCAATACTGCTGCTATCTCCCTTCAAGATGCATAAGAGCATCAGCCGTTGAGAAATTGCTCCCCCCTCAGCTCCCCACAAATCTAAACTAGAGGCAACATCTAGAGCCCAAGACCAGATTTTCACAACAGTATTTCTCTCTCTGTCTCTGTTTTTTAAAATCACAAAATCAGGCTAGGAACTTAAAACTCAAGAATTCTTATGAAACATACCAGCTACAGACCAACTTTTCCTAAGGAGCACAGAAAAACCCTGATTCTTGAGCTTTTCTCTAGAAAAGTGAAAAAAGCCCCACCCTGAAGCTGCACCCTGTGTCCTGATGGGAGCCCTGCCCAGTCAAAGGGCGGCCGGTCACACACCTATCCTGTCATCTCCGATCCCTGGCAATCGCAGGTATCTTCAACGCAAACGAAGCTTTGGTGGTTCTTTTCATTGCTGGAGATGGTGGCCTAAATTGAGGACACGCTTATTCAAAGGCAGCGAAACACAAACAAAAGGTAACATTTCAATGGACTAGACAAATGTCAAGACAGAATCCTATTCTGAAGTGGAGACGTTCGGGGCCCTGTGTTAAAAGTTCGGTTTTGGCTCAGGCTGAGTTGTAGCAAGACTGGTTTGGGTTGGCTTATTTGCCCTTCCATTGGCTGGGCCCAGAGAGGAAAGCAAGCTCCTGGTCCTTGGCAGGGGAGGACATGGACAAAGTCCCTCACGGGGTGGCAGGCAAGGGCGCAGAGGAGGAAGGACAGAGGGATGCTGGGGAGCAAGGGTGGCCGCTGGGCCTCCTAGGGGAAGGGCCAGCACTGGTGAGCTCAGGTAAGGGGTTCCAGCTAATGGTGAGTTTTAAGTTTTCTTTTCTCATTGAAAGTCCCCTCTGTGAACTCCAGTCAATTTTATGAGGTATTAGGTATCAGGGCAGGTGAGAGAACCGTCAAGTGTCTGCAGTGCTTTGGGAAATCAAGGAAAAAGCCTTAGGGGAGAATAGCTTGGCCCCTTTGTGTGGCAGGCTGGGCAGTCAGGATCCAGAAAGGGGGTCGTACACAGAAGAAGCACAGAGCTAAGAATACAGAGATGAAAGAGACCTCAGGCGACATAGGGACCTCCCTCCCCCCCCCCATTACTACGGATTAGAAACAGGCCCAGAGAGGTTCATTTACTGCCCAGAGTTTGATGAAAAAGTTCCCATGCATTGTGCATGTATCTGAGCTGGAGTTTTCCTACCAATCCCCACTCTGCTTCCTTCTCCAAAATAAAAGGGGGTTGGGATTCCTCATTCTGCTTTCTCCCGGAAACTGCTAAGATATATCAACTGAAAGCCGGGTCAAAGTTGTAGCCTCCAAGCAGGTGTGATGGCTCACTGACAGTAGGTGGACTTGTTTAAGATGGTGCTGCGGTTTTTTCTCCTATTTTCCTCAGGTTTTCTCAGTCCTAATAGGGTTTCTTTATTGTTACAGCTTTCTGTGATGTCCCTTGACATGTTCTTAGTTGCTTAGTCTGCTTACAGTCTTTAGAAAGATGTGGACCCTGCCTCACCCCATTCAGCCATCATTTCTTGAGGGCCTGCTGTAGGCGCCAGGCATTGTTCTAGATACTGGCTGTGTGGTGGTGGACATGTCCGAGAAGACTCTTCCCTTGGAGGGCATATGCTAGGGCTTTGCTGCCTCTCTCAACTTCTGGAACAGTCCTCAATGACATAGTAGAGTCTTTGTTTTCATACAGCATGATACAGTCTTTGCCAAACCCTAGATGTGTGTCAGCACCCAGAAAGTTAGCCACAGGCAGAGGTAAGCGATCCTATCTCACTCAAGCTCTGTTCATTCTTCTTACTCTCTCCCTTATGTTGTCATTTTTAATTAGTACCTTCTTTGTTGGCACCCTCCAGCTCCTACAACCCCAAGTGACTCAGGAAGCACCTTTAAAATGCACACGATATTGCAAACCTTCGAGAAATCTGTGTGCAGCGCTCCTCCCATTTAGCATCCAGAAGCCAACTTAAAAGGAAAGTCACTCAACTGATAAATGCCACGTGCAGATAACTTGGAAGTATTTTTGGAAGTTAGGTCTCTACTACACTGAGATGCATCATCAATCTGGAAATACGGGGTGAGTTAAGGATCTATTAAGAGAAACAAGGAAAATCTGGGAAGCCAGTGGAATTGATACCTTCAGGATGAGAACTCCCATGCAGGGCCCCTTCCAGTACTCCTGCAGAGCCCCACGGTGACAGGCAGCTAATGAACATTAACGCAGGGGTGCAAGGCAGAAAACAGGGACCACCCCCGGGTCTCCTTTTCCCTTTCAAGGCCCTGAATGAAAGTAAAACAAAACCTCCACTACATCGAGCCTTTCCAGATTCATTCTAGTGGAATCCACTTGAATCTTGGAAACCTATTAGAAAGGCTTGCCAGCCCCAGGACCTGGAGTAAATCTGCAGTTACAAATAGTATTGGGATCTGAGCCCCCATAAGTCAGTTACAACTATCAAGTCCTTAAGATTAACTATATCACTTGCTTGTGACTTTGGGCATTTAAAAAAAGATGAAAAAGATGAAATGAACACATGAAATGAACCGAGCAGAGGGTACCTTCTGGAAACACATACCTCTCTCCAAGCCAGGCCGAAAGTGTTCTTTACTTGACAGTAATCAATTTCAGTGATCGATACTGAACCAAAAGCATCCCGGTTTAGAATCATGACGGAGAAGTTCCCATATTGGCAAGAACTTCCGTGCATGTGCCAAGGGAACTTTTCCCAGCCTGAGTGACTCACCAGGGCCCCGGAGGCATTACCTAGACTTACTTCATTCTTTCCAGTCACAGCGAGACTGCCGTTCCCCTTCTGTGTTTGCTCTTGTTTGAATCACAGCCTGAACTGACAATAGAAACATGTCGAGCAAAATCCCAAAATTAAAACAAAGTTGTCTAGAGGGTGTGTCTGTGCCCACTCTGGCTCTCGCCAGGGAGATGCACGCATATCCACCACACTTAAAAAAAAAACAACCCCAAACTATCTACTTCCCTTGTTTTTTAGCAAATCCGTAACGAGAAGGGTCATTTTCTGCCTCGATTTCTTTAAACTTCGGATTTAAGGAGGATAAAATGCACATTTTGGAGGATGGTGGAGCACAGCCACCACAATATTCCAGCTCTGTAGGGCCTATTCAACTCTTTTTTTTTTCCTCTTCAGTGAGCTTTGCATAAAGCTTACCCAAACCCACATGGATTTCTATAATATCCAAAAAGAATGACAATGAGTGATGTGATGTAGGTGGAAAGTGCCTGAGGAAACCGAAATTGTAACAGGAAAAAAAATTGACATTTTAGATTTTAAATGTTACACAGTTTTTATAAAGCTTCAGTCAATTTATTTTATTTATTCTAATGAAGAGCATTACAACTGCTTTACTGCACTGAAGCAAGCATCGATCACACCATTAATCACACCTTGTGAATAGCCACAAATCAAGTTCTAACAGCAAGCACTGAATCAGGAGCAATGAAGCATAAACTCCTTCACAATTTATGATCTCTCCAATTGCATCTTTTCAACCATTAAATTGCAAGATACCATAAATTTTTATCTTCTTCACTTCAGTCACATTATTGATTCTGCCGTGTGAAATATAGAAGCGCCGTAAATCTCGGCTATTGAATTAAATTTAAAGTCCCGACTTCAGAAAAGAAACCCAACACACTGCCATGGCTGTTAATTTACACTGAGGAACAAATGATAGAAACATTAAAATTTAAATGGACAACAGGGATTTCTAAAAGCCATAGTACTGTCAATCCTAGTCCTTGTCAACCTTGAAGGCTTTTTTTTTTTTATTATTAATTCAAATTTTAAAATGTAAAAAAAAAAAGAATTAAAAAATTTAAAAGTAGAGGGAAGGTAGACTATTCACAAGAAGAGATCATAGAAAGGGTCCTCCATGGGAATGGCTGCCAATACTACCGGAAATTGCAAAAGGCAAAGATGATGATGGCATTTCCCCTCACCGCGTCCCAGGATAGGTCCAAATGAACCTATGTGCCCCACACCCTCCGTGTCCTAAGTGCTGATCCCACAGGAGGACCTGGCGGTCCCCAGGCAGGTGTGTTGTTGTCTCCATCTGCTCTCCTGACTCCTGAGGCACTTGCTGCCCAGCTGTCCCTCCCTGTGCCCTAATAGGCTGCCTTATAAGACCCCCTCGCGGTCTGGCTTTCTGATGGGTTTAGGCAACGGGAAGGACCAGCCGTGTATAGCAAGAGGCAGAATGGCAGGGTTGGGATATTGGTTCCCTACTCCCTCCCTGCTTCGATGCCAGAGTTTGGGAGGGCTGGGACGCCTCCCTGACTACAGCTCCCATGTGCAGGGAGTGAGCAGAGGGTACTCCCCCTTGGCACAAGCTCTCCCAGAGTTCCACTGACACCCTTCTATCCTTCTCCCTCTTGGCCCCCACAGGCCTGGGTTAGGAAAGTCTTCTCCCAGTTGTTCTTCTCCAGGTGCCTCAGCACCCCTTCACAGTGCCCTCAACCCTGCCTACAACTCTGTAAATAGCCCCTTCATTAAAGTCTCTTCGTTTTAACATCTAGAGGGCATTCTGCTCCCTGCTGGAAACTTGACTGAGACAGGCAGAGCATAAGGAAGATCTTGAAAGCTCCAGAAAACAGGGAATGACAGCCCAGTGTTACAGTTAAAACCTGAGATATCACACCCCCCACCCCAAAATGGTGGAAGTCCTAAGTAAACCCAAACCACATACCAATCAAAAAATGACAATTACACTTTGGCAGATAGCTAATGTCAGCCATTCTGATGCACATGGATTGCACCCAGAGGTGAGACCAATGAGAGCACGATAAGTGGCCTTACTCATAAGCCACCAGGCAGGGTCCACTGTGATGTCCGGGGCTGGCTGGAACTTAGCAGACATAAGCAGGCCACCAGCCTGTTCTCACGGGATCCAAAATAACCTTGTGGTGTGTGAATTGTGATCTGAGGAAGCCTGAAGTGACCTCTAGCCTTATCTCCTTTCCCATATGCATGAATTTTCTGTCTTCCAAACCACTTCCAAATCTCGGACCCAACTGTTTCCCTTTAGGAGGGTGAGACAGCTTAGCAGGTCATGTTAGAATAGCAGTTATTCAGGACACTACTCTAATGTCCGTCTCATGATCCAACACACACTTCCCTTCCCCGCAAAAAGACCGGGACTCCTAGAATGGAATATGCCAATTTCTCCAACCAAATAACACTCTTAGGAGGGGTTGAGTGTCTTTCCCAGTGTAAGACTGTGCCAGCAGTCAGGACATCCCCGAGAGCCAGCAAAGCCATTCTGGAACCAACTAAGGAATCAGCATACTCCAACAGAGTCCAGGCAGGTCTGGGCTGAACAAGATTTCTGGGATCATTCTTGATTTGACTGAAACCCATGTGAGCAGTAGAAGAGCAGAGATCTACACCTGCATCATCTGTTGTATGTGTGCTCTGGACCCAGAGTTTCCAGCTCCAAAGTGACTGAACTCCCTGCAGTCTATCATGGTAATGCCACAAACCCTGTGGGTGTTTTCGGATATCCAGAGGAAATACTAAGGCTCTAGAAGAGCTGGCAAACTGATGAATCTCAGGCCCTTCACAAAACATCTGTTTGGTAAAATTATAACATATTCACATGGCTCCAAATTCAAAACATACAAGAGGGTAAGGTAAAAGGTCTCCCTCCTACCCCATCACTCAGCCATCTGGTTTCCTTTCCAGAAGTAAACACTGCTACTAGTTTATCTATGTAAATATCTGTGTATTTATGTGTGTATGTATCTATCTGTTTATGTAGACAGAGATATATGTATGCATGTCTGTGTCTATACATATACTTTCAGAATACGTTCTATTCATATACAGACACGTGCACATATATGCATATATATATATTCTCTCTCCACTTTTACACAAATGGTAAGATATCATCTACACTGCAGTGTACCTAACTTTTTTTTCATGTAACAGTATGTCATGAAGCACAAAAGGAACTTGTTAGCTGCTTTCAAGACTGCAGAACAGTTATATAAGATGGACCATAATTTATTGAATTGGTCTACTGCCGAGGGACATTTAGGCTGTTTCAAATTTCTTGCCATTACAAACAACACTAAAGTAATGTACTTATGCTTATCGTTTCACAAAGAGTGCACAGTTTTAAAAATTGATCAAATATATTTTAAAACTCTAATTTCTTTTTTTTTAATTTATTTTAGAGAAAAAGAGAGAGCATGAGCAGGGGGAGGAGTAGAGGGAGAGGGACAAACAGACTCTGCACTGAGCATGGAGTCTGATGTGGGGCTCGACCTTGAGATTGTGACCTGAGCTAAAACCAAGAGTCAGACGCTTAACCAGCTGAGCCACCCAGGTGCCCTAAAAATCTAATTTCATGTAAAAAGGGGGATTTGGGGCTTCTCTTTAAAAATGAAAGTTCTGGGGGTGCTTGGGTGGTTCAGTTGGTTAAGCATCTGGCTCTTGATTCCTGCTCAGATCATGATCTCAGGGTTGTGAGATTGAGCCCTGCTTTGGCTTTGGGCTCTGTGCTGGACGTGTAGCCTGCTTAAGATTCTCTCTCCCTCTCCCTCTGCGCCCTACTCTCTCCCCATCGTTAAAAAGAAGAAGAAGAAAAAGAAAAAGAAGAAGAAGAAGAAGAAGAAGAAGAAGAAGAAGAAGAGGAAGAAGAAAAAGAAAAATGAAAGTTCTGGCAGTAGGGAACTCCCACTCCTACACAGCAACAGCCAGCCAGAGCTGAGCAGTAGGTGCCCCTCGGGAAGACTGATGTGCTCTCCGGTTTGCCATATCCCCCATGCACATTTGCATGGCTGGCCCAGCCCCTGTGGACATTTGAAATCCTGTCTACCTTGGAGCGTGGTAAGGATGGCATGAGATAAGGTGTAGGGCACCCAGCCAGCATGGTACTTGGCACTCTATGAGTGGTGGCGACCTTTCAGGGAAATGAGGTGCTTGTTAAAGGACCTTTCCCCTCCCTTCTCCTTCCTCTCCCTTGGGTCTATAAGTTCCTGGTTCTTCCACCTTTCTCTAACCTCACTAGAAAATAAACTCCATGAAAATGTAAACTTCCTTTTGATCAACACCACGACCCTGGTATCTCAAAGAATACAGGGCATGCAAAATGAGTGAGCAAATGAATCAAAGAAAGCTAGAAAGCATCAGTAATCAACTATACTAGGGTCTGCGGACCTCAACTCTATACCTGTTTCTTGATGTTTTCTTGCTTTCATTCATTTTCTCTAGTTTTCCTTTTACTTCCCAATCCAAACTTTTCCATATTTTTAGTTACATAAACATTTTCCCAAATTCTTTATTATTTACTTTTTATTCCTTTTTCTTTTGGATTATCTTTTCCATTCTGTTCACTAACTCTTGCTGTTGCTTTCAGTTGTTTCAACCTCATGGTTTTAAACTAGAAGAAAGCAGATTAATTTTTTTATGTGTTTCCCCAAAGCCATAAATCTAATATTAAATTCCAAAACAGTCCTAACATCTTTGAAATGTTAATAACCCTAAAAAAATATTCACATTAGTCCAAATTGTATGATGAATGTGGCATCTTCCCCATGAACATTTAAAAGACTTTAAACACATGAGGTTGTGACATTTGCTATGTGATGCAAGTTCCACCTTAGGAAATACAGAAGACGAACAATGTCACCGGAGAAATGCAATTTTGAAATAAACACCAAAGACTTCACCTGTCCACAATCATGTTCCAGCTTGCTTTGTTATATAGCCAATAGCACGCCGTGGTTGCCGGAAGCTTCAAAGCTTACAAAGTCAGCACTCTGGTCTCACGTCGTACTGGCTCATTTGCTCTTCACTGCAACTCCTGAGGCGGTAGGTCAGTATGTTGGAGACGGTTTGACTGAGTCATAGAAACTCCATCAAACTATCTTAAACTAAAAGGGGCAGTTGTGGCAGGAGAGACACAGGTATCTCACAACATGAGGATAGGAAGTGCGGCTCCATTCCAACAGGAACGGGAAATGAAACTACAAAATCATCAGCTACCAAGACATCTGCTCCATTGGTTGCTCAGGGGGCCATGGTCTCTCAGCTCAGCTTCTCTCTGCATCTTCCCCCGCTTCTTCTCTACTTGCTGTCCCGCTGTCTTTGCTTTTCCCTCCACACAGAAGATGGCTGCCCTACATTTCCTGAGTTCGCTTCTTACCCTCCCACTTCAGACAGTTAGGAAGATTCACCAGAGTCTCACAGTCCCAGTGCTGTGAGAGACTTTCTCATTGGTCCATCTTGGGCCAGACGTCTACCTCAGTCCAACATGAGATACGAGATTAACACTACTAACCACATTTTATTCTTTCCCATTCCAACCGCATGAACCAAGGGCAGCTTGCTGGAGTTTTGATTGTGAGTTACAGAAACCACCCAGAGAGGCTTGAGCTAAAAGAGGGCATCGCAAAGGAGAGGTGTGGGTAGCTCTTGGCTCAAGGAAAGGAAGTGCGGTTCCCTCAATCCACAGCTGGGCCACCCCTGTGCTTGGAGAGGAGTCTGTCACATAATGTGTGGGGTCCAGTGCTAAGTGGAAATGTGGGGTCCCTCGTTCAACAATTATTAAGAATTTCACTAAGGTGAAAGCAGAACAGCCCAAGAGTAGGGCCTTCTAAGCCCAGCACCCTGTGGAACCAAAGAGACTGCACGTCCATGAAGCCAGCCCTGCGTGGATGGTGGATCTCTGAAAAGTAAGGCCATGGGGAGGCAAGCACTCCCAAAGGTCTCTGTTGTAAGCAAGTGCTATCAGTTTACCCCTTTTCTAGGCTTCTTGTGACGAACTGACCTGCCCAGGGCTGTGCAGGTTGCAGTAGACCTGACCTACACCTGCTACTCCCCAAACATATTCTTTTAATTCCACTGCATTCCTTTTTCCACAGCTTGGCACATAATAGGCCCTCAGGACACAGAAATTTCCAAGGCAGAAAAAATGATAAAACATTTATGGATAGACTCTTAAATTCTACATTCTTTAATGTGATGGTCATCCGTTTAGAAAGCACTAAATTTCAGTGGTAATGGAATTACAAGGCTTTTAGGTCTTTCCAGATACAAGCATAGCCTCACCGTCACTGCGATTTTTACATAACTACCCTAATTCCTGGAATTCTTTCTGAACCCCAGACAGAGTGCCAAACTGACATTCACTTTCTAGGAACCATCACATTTTCAGGCATTGAATATTACTCCCAGTTTCTCTACCATCAAGGCATGTGCTAATTCTCCAAAAATGTGCTCCCCCTACCTTTTTACTTTTAATAAATGTAATTGCATCAGCCCTGGGCAGGAGCATCTGGCCTTGGGTTGCCATGTGGAGGGTTTTTTTTTTTTTTTGGTCTGGAGGGCACATTTCTTGTTCTAGGGTCAATGAAATAATCAAAGCCCAGTCCCTGGGGAGGAAACTTCATGGCTCTCATTTATTTGATCCACAATCTACTAAACTCCATGCCATAGTCAATCAGCTGAAAAATAAAGAAGGAGAGCGCAGCTAGTTTGCTCTAGAAAAGGTAAAATCCATTGGACCCTGGGCTGGTTAAGTGAGAAATAGATTGATTAAACCTAGGTTGGGGGCCCACGGGGCTGCAGGGAAAATGCCCAGTAGTTGGGAGCTCACTCATTTATTTTGCTCACAAACAGAAACTGCCTTTTGAAATGACAAGATGAATCCTAGTTAACCGGGTTTCCAACCCAGGCAATGGTCGAGATTGGCAGGCTCAGATTGTTAGAAAAGAACAGCAGGAAGGTAATGAAGGGACAGCACTTTAGAAGAAACGGGCCGAGGTTCACAGGGAGAAAGTGTCTGTTCAGAGGCCCCCACCACTGCCCCGTGGCCACCCAGAGCCATCTCCTCAGTGACCCACCCCTCACAGCCCTCACTTCACTGGGCTGGCCCATCAATTGATCTCTAATGCTTGCCTTGGTTAATGTAATTGGAATGTCAAAGAATAAAATGTGGTTAGTTATGCGTTATTCTCTTTCTCATAAAACTCACCCTTGGACAGAGGGAACCAGCCTTTGATGAGGACTGTCGCTGGGCTTCCAGAGAGCACTTATTTCTACACATTCTCTAGGAGACATTTGAAGCGTTGGAGACTCCAAGTTGAGCATGAATTTAAATGAGTGGAACAAGGGCCAGCAGGTTCTCAGATAACTGTGTGACCAGGGGCTCTAAGAACTTTTTGCCAGCCCATAGAAGTAGTTACCCCCCAAGGAATCCTTACACCCTTGCTGTCCCACCCGTACTCCCCACTTGCATGGAGATGGCAGGGGGAAGGAAGGCGTTCTTTCCAGGGCCTACTTGGGGACGTAACTCTCTTGACCCCAGCATCGCCTTGATTCAAAGCCATATGGCATGCTCCTGTTGGCCCTTCAATCTTTGGCTTCCAGGGGGCAGGGACTAGTCCATTACTTACTGCTGCAAGACTAGGGCCCAGCTCAGTGCCTGGCACACAGTAGGTACTAATAAATGTTGGTGGAGTCATGAAATGGACCCAAAGACTATCAAGGGAAAACGCTCTGCCAAGAGTGATCTCAGCTAGCATGACAGGTGTGAAATGGGTGTTATGAATACTATCCTCAAGGCGGGGAGATGGGGAAAGGACACGTGAGTTTTGCTGGATTCTCCTGTTTATCTACGATCATACAGTCCCTGTGTTGGGCAGTGAGGTGAAGCAGGAGCTGAAGCAGGCCCAGTCAGGGGATGAGTCTGAGGTAAGGTGTGAAAATGGGGAAAAAATGATGAGAGTTTAGAAATGGCTAAAATATGGGTCAAGCAGGCATTGGTCCCCTCTTAGCAACATGAGCAACCCCCTGCCCTCGGGCTCCATCGAAAGCACTCGGAGGAGATGAGAGCTACTGTTTGAAGGTAGAGCTAGAGGGGACGCCCCAAGCATTCCACGCTAGCGTGTGGTTCGTGTAGGACCATCAGGTTCAAGTACAATTAGACACAGAAGTGTCTGTGTAGAACCCCCCCGGCCCCGCCCTTGAGAGGGGTGGATTCCCAATTCAAGAGCAGGTGGCCTGCCCCACTTCAAACCCGCGACAGCTTTTTGTGTGTGTATTAGAAAACCCATGGAGACACTCTGAATTCATCTTTCTTCAAAAGTAGATGTAGCCTCTTGCTAAGAATAATTTGAGCATGAAATGGTTTTTCTGTCTAGTTTAAACTGCTTCTGTGAATCACCAAAGTTGGAGTGGGTTGCAGGCATGTCAGATGAATCCTCCCACCCATACTGAACAGGCCTAGAAAAATGCCCTGAGAGACAGCAGCCGCCTATTAAAACATGATAGAGAGGTGCTTTGTCCTGCACAAAATGGACAGGGACGAGAGGAACCGGAACTCCCATCAGCAAACAGCGAGTGTTCGCGGAATGAAAGCTGCCCTCAATATATAACGAAACAGGCACACCCACTTGGGGACCACTTTCGAAAGCAAGGGATAAATATCTCAAACTCACATCATTTACTGTATTTTTAGATGAATACATAAGTACTGTTGATAAATGTGAAGTGCAATTATTTTTAACACTTACTTTTTTTTTAGCCCTGGAATTAGGCCAATTCTATCCCTTCCAGGTTTTTTGTACCAAAAAATGAAGTGTGTGGGAGATTTGAAGACCAAGTGAAAAGAGTTTTGTGTTAAGAGATTGTACCCCCCCAAATTTTAAATTATTCCTTAATTCAGTCACTTACCTGATCATGGAAGGCCCAGACACTTGCAAATGCAAAATAGATTTCACACAGTTCAGGAGCAGAGTCTGGGGGAGTATTCTGGGCTGTCAGGAGACAATCCGGTAATGAGCACAAAGTCTTCAATAAAGACAAACAGAATAAAAGGGCTGTGTTAAAATTACTGCAGCCTTGCATGATAGCTGAGCGCAAAGATGCTACAGAAATGGTAATGAGTACAATAATGCCCTGAACTTGGAGTGTTTTTATTTAAAGGATTTTAATTAACCAGAAAATGAGCATTAATCCTGGCAACTTGGAAAATAACAACACGCCATCTATTGCCACAAGCAAAAAAGGTAAGAAAAAGAACAAGAAAATGTTATCTGGAGAAACAAGCCCTTTGAAAAATGAACAATTCAGAGCAGCAGCTAGAATCTACGGCACGTCCACTTCTGTGTGGTCGACTCACGATGGCTTGTGCTGTTCTGGAACTTGCATCCTTACATTCCCCAGAATCCAGTTATATTCAGCGCTCTGGTTTCACAACTTAAATACATTGAATGAAATTCTCAGTCATCCAGGATTTATATTCTGAAAAAATTACTCTCTATTTTGATTATCTTCGACACTGGGGAAATCTGATGAGCCAGAAGGACTCTGCTGTCTGCTAGCTCTCCTAAAATACCAAAGCAGCGGGCAAAGGAGATGGGAGGGCGGGGGCCTCGGGACTAGTCCATTACTTACTGTTGCGAGACCTTCGTAGGTCTTGGTGGACGAGATGCTGCCACAACCAAGTTCCCTACTGCTGCGCTAAAAAATTAGAATTTTTAGAAGTTTTTTAGAATTTTAGAAGAACAAAAAATTGTTCTTCTCCACTGCTCAGCCTATTTTTTCCAATGGAGGAGGGGCCGAGTTTTTTATAAGAATAACAGAAGCAGACCTCAAAATACGGAAGTGTCCTAAAGCTTCCCATTAACAAGCAAGCACCTACAAAATGCAGGCATTGAAAAGGCAAGCTTCTGTTATAAGAAATTCTTCGAAATGCTCTCACATCAGTTTTTCCTGGATTTGCTCTTAGGATGCAGATTCAAGACAGTCACATGATAGCTAGAGTTACAACCGCAGAGCCTCTTGTTGAGTACATCCCACACCGGACTTCACAACCGGCTGCTTACCCTGAATTTCCATGACCTTCCAAGCTGGAAATCCCAAAGCTATCTTAGGCTGTCACACAAAGTCTTGTTGATTCTACTCCATAAATATCTCTTTGAATCTGATGTCTTTCCCCTCTATCCCTTAGTTCAGCCATCCAGCCTTCTCTCACTTGCAAAGATTCCAATGAACCTTTTTTTCCCCTTTTTTTATTGCATGGAGCCCAACTCAGGGCTTGAACTCACGACCCTGAGATCAAGACCCGAGCTGAGATCAAGAGTCAGACATTTAACTGACTGAGCCACCCAGGCACCCCAACAAATGCCAAAAATCTTAAATGGTCTTCCCACTGCCCCAAGTCCAGGATTGTCTCCAGTATTTCCTGTGTAAGAAATAATTAACAGAATTCTCATGCTTAAAAATTCGCATTACCCACCAAACAAAATCCATACTGGTCACCATACCCTTCGTAATTTGGCCCTACTCTTATCTCCCACCCCTTATACAAATAACTCACGTTCTGGACACACTGAATTTCTTAGCATTTCTCACGTGCACACGTTCTTGAACGACTTCAACCATTGTACAAGAAATTTGGCCAAAATCATCTGTTGACAAGAGGGCCACATGTCCAGGTCCCTACGCTTTAAGGGGCTCCTGCTGTGACCCTCCTCTGGCCGCCCTTCTCCACCAGGCAGGCAGTCTGTGGAACCAAGGTCACATGCCGGCCCAGAGGCTGCACGTCCCCTTCTGGACCACACTCCTGGCGCCCAGGGCTCCAGGGCTCCCTGTCGGAAAGACCCAAGCCTGCTTCTATGGCCTGCGGAGGCCTCTTTCCATGTGCATCCTCCAGAGGGCAGCCCACACCACCGGCCCGACCACTTCCAGGCCTCAGGGTGGCCATGAGGCAGCTGCCTGCAGTGGGGCTGGGGTGAAAACAGAGTCCACATGTAGCATCTGGAGCCCCTTATAACACAGGATAGAGCTGGGGTGGGAAAAGAAGGAAAGAGGCTCCTGGGAAGGAGCATCAGGGACAGGGACCAGCTCACCTCCTGCCATGACATCCCATCATGGAACTCCTAGGAGTGTTAGAATCCAGAAATGAATTTGGTCTTCCGGGTCATTGTGAAAGTAAATTTATCAAGGTAATGGAGTGGATTACATGTTATTTAGCAGTTTATTAGCTTGATTTATAACTTCTAAATATTTAGATATACAGCATTTTGACTTTTTTTTATCCTCCAGCTGGGGCCCGACAGTAAACAGCAGGGGCAAGCCTCCTTTCTGCTCAGCTGTTAAGTTCTTCCTCCTTATGACTGCCTGGTGGACTCCTATACGGCCTGCAAAACCCATGGCAAATATCACCTTGTCAAGGAAGCGTTTTCTTTCCCTTCTAAGGCAGAGTTAACCACTCTGATTTAATTGGGATTTTTGATTACAAATAACAAGTAGTATTAGAGTTATAGGTGCAAAAGTAATTATCCCCTTTTTTTTCATCTTCTTCCTTTTTTTTCTCCTCCTTTTTCTTCTCTTCAATAAAGCTCTCCTCGTCCTCCTCCTCCTTCAATAAAGCTAGGGTACAGGGGTGCACCTGGTTTTACACAGACCTGGAGCCGGATGTTGGGGTGCAGCCTGGTCCCCACGGGGTGCGCTCAGGCATCTTCCACCAGCTCTGTCTGCCACTCATCCACATAGTGGAATATGGTCCTGCCACCCTTACGAAAATTAGGTAGGCTAGATGATTTACTTGTCCCTTCAAAGACACACATTTAAAAGATTTGTGAGTTTTCTCTTCCTGAAAGTTTTATATCTCTTCCAGTCAAAAGGGCAGCCCCTATAGAGGCCAATTTCTCAATGCCAATTCCAAATTCCAGGGAAGGAACTCTGATGTAAAGGCAGAAACAACAAACGCCATATCCCTCCTGGGTGGGATGATACCTTGAGGTATTAACACCCTCTTGTACACTTCTCTTTCCTTTCTTTGGTCAGAGGCGGTTGTTGCCTTGGAGACTAGGGAATAGGGAGAGAAAAGGCTATTGATTTTCAAAAGCCTTGGCTTTCACTTCATGCTGCCTGGTTCCTGAGGAGACTCTGGACTTAGTGAATGTGTGAGAATGAATACCAGGGCCTCATGCGTTCTTGGATACACACACACCCAAGAGACTTAGATCTGCCAAAGTGGTGAGACCCACAGTCGCCTGCCCCCCAGAGGGCCACGGTGTAGGAGCACGGAGTAGAAATGGTTAAGCAGTGTGTCCGGGTAGATGGGCCTTGGGAGGCTGCATCGAGCATCAAGGAAGCAGTGGATAATTTCCTGTGTGCTGCTGACAGGACCCCTGAAGAAGCCCCAAAGCCTCCTAGGCCTGAAGGCGCCATTGTGGGCAGGCAAAATGGTGACCCTGAGACAACCAGCAAGAGCTGATGAACAGTCATGGATGGTGACGGGGAAGGACCTCTGAACGTATCTTGAAGGAAAGGGGAGGATCCCTGACATGACTGCCACATGGTCAAATGGGGGTTTGGAAGACAGATCAGGGATTAACGTTTTAGGATTAATATTTTGAAAACAAAAAATATTTTTCTTGATTATGACATATTCCCTAGATAAGCAGACTCGGGGAAATTAAAAGGATGCATGCCTTGGAATTTGCATTTTCCCCACCAATTTAAACAAGCCTGAATCCTGTGTGCAGGATTTCAAGCATAAGGAGGAGCAGCCTTTGCCCAAAGAAATTAAATCTTCAAGATCCCTAAGGAGAGCTAAACGGGTGCCCAGCAGGGAGGCTGCTGAGCTCTGAGCTCTGAGCTCTGCCGGGAGTCAGGGTGGCAGAGAGGAGCCAAACAGTGAGTCGGGACTGGTCTGTGGAATTAGCAGCTGTCCTTTAGCGTCAAATTCTGGACAGAGTGGGTTAAATATATCTCAGGGGCATCTAACGTGCTTGCAACATGGCGCCAAACACGAAGATTTGTGGTATGGGTGACCTGTGTTCTGGTTTTTAAAATTATATTTAAACACAATATCCAAAGATTCTTCCTTTCTGGCTATTTCCCATTTGCAGCACCTACTGTATTTGAATCAATGCTTTTTAAAAAATTAAGCAAGTTACCAGCTATGAAAGTCTCTCTGCTCATAAACTTTGTCATGGTCATACTTTTCTCAAAGAACATCTGAAGTCACTATTTCATTAAACGGATTATATTATCTGAGTAATTATCTAAGTCACTGGAGACTTCCAGGGTAATTCCTGCTGTCCTCCATTGTTTCTGTGAATTGGGCTGGAAGAGGCAAAACCGGCCACCTCTGCTCAGAGCACCATCGGCCAGGGGCTTCCAGCTCCAGCAGAGCAGAGTTTTGTTTTGTTTTGTTTTGTTTTAGTTCATTGAGAACTTAATAATCTATTTTTTTCTTTCCTTTGAAGACTTCAGGAAAGAAAGGGTCATTACTCAACGTGAGGGACAAATTGGTACCATCAGAAGAAAGGGCATATTCGAATTGTACCGTTCTGGAATGATCTGACAGATGGGGACGCGAAGGTAAAAGCACACTCACCTCTCCGCGTGCCACTCTCCAGGCTTCCAGCAAGGGCAACCCACTGTCACTTCACACAACAGCAGCGAGCATCGGCAGAACAATAGATTTTGATTAGAAAAACACTAATGCCATATCTATTTGTTAATTGTAGACTGTTAACAATTCCTGTCAAATGTAGGATTCTTTTTTAAATTTCAGAGAAGTAATCACAGCCTCGGGAAATTCGGCGTGAGTGCTATCCATTCAGGCTTTTGTTTGCATAGCGTGTCAAAGAGGGGGGTGCACTGGGAGGGGGACGTAATGGAGTAGTTCTCTTTCCAAGGGCACTTGAGAGAGCAAGTGTTGAGCTTCCCCGTTTTAATCATGAAGGACTAAAGATAACCAACTGAAAAGTTTTCGATCAAGCTGTTTACATTTTCAGTGGAAGCACTGGAATAGAGAGAGCACATCACAAAACACATGCAAAAGCCACGATTTTTATTCTTTCGGGGAGACTCAATGTTTCCTTAGTGCCTCAGGATTTTCACATGGTTATTGTGTGCTGCTAAAATGAAGAAAGGATAAGAAAACTATCCAAATGAAGAGAAAATAAGGAAAATACAAACCGTGAGAGGTAAGATGGCTTTGGGGAGGGGGAGGTTGTTTGGGGTGGTCTGCTCTGAGAAAATAAGAAAATTAAACTAGAGCTCAATTTAAAAGCCTATCATAAAACAAGAATGTTTAACAGCTACTGAACAGAGAGTACAATAGAGTGCAGTAGAATAATTCTGATTCATCACCATTTGGGGGTGGGGGTTATCTCAGCTTAATCTGTGGTTAAGAACCCACTTAGAGTCCAACATGCCTGGGCATAGCTGGGGCAGGACTGCCTGAGATTTCTTTGCAGAAGTGTGTGCGGGGGTGCATTTGGGGTCACCTCTCACCCTCAGGAAGGAAGGATCCAGTCCCATTGAACCTAACCCAGTGACACAGAGAGAACATGAACAGAACACAGCTCTGTGCCTGGTAGTTGGATCTGCTGCTGGTCTAGTCCCAAAGTTGATTCATGGCTGGCTCCTACTAGGACACAGAGTAGAAGGAAGTGTGAGTTGCTTGCAAAGAACTTCTTCGGGAACATTGATGTAAGTACATGTGGCTCGAGCATCTCTGCTTGGGGAGCCTTCCTGGAGCAAACCCACGAGGAGAGCGGTCTCCTTCCCACCTTGTCACCTGAATAGCAAGCACCTTTGGTACTCTACAGGCTCCTCACATTTCCATTGGGGTGGAGACTCATTGCCTGGAGGCCCCCAGTGGAAGGACAACCCCTCACTGGCCCAGACTCAGAGCACTTGGAAAGACACCCCCTGGGGACTCTCAAAAATACTTGGTGGCAAATATCATTTGTAGGCAACTGAAGGTCAGATGGAGAGAAGGGGATGGAAAGCCAATGAAACAGTCACTACACAGTCCAGGCTTCCTGTTTTGTTGACTGTGATGTTTAGGTAAGTTCATTGAAGTCATCATTCTAGCATCTTGCTGAATCTCAAAGCTTTCAATGACTCATTGCTGATTAAGTTCTATATGGGTATAAACTGGGATCAAACACTCTAACAGCGTTTTACAGTATTTGAATTTAAGGCACAGAGCTTTCTTCGTCTACTATGTATTCTGATGTTTCTAACTATGAAAAAGCCTTAACAAATATAGCTCTTAACAGACTTAGAAATGATTTATGCTTATATTCAATTTACATTCATTTCATGCCAGTTATCAATTACCACATAACAAATCACTCCAAAACTCAGTGGCTTACGCTATATAAATATTGAAATGTCTACAATTAAAAAGACTGACTATACCAAGTGTTCGCGAGGAATTGGAGCAACTGGAACTGTCATCCTCTGTTAGTGGGAATATAAAATGGTGCAATCACTTTGAAACACTGTGGAAAACAGTTGGCAGTTTCTTAAAATATTAAACATACACTATCGTGGGATCCAGCCATTCTACTCCTAGATATATACCTAAGAGAAATAAAAGCATAGAGCCGTGCAAAGAACTATGAATGTTCATAGCAGCTTTATTTTTTTATTGGCAAAAGCTGAAAGCAAGGGAAATGTCTGACCACAAGTGAATGAATAAACCGACTGTGGTGTATCCATACAGTAGATATCCATATAGTAGTAACTCTAGTGAGAAACATAAGAGAATGAACTACAAATACACCCAACAACATGAAGAAATATCAAAATAATAGTGTTGAGTGAAAGAAACCAAACAAAAAACAACATACACCGTATGAGTGCATTTGTAAAATTCTAGAATATGCGAACTAGTCTCACATGACAGGGAGCAAATCAGTGGCTGCCTGGTTAACAGGGGAGGGCAGAGTGAGAGATTATGAAAGGACACGAGGAAACTTTCAGAGGTAATAGCTATTACATGCTCATTATCTTGTTTGTAGTGACGGTTTTACAGATATACACATATGTCAAAGCTCATCAAATTGGACGCTTTAAATATGTTCAGTTTACTACATATCAATTCTGCCTCAAAAAAAAAATAACAAAAAGCAATGTTAGCAGAAAATTTAGTGATTAAATAAAGCTAAATAAAATGTAATTTGGTCATGGGTTTGCAAATTGGGCAGGGTGTGATGAAGGAGGGCTCATCTCTGCTCTATATAGCACCAGCTGTGACAAGTCAGTTGAGGACTGGAGAACTGGATCCCAAGCTGGTTCACTCACAGGGTGACAAGTTGGCACTCACTGTAAGCTGGGAGTACAGTCTGAGTGGAGTCTGGAGGCCTCTGTTCCTCCCCACCTGGACCATCACAAGTGACCTGGGCTTCCCACGTAGTGACTCAGTTCAGAAGTGTCCAGAGAGCTAACCAGATAGAAGCTGCATGGCTTTTGATAGCTTGGCTTGAAATCACATGGCATCACTGCTACCAAAGTCTAGTAATTGAGGCAGTCACAAAGTCACCCCCAGGTTCAAGGAAAGGGGAAACGGACTCCACCTCTTGATGAAGCATCAGGCTCTGGAAGTACACGTGCAATGGGAATCATGGGTGAAGTTCTGTTTTTGAAAAATATGATCTACCACAGTCCACCCTCTGGCCCCATAATTCACATTTCTCCTACACGCAAAATACACTCTGTCCTTCTCAGAGACCCCCCAAAGTCTTATCCCATGTTGATAGTGGGCTCAGGCTTGAAGTCCATCATCTGAAGCAAATCCAGTGAAAAGCAGTTTCTTGAAAAGTTAACTTTCAAAAGAAGCTTCTTAAGCAAGTTAATTTTCTTCCAAAGTTAAATAGACACCTACAGTGTCAGGTATCTACTGTGTTAGACAGTCACCTAAGAGAAATGAAATCACATGGCCATACAAGGAGGTGAGGCTCCTTGGATGGAGTTCCTCAAGTACAGCTCCCCAAGTGAAATTTCTCTTGATTACAAAACCCATGAATTACAGAGAAAGTTATTTACCCCATACCAACATCCAATGGTAGGACAGCTCCATGATAACTTCTATAAACACTCCTGCTCAAAAAGAGAGACAATGAGGGGCGCCTCGGTGGCGCAGTCGTTAAGCGTCTGCCTTCGGCTCAGGGCGTGATCCCAGCGTTGTGGGATCGAGCCCCACATCAGGCTCCTCTGCTGGGAGCCTGCTTCTTCCTCTCCCACTCCCCCTGCTTGTGTTCCGTCTCTCGCTGGCTGTCTCTCTCTGTCAAATAAATAAATAAAATATTTAAAAAAAGAGAGAGAGAGACAATGGATGCACAGAGAAGTCATTGCTCCATGGCAATTCTGAAATCCAGTTGGGCACATTTTGTCAGTCCCTTGATCAGAGTTCAATTCTACTGCCTATGTAAAGAGCCCTTTGGGCTCTTGAGTCTACACTTTGAATTATCCTTACTTTTCAATAAAATATAGCGCACATTTGTAGCTGAGTAATTTTTTCAGTTTACACCCCGTCCCTAGAAGTTCAGGGTCCAAAGGCCTATTTATACTCTGAAGTCTTTGTCCCCTTTAGTTCAAGTTGGTTTTGTTTAGAACAAAACAATTCTCTTAAAAACTTGTAAATTTCCTATGACTCTCATTGAAGTGCCCTTAGATAAAAGTGACTCCACCAATCTCATCTAGATAAGACTTTCTCTTTCTTGAGCTACTGGTGAGGATGCTGAGGGATAATGTCCTTCGGATTCTTCTAACCTCTATTGTTTAACAGAATCTGTGAGTTACATCCTTTAGATATTTAGAGTCTTTGATCTGTCTGAAAGGTTCCATCAGCACTGCCTTAGAGCCTTCTGAGGTCTTAGCAAATTATCTTAATGCACTACTTTGGAGTTGATCTCTGGCTCAAGGTCATTTCTTAATTTAAGAATTCTGTGCCATCTCTGGAGAGGCTAAGAATAAAAAACAGCTTTACTTGCAAACCCAGGAAGTCCTGGCTCCTCTATATTTCCTTTAAATTTACTTGAAAACCAAGCAGTTCCTTATTTATTCAACTCTCTCTGTCCTTATCGAGTCATACGTGGATCCAGTTGGCATTTTCACAATTCAGCTTGGAAATGTTCTTAGCCATATTTGCCAATACATTATGTATCCTTCCTATTTTTTATGTTGCCCCAGACAAAATCCTGTTTCTACCAGATTTCAATAACCTTTTCTTCCCTTTCCTGTAAGATTTTACTTATTTATTTGAGAGAGAGTGAGAGAGCGAGAGAGAGAGTGATCACACAAGCAGGGGGGTGGGCAGAGGGAGAAGGAGAAGCAAACTCCTAGCTGAGCAGGGAGCCCAATGTGGGACTTGATCCCAGGACCCAGGATCATGACCTGAGCCAAAGGCAGACGCTTAACCAACTGAGCCACCCAGGCGGTATACCCTTCCCTTTCGTTTCAACCCTCACTCACAGCCTCTTCAAGAGCCATCAGGTCCCAGTTAACAGTCTCTTCAAGACCCTACCAACTTCTGCCTACGCCCAGTTCCGAAACCGTCGTCATGTGTTCTCAGTTTTGTTATAGTAGCACCCCACTTCCAGATGCTGAGATCTGCTCCAGGTATATCCTGATGCATAATAAACTAACTAAAACCTAAGGGTTTAAAATAACCGCAACCACTTATTATTGCTTCAGAATCTTCTTTTTTTTTTTTTAAAGAGTTTATTTATTTATTTTACAGAGATAGAGACAGCCAGCGAGAGAGGGAACACAAGCAGGGGGAGTGGGAGAGGAAGAAGCAGGCTCATAGCAGAGGAGCCTGATGTGGGGCTCGATCCCAGAACGCCGGGATCACGCCCTGAGCCGAAGGCAGACGCTTAACCGCTGTGCCACCCAGGCACCCCGCTTCAGAATCTTCTATCTAAGCAAGGCCTAGTGGGAAACACTTAATGGGAAACCTCTCTGCTCCAGCCAGCATTAGCAAAGGCAGCTCGGCTGAGAGCCAGGGGGTCTGCCTCTAAGGTGGCCCATTCACACGGCTGGCAGGTTGGTGGTGGCTATTGCCTGGGAGTTTAGCCTGGGTTGAGGGTCAGGAACTACAGTATTCCTCCAAGAAGACCTCTCCGTGCGGCCTGGGCTTCCTCATTATATGGTGACCAAAGGTCAAGAGTGAGATTCGCAAGTGATAAAGAGAAGTATTTTTTGATCTAAGGATTCTGTGATCCTCAAAAGTCACAGAACATCACTTCAGCTACACTCAATGAGTTGAGGTGATCACAAAAGCCTGACCGGGTTTAAGAGTGAGGGATATAAACTTCTGATCTTGCAGTGGGTGTGCAAAGGTTCTGGAAGAACATGTAGAATGAAAAATATTGTTCTGGCCTTTTTTAAAAAATACAATCTGCCACACATTTTTTATTTTGTTATTCTTTTAATATTTAAAATGTTTATATGGTTCAGAAGTCAATATTATATGAAAAGGTATACTCATTCCCATCTCTATCGCTATAAATAATGTTTTAGCTTTTGGTTTAGCCTTTCCATTTCTGTTTTAAATTACACCCCCACACACCACATACACAATACACATACACACACGCGCACACACACACACACACACACACACATACACACACAGCATAGCACATACTATTTTAATTTGCTCTAGGTGAAATATATAAAAATATTCAGTTCAATTGGTTTTGTAAATAAAAGACCCCAAGAATGTTCTCCCTACAAATGATTTTTGCTTTATGGTTTATGCAAACTTCTTTTACAGGACTGGAGAGAGGATACACTGCTCCTTTGCCTTCTTCTCTTAGGGTGTTCTCTGGTCCAGAACAAGGTCTGCCAGTTTATCAAAACCTCAACAGCACCTTATTCACCAATGGTAAGAAGAACACCTGTAGGGAGCTGGAGCTCAGGAGAGAATTCTGGGCTAGAGATACGGGATATGAGAGTCACCAGTGGTGGCTGGAATGGGCTACATGTACAGAGATGAGGGAGAGAACCCAAGACAAAACTGAGAAGTTGTATCTTACAACTAAAGGAACAAGTAGACAAATACACCAAGGGGACTCAGAAATAGTCTCAGAGATCAGAAGAGACTCAGCAGAGAATGTTGTCATCAAAACCAAGGCGGTAATTGACTCTCCTCGAGGAAGAGGTGCATACACCCTATAGAGGTCAGATGACCATTCAAAATTTGCACGTGGTGGTGTGGCTTCAGCGGTTCCACAAAGGAGTGAAAGCCTGATTTCAGAGGGGTGGGAGTACATGGCAGCTAAGGAAGTGGACACAGTACTGACTACTCTTTCAGAAAGATTTTGTGGGAAAAGAAACTAAAGAAATGGTAATTAGATGAAAACATGGGACAAGGGAATTTTTAAGATGGGAGAAACCAACATTTAAAAGTGAAAGGGAAGGGGACACCTGGGTGGTATGGTTGGTTGAGCATCCAGCTCTTGGTTTTGGCTCACATCTTGATCTCAGGGTTGAGAGACAGAGCCCCTCGTCAGGCTCTGCACTCAGCACAGAGTCTGCTTAAGTTTCTTTCTCCCTCTGCCCTCCTCCCCCACTCTCACACTCTCTCTCTCTCCCTTCTTTAAATAAATAAATAAATAAATAAATCTTTTTAAAAAAGGTGAAAGGCAAGAAATCATTAGAGGAGGAAGGGAGAGTTTGAAACATGGTGAAACAGGATAATGGCGGGTGAGAGCCATTAGCTGTGGCCATGGGGAGGGACACCTCTTCCCTGAGACCAGAGGGAAGGAGATGGGGACGGATGTAGTCTTGGAAGAAGGACAGTGACGATTTCAACAAGTCACCTCTGACTGCCTCTTCTCTCTCTGATATAGGAGGTAGGTCATCACCAAACCAAACTGCCCATTAGCCTCACTCTCACCCGAGGGAGTGGGCTTCACATCTTCCCAGGCTGATTAAAAGATCCCTGATTCCTCAGAGGAGAGCCGCACCTATTCACAGAAATGAAGGGAGCAAAGGTGAGCTTGGGCCCTGCACCCTCTGGTCTTAACCTGGCTGTCTCCTAGAAGAAAAGAGAGACAAAAGATAATTAAAACCCCAAGCAGGGACAGCGCAGACGACACATTGCTTGAGGAAGGGGAGCAGTCAGAGGAGCTGCAGGCATGGGGGTTGCTCAGAAAGGCTTCCGAAGAGGACCTCAAAGGAGCTGAAGGATTTTGATGTGTCCAGCTGGGGAGAAGGTACTGATGGGCGGAGAGGGCCTGGGTGCATGTGAGCATGCTGAGGTGGTCTGGACCACAGTGAGTTACCCAAGCACGAGATCCTCAGGCTGAAAGCCACTGGCGTATCGGTAAGCCTTTGGAGGTAGACCGTCCAGGGGCCATTCTTGGTTCCGTCACTTTCCAGCTGGCATAACAGGTAGAAAATAAGTTAGTAATAATATGTTGTTGCAACTCTATTATCCGTTAGATAATGCACTGAAGCATCAAGCACTGAACAACAGGAGACGCTTAATAAGTGTCCCCTATTATTCACTGCAGGTGGGCATTTATGTAAGGCGTCAGAATTTGTATTTAGTATATTGGGCAGTGAGAATCCCGAAAGGTTTCTGGGTTTAGGAAATAGGTGTGCAGTGTTGTGTCCCAGCAAGACTTGCAGGGTGGAGGTGTGCACACTGTGTGGTAGCAGGGCGACAGTGGGGGGGCTGGGGGGTATGACTGCCCTTTCGACAGGACTAGCCGTGAGGCCATGACACTTCGGCTCCGTGCCTAGTGCTTTACGTACGACTCAGACTGAGCTGTCTTTGGTCATAAATTTTGGTTTATAACGTTGAAATTAAGAAAGATGCGTGTTCACGCCGGTCAAAGCCATGAGAAGACAGTAAAATGCAGATAAGAATCGATGTGAGCACAGAGGGAAGTTTCAGTAAAGCAGAATTAAGAAGAGAGAGAGAAAGTGCAAACGTGGAAACACTCTCACTGTTTGGGAAATCTGGGTAAAGGGTATGTAGGAATTCTTTGTATTATTCTTGCATCTTTTCTGTAAGTCTGAGATAATGTCAAAATGTAGAAAGAAAAAGAAAGAAAAAGGTATCAAAGCCAGGATCCAGATTCAGACCCTCCGTGTCTGAGGACTCGGTTCTGCTGCAAGTGACAGAAACGCCAATTCAGACTGATGCAATGAAGTGAATTAATCCAAATCATACTGTCCGCGTTGCAGACAAGTCCCATGGAAGGGCGGCCAGACTGCAAACAACGTCCCAGGACCTGACATCTCTCCGCCTCTCAGCCTGGCCTTCTGTGTTGTTTGTGTCATCCTCAGCCTCTCCCTGATCCTGGCAGTTCCAGGCTCGTATCTTCTTGGGTTTTGGTGCAGTTGAAAAGAAGGAGGGCTCTCTCATCAGCATGAGAATTCTTACTGCATCTCATCATTTGGGTCATTCAGCTGGTTCCAGAAACGTTCTCAGTGGTCATTTCCTCTGATTTGGCCAGGCTGCATTGTAAGCTTGTCCCTGGAGCTAGGGAGGGAGTCAACTCCATTCAAAGTATATGTACTGAGAGTGGGAGTGGGATTGGTTTCCCTCAAGAAAATAAAAGGTAACCTTGCCATAGGAAGGGCACATGGATTCTGGGAACACAAACACTGTACCCCCATGGATACAACATTAGCTATGGCTCTGGGACAAGCCCCTCCGAAACTTAGGGTTCTAAAATGACAACAATAATTATTTGCTCACAACTATGCCATTTTGGCAAAGCTCAACGGGAATGGCTCCTCTGTGCTCCACACGGTACAGCTGAGGAGGCTTGCTGGTACTAAAGGAGCCATTTGCAAGATGGCTCCTTCACATGACCGGCAAGTTGGTGCTGGATATGGGTGGGGCCACAGCTCTCCTCCATGCGGGCCACCCTGCACGGCTGCTTGGCTTCCTCACAGCGTGGAAGCGGGTTTCAAGAGGAAGAAACAGAAGTTGGGAGTCATTTGAAAGGTTTGCATCACTTCCCCTATATCCTATTGATTAAAGCAGTCATAGGCCCAGAATAGACTTAAGGGTGTGGGTAAATAGAATCCACCTCTCCCTGGGCAATTGACCAAGGATTTGCAGCCGTCTTTAGTGCACCACGGATATGCTCTCATTCCATGGTTCCACAAGTGCTGGAGGGAAAATTAGAGTTCCAGTGTCTGAAAGCTTTGCTCTCACAACTGCATGTCCTAGGTTCTCACTGAACTCTGAAGAGCCTCTGCTAAGCATTTAAGAGCAACCTTATCCACTGATCACTAAAGCAGGGGATACAACTCACATGTCTACAGACGTCAGGCAGGTAAGCCATACAAGTGAAGTGGGCACCGGCATTAGCATTTTGAACATTTAAGAATATTCTTCTACTCCACGTATAAAAAAATGCACTCTCTCATTTCTGGAAACATACAACCCTCTCTGTCTTTTTTGTTTGTTTGCTTTCTCACTTTTTTTAAAAAAGATTTTATTTATTTATTTGACAGGGAGAGAGTGAGAAAGCATAAGCAGGGGGAACGGCAGAGGGAGAGGGCTCAGCAGGGAGCCCAACACGGGGCTCGATCCCAGGACCCCGGGATCATGATCTGAGCCGAAGACAGACACTTAACCGACTGAGCCACCCAGGCCCCTCTGTTTTCTCACTTTTAATAAGGTTAGATATAGGGATAGATGTATATTTCTCCACCATAAGAAAAAACCCATGCTGGCGCATAGAAAAATGACACTTTACTCTAGGGATTGATGCAGAATTGATGCTTTCTATGGAGACAGCTGCTGCTCAGCTCTGATCAAGCACTGCCAAGTGGAATTTAGGCCCTTATGACCCAAATTTTCCATTTTTCAAGAGAAGCTGAAAATTTAGAGATTTATGTGAAATCCTTTTATTTTAAAATCCCGGCTCATCTGAAGTTCAAACCAAACATCTAAAGGCAAGTGCAGCCAGTAGACCACCACTTTGGGACTAAAAGTATTAAAAAGAAATTAGCATTCATTGTCAAGTATTTACATACTTAAAAAAGAAACTCGTAAAATCATTGTATTTTCCTAAGCAAATGCTTCAGAACATGATTAAGCTGAGTAATTCATTAAATATGAAATAGTAGGGATTATTTTACATTTTAAACATGGTTCCAGTACCGCCTATGCTAGATTAAAGACAGCCTTACATTCTTTGACACTCCTCCCATCTATAGGTGGGGTCTGATTCTCCTCCTCTTGATTACGGGCTGGCTGTGATGATTTGCTTGTAACTAACAGAATGTGGCAGAAGCCAGGCTGCATGATTTCTGAGGCCAGGTCCCGTGAAGCCTCGCAGTTTCTACCTCGGCCTCTCGGATATTCTCTGTCTAGACACTGCCTCTCTGTATGTTCCCTCTTGGAATCCAGCTGCCATGCTGTGAAAACCCCACGGCACATAGAGAAACCCCATACAGACACTCTGGTCAGCAGCCTGGCTGAGCGCCCGGCCAACAGCCAGCAAGGACTGCTACTGTAAGAGTGGCCTCCACAGACATCCTTCCCAGTCGAGCCATTGATGATTGTGGCTCCGGATGACATCTGACTGTAGCAGCATGAGAGACCCCGTAAGGGAACTGCCCAGACAAGCCCCTTGGGAATTTTTCTTTCTTTCTTTCTTTCTTTCTTTCTTTCTTTCTTTCTTTCTTTCTTTCTTTC